>NC_064433.1:131854956-132169956 GCF_023343835.1 Lagopus muta | reverse complement strand
CAAATCTGTGGTGCAGCACAAGCTAAACGTATGCACTCAGCTGCTGCAGAGCAATATGTGCACCAGCCTGAAGAGCCCAACCTCGAGGCTGTGGCAATAATCATTTCTGGTGTGGGACAGAAAAAATGGTCCCCTTACCCTCTGATTGTCCTTTGTTCCTGCCAGCCCACACATGACATCATGCTCACTTGTGCTGGGATGGGAGCACATTTCATAGTAAATTCTTGGTCCAGCAGGACTGTGCTGGTTAATGTGAACAAGTTACTATGCCCTCGCCGTACCTGGGACAAAGTCTCTGAGCTGAAATTAGGCTGCCAAAGCTTGGATAGCTTTGAAACATGTTCAAGAAAATGAGTTTCAAACTGAAATCTAACAGTAAAGGATCCATTTTTCTCTGGAAGTTCCAGTGAGACAGAAGATAATGAGGGGTTGCAGTGCCACAACTGAATTAAGAACAGCTGGGAGAGGCCTCAGTGCAAATGCAGCATCTTTGGTTTTACCTTGACTAAAGAAAGCAATGGCATTGATGGGTTTACGGTTCTGTACAAATATTTTAATTCTTGGCAGGTTTCAAAGACTTCTACTTCTTCCAGAAGCTCTAGGAAGGTGTAGTTACCATTGCCTTTCTCCTTACAGCAGCCTGATCCCTTTCTCCACTTCGCGAGGAGATGGGTTAGGCCTGTAGCTGCCTCAGCTCAGGGTTATGAATAATTTTTCCAAATTCTTTATTACATTCTCCCGCTACTTTTTTTTTTTCTTGTTACTGTTCTTGCTTATAACTTTGTTGGTACACTACTTAATGCCATGATTTCTCTTTGAAAGTCTCCTCAGCTTTCACTGATTCTCTGTAGCACTCTGCTCTTGCACCTACCTTCAGCTCAAAATATTTAACACGGATTAGTAGAACTACTGAAAAATTACATGTGAAAGTTATGTAAATAACTGAAATAATACAAAAATCTTCAAACTTGTGGGCATGTAGATTTGGCCTTGCATGTAAATCTTACCATCTATGATTTTCAAAAAGTATCAAGAGAATGTATATACCTGGAAATAGAAGCTTAACTTACAAACATTAGCTCAGAAGATTTCACCCCAGGATGCTTGTCGCATACACAGCAAGATCCTTCTCATTATCTTCTCTTACACATGATAAAGGACTAGGATGACCACTGATTTTGACCCCTTGCCTCTCCAGGGTGCAAAATTTCCTGACTGCATCTGGTCAGGTGTCATATTGTCAACCTAAAGAATGTTGATCTCGACTTAAAAATCCTTGGGCTGCCCCCCACCAGCTCAGGCTGCCCAGGGCCCCATCCAACCTGGCCCTGAGTGCCCCCAGGGATGGGGCACCACATCTTCTCTGGGCAGCTGTGCCAGCACCTCACTGCCCTCCAAGTAAAGAATTTTTTCTTAACATCTGACCTAAATCTCCTCTCTTTTAGTTTAAAGCCATTTCTCCTTGTCCTATCACAATCAGGCCATGTAAAAAGTTGATTTCTATTTCGTCAGTGGCAATGGGCTTCTTTGTGGCCTGTTCCTTCTTTTTTGTCACCATCAGTTTCTCATTGTGATACTCATGCCATCTGCAGTTCTGCTTTCACTGTGAGTACCCTGGAATAGTGTGGAACAGCAAACACAACCCTAGCAAACAATTTCCCTATTGCTAAGGTGATTCTGTTGCTTTTGTGAAGTCAAAGCTTTGACACTGACCCCTCGGAGCTTTGTTAACCATTGGTGCAGGATGATGGGGGAGGCTGTGCTGCTCTGCTCTCACGGAGCACTACAGAGGGGAGGGAGCAGAGGAAGAGAGAGTTATGGAGATAAATATTGACTCAAAGAAAAGAGACGTAAAGGAGAATGTGGGAGAGTTGTAAATGAGCCAGAGAGGATGGAGAGAATTCTTCGGCAACTGTAATTAGGTTAGATTTCAGAAGTAATTGCAGTGTTCCAGCATCAGCAGATCCTGTAGGCAATATTTGCCCTCAGCTGTTCTCGCAGAGAAACAGGCAGGGCCTGATCCTGACGTCGCTCAGTAATTGTGCACAGATGTGGGCCCGCCGCCCCGCCGATTCGCTCCCATTGACAACTGGAAGCAGGAGCTGCGTCAGGCCGGGCTGTTCCCAGCCAGACACAAACACAGCTGCATGTGTGGACACAAACACACAGCGCCTTTTGTTTCTCTTGTCTAAGTGGCAGAATATGCAGTCAACGGAGCCGCTTGCGAGGGGGTGTGTTAGCAACCTCATATTGAAAAAAAAACGTGTCTGGGAGACAGAGGGGATGAGGGGGAGGTGGTAGCAGGGGCTGGTCAGGGCCACGTCCACTGAGGAGGGCGCAAGGAAGCCGGACAGGTGCCGACCTCACCCCACATGGTGAGGCAGGACCTGGGGTGCCGGGCCTGTTGCCCTCACCAGTCCTTTACATGTGTAAAACCAGATTATGTAAGCTGTCTGCAGGGAAAATGGATTTCACCTGTAAGCCTTTTGCAGAGGTTTTATATTAGCAGTTCATGCACCATCAGAAAATCAATTACCATTCGTATTACATGCAGATGAACAGCACAGAGTAACGGAGAATTCATTTTACACAACGCTTTTAATGAAATGCTAAATACAGCAAAATGTTTTCCAAATGGTTCTGTGTCAGAGGCGGGTCTCTGCAGGGAAGTCTGCACCTGTGTGATTCAGATGAGGATTGAATCTCATACTTCTTGATGCTAACATTGGTCAAATACATATTGCTGCCAAGATGGAATGAAGAGGACAGCAATCCATTACCTGCACTGAACAGAACTTAGTTTCACACAGAAGATATTTTCTTTTTGAGTTTCACAGACTGTGTTATTGCAGTGTCAGTTATTGCAAGACCCTAAAATTGACCCTAAAACTGAATTACTCCCTTATTCCTAACACTCTTATAATCTTTTCCTATTCTTAATGCCAAAACAGTCTGCTGATCAGGTTTGCTGATTGTTATTTCAGCAAATCATTGACATCAGCACCTTTTTACAAACAGACATATATGCAATAACAGCTCTATTCCCATCTAGATCAAAGAAAGGAACTTAGCTCTATCAGGAAGCAATTATGAAAATAAGAACAACTTATGCAGGGCCAGACCAAAGTATTCTGCCTCTATCTGTGACCAGAAAGAGATGCGTGAGGAAGTGAGTAAGAATAGCACAATCACGCACTTCCCTGGAGTGCTCTCTCAGCTGTCAATAGTTTATTCTCTGAAGCTCTCCTTATGCCCATGTAACCGCTATGGGCAACATCTTCCTGCAGGGAACCCCGCTGCTTAACTATACACTTTATGAAGAGCCATCTGGTTCTGCTCATTTTGAACCAGCTAGCTTTATTTGGAGTCTCTTCATTCTCGTATTGGAAAAGAGAAAGAATACTCAGTTCCTCTTTACCTTTCTTATGCTGCTCAAAGCCTTCTAGACCAATGTCATAATTCCTCTCTATCAACCCTTTTCCAAGGTGAAAAGCCAAAGGCTGCTTCTTTGCTCCTTGTATGGGAACTTCTCCATGTTTTTGATAACTCTTTCTGCTCTTTGATTGTTTTCCCCATCTCCTTGAAAGTGAGGATGAGGATTGCACATTGTATTTGACAGGCAATTCAAGTAGGCAAACGATCAGTACCGCTGCATGGTGGTGTTCTCTATTTTACTTTCTTTTCCTTCTCTAACAATTGCTAATGTGTTATAGTGACTCGTGAGTCTTTAAGGTCTCAAATTCAAGGTAAATTTAAGTTACAATAATTTTTTTTTTCCATTTACATTTTTTTTAATAACCTTGCTGATTCCAATATAAAATGCTAAAAAATTTTGCATTAATTTATCTACATGTTTAGCCTTATGGAAATAATATGATAACTGATATATTATTGCTAAGGAGAAAATGTATTCATAGAATCATAGAATGGCTTGAGTTGGAAGGGACCTCAAGGATCATCAAGTTCCAACCCCCCTGCTCACAATATCAATTGTAACTTCCAAAATGTCTGGAAAGGCTGTACCTAAGTTGTGCACACACAAAAAAATAACCATTCTGAAATGGGAATGGGGAATCAATCAGAGAAAGCTTGGACAGCAAGAGGAAGCTTTTCAAAAGGTTCTAGAGTTCTGAACATAAATATAGGCTAAAATAATAATAATAATAATAAATGTTGACTACTTCCCCACAACAGAAGCTACTATCTTCTTTTAAGTGTTTGTGTTAGAGCAAAAAGCCATGAAGTCATGAAGAAAACTAAAATAACAGCTGAGCTTTTCTGCCAGTTGCTATTGCAATCCATTACTTGCAGGAAGGAAGCATGTTTGTTTAAAAATATCCTCCTCACCCTTAAAGATGTAGTCAGATGTTTGGATTGCTTGAAAACTGTTGCAAATATCATGATCATTCAGTTTCGTTTTCATTTTGCAGTTCTTGCTAGGTGTATTACAGATCTGTGTTCCACACATCTGTGCTGGTGCTATCAAGTAAGATTGACATGGTGCTGTAGAAAGCCAGCAGCAATGACCCAACCTGTCTCAGTCTTACCTCTCCTCCTTCTGGGGATACGTATTTCTCAATGGGCTTTACCAAACAAACCACAAAAAGACCTGTAGAATCTGCACTGTGTATGACACTCCATGTGTGTCCAGCAGTGTGAGGGTGAGCATGCCTCAGTTTCTGCTTGGTGAAACCAATGCCTGTAAAAAATTGATGGAAATGCACCAATGAGGATTTGACCCAAGGGGACCCACACTGTTGTAGGCAGAATTGAATCTCTACCTTAAAATGCCTCCCCAAATTTAGGCCTAAGTATCCCTGCCTGCTTTGCAGGAGTGAGTGAAATAGCCAGAAAGCTTTGAAGTAACCCTTTCCCAAGCTCTTGCAACAAGCAGGAGTGGCATTCAACTTTCAAATGCTGATGACACCATGGCATTGGCAGGAGTGTACCTGCCTGTTTTCTACTTCTGAGAAGAGCAAACAGCTCTGACTCTACATCACACAAACAGAACTTCACATTTTCTAAACCTTTGATCTGAAAATTTTCTACTCCTGCTGCTCTATCTTGTTTTCTATATTTGAAGGTTTTCTGTGGCTATGCAGACATTTCTTTGGGGCATGATGAGCTTTTGACTTTTCCCTTTCTTTGATTATTTTTAGAAAGAGAGAAAGCAAAGATCCTTTCTGTGAGCATGCCTGCCCTAGGCAGCTGCTATTCATACTGGAAGCTGAGTAGCAGTTTGCTATTCAAACAAATCTGTGCATGCTGTACAACTGCAACAGTACAAGATGGACATGGAGAGATGACATGGAGTCATGCCATACCAGCAGGGAATGGACCTCTTGGAAAGGCAGGTTGAGAGAAGGGTATGGGTGATGTACTGGCAAGGCGTGCAAGCAAGGATGAAAGGCCACCAGAAGATGCCTGGAATGGAGAGACGAGAACAAGCACCTAGGATGAGGCACAGAGAGTTGGTGGGAGGTACGTGTTAAGGCTTGCAGGGATTCAGTGTGCCTTAGTGATGCAAGCTCTTTGGTGTGATTTGAGCGTAAGGCTGACATTCAGGGAGCTGCCTTTCTGCCTCTGGCAAGTCTCTTCACCTCCCCACATCTCAGATTTTCACCTCACTTCCTTAAAACACTGATTGCCAAATCAGCATCAATGATGAATTGTCAAGAAATAAGAAAGATAAATTGTGCTGGGACTTAAGGATGAGGATAAAAAGCCCACATCTGAGAGAAAGGCAAGATGATGCTGTGTGTTTTTAGGGGAAGGAAATGAGGTGACATCAACTCCATTCAGTTAGATCTTAAACAGAAGATCTGACATTGTTACGTTCTCAGATCTAAATGCAAAGAGAAAGCTGCTACAGATGAAGTACAAAACGTGCAGCACGCAGCCAGAATGGCAAAGTCGTTGCCAGGTAGAGATAAATGTAGGAGAATTACATAAAACCCAGTTCTGGTCTTTGGCTGCTAAAGAAAGACAGAGTGCTCAGCAGCCCCTCCTGTGTGATGGGATAGAGCACAAGGAACCAAAGTGCCTCTGTAATTCTGCTCTGGGAACAAAGCATTCCACGGCTGCTTCGTGAGTATTTTTTTGTTTTTGTTTTAATAATCCAAATCAGATAGGCTATATCCTCATGGATATATTCAGGTTTGTTTTCAGTTCTCCTGTCTTTGACCCTGCGCCTTATCACGCACAGGGGGATTACTTTGTTTATACAAGCGTGGCTGCAAAAGCTGAGTATGGTGTAAACACAGCACAGGGTGAGAGATGTGGTGCCAGCCTCAAGTCCTGATCACTTTCTCCATTCAGATGGCACCACAGTGTCACACCTCTGTCCTACATACATACCCACCTCCCCACAGAGGCAAATATCAAATCTGCAAGTCAAGTTTTAACCAGTTCTTGAGACTTTCAGTGACTCCAAGAGTTTTGGAAACTGCATGTAGACACAGTCATAGCCTTTCAGAGACAAAATATCTACCTTTTAAAAAATCTTTAAAAAACTAATAATAAAAAAGACTATCATGAAATCTCAAGAGCTCACTTGGTTGCTCACTTTGGGTCAAGCTCTCACATGCCAAGGTATAGTTCCTTTGCTGACTGAGAAGGGCAATTTTAGCCTAGGCTGCTAGCTGATGTTACAGAAGATATCCAATGAACTGTATACATCATAAAGCACCAGGCTCTCCAGAAATAATCATTCCTTCCACATAAGGAACATGCACTGATTGGTGTAAGGGAGTTCTGGGGTTCCTGAATATATCAAATCCATCCAGCACAGATTAATTATTTATTACTCTACACGGTTTAACTGAAATTGTGAATGAATTCATTTCCCCATTAAGCCTCTTCATATTTTGGCCTCCACGTGTCAGCTGGGTGTCTGAGCTTCTGTTGTCATCACTGGAGATGTAAGGAGAAGGTCAGTTGAGCCTGAGGCAATCCAGCAAAGAAAATGTTGGGGTTTACTTTATTATTTACTTATGAATTCTCCTTAACACCATTGTCTATTGACCAAATTTCCCCTGGCTGTAATGGAAGTTTAGACACCGAGCTTGTGTACAGATATCTTTACTGGAATGCCCTAAATTTAGGCATCTGTAACAGCAGCTAAATCCCTCTCTGAAGGGCTTATTAGGTCAAACTCGTCTGGACAGGTGTCTGGCCTTCTGTTCTGCGTGCACTACTTCAGTGCAGAACTTCTCATACTGTCAAGACTGAACATTGAAGTGACAGGTCTCAAAACAGAATAAATTGCTTCAGAATATGCTTCATATAGATGAAATGTATTTGGACTTTCAGACTCCAAAGAACTAAAATTAAATATGCTAAAGAATACCTGAATGTGCCTTCGAAAGAATACGATCCTACAATAGTCTTCCTTAAATAATGGGGCTGGCTGCCACTGACACGTATCATAGTGGCTTAAGAAGTCCACATTAGGCAGAGTCAATCTCCATCTAACCTCACACCCTATTTTCAATACAATTAGGAAATAGTTTTAGAGGGAGTGATCCTTCCCCTTCTGTGTCTTCTCTACTCCCAGCAATCAGCAGTTCAGATGTTTTGTTAGAAGGAAAACACACCCAGGAAATTTTGTGTAGTTCTTCTACTGTCTCTCTCCTCCCTGAAACTATTTGAACTCTTTTTTTGAATCTGCCCATCCCTTGAACTCCCTCAACATTTGTTTCTTCAGGTTGAGAAATTCAGGACCTAGTGCTGTGACAGTAAACCTTATAATTAAAATTTAATGTGAAATAGGTATTCCTTTGTTTGCTTCAAATGTATTTCTCAGAGATGTCTTGTTCTACCATCATGAGAAACAGTGAAAAGTAGTGAAGATTCATTTCAGACTCACCTTCCCCATCACTTTTCTGGTTTTATGGATGTCTACCATATTCTGTCTCTACTAGAACAAATGTTGTTCATAATGAGTTGGAAATGCTTAAGTGACATTACCGTATATGAGAACCAGCTGTAGGAACTTGAGTGAGAGCACATTGCAGGAAGACATCCCTAATGAATATCAAATATCTGGGGGAAAAAAAAAAAAAGATCTTAAGAGATCTATGCTAGATTTTCCCCCAGCAGAGTCCTTTGATTTGGTCATACATTCTTAGTACTGGAATTTGTCAGTTCATGTGAAACAATGACATGTGGGATGACCAGAATATATATTTTTTCCCATTATTTTTAATTCTTACATGATATCTAAGGTATGAAATCCTTACCCATTCACAAAATACCCTCAAGCCAAATGCATTACTAGTGGAATCTTCATTCCTGAGTTTTCATCCTCAGGAATGAAATGTATACCTTTTAAAATAGAAATATTTGTAAATGGATATTGCTAACCCTTTGCTTAGATAAATCTTGTCTATATATTTTGTATTAAATTAGATTAAATGAAATCCCTAGCAGGGATTTCAGTCATCACAGGATGTCACGTTTAACAGCAGTTTTTAATACATCCATAACCAAATACAGAACCCTAATGGTCATTAACTTGCAGTTCTAGATAGAGGGTGTACATATCTTTTGTAATAAGATGAGAGAAGTCTACTTATTTTAGGTCATTTTGGTAGTTGAGCGTGCTGTTCAGTCATGAAATAAGGAGGAAGATAATCTATTTCTATTGTTTCTCTGTTCACACATTGCTTGACACAATCTGGGGAAATTAACTAGGAGAATTTCAGATGAATTTTACAGTAAATGTTCCTTAAGTATCAATAGATCTTCTGAGCTGTACTTATGAGTGAGAATTTCAACCACCAACAGGAATATGAACTGAAAAACTGAATGCAGATTATTGAGAGGAAGATTGGAAATTGATAGATGAGCATGAGAAATTAGCACCAATAAATGTAGCATAAATTACAGAGAACTCTATTTACTTTAGAGTAGATTCTTCACAGTGTCTGAAGGAAAACCCAGGCTCTCAACCTCTTGGCTCCCACACGACTCCTAGTGCTTTGCGTGTGTTCTATCTGTGTCTCTCAGTGAATCACAGATTTTCATGGAACTCCTTCTTTTGGGACATGCTATATTATCCAACAAACATTGAGTTTAGGATAGGGAAATGAATCTTTTCAAACAAATTACCTTCCTGAAGCACCCACCTTTCTTACAGTTTTTCAAAGCATGAACTGGTCTGGAAACAGCTCCAGGTTCAAGATTTCATACATGCAATTAAAATGCTTAATTGTGCAGAGCATCAATCAGAGCTGATCTCCTGAGGAAATAGGAAATTTATGAATGATGTCTGCTTTCTACTGTGAGAAGTAAAATCACACTGATTAAAGAATATATGCATTAAGTACCTAAAGCTGTATAGAGAAATCTGAGATCCCATAACACACCATTACAGTATAGTGAAAAAAAAAGTTTTATGAAGCAAAACTCTTGGAAGTTAAGACGAAATTGTGAAAGAAAACTGAGTAAAATGATTTTTACTTTACTGGTAAGTAACTTGCTAATTAAGAAGAAGAAAGTGATTATCTTGAGCTATGCTGATTAAAAAAAAAAAAAAAGAAAAAAAAGAGGGGTATGAAAATCTAACAGCTTTTTGGAGAGGAAAAAAGGAAATGAAATTTGCAAGATCACCATGTGCATCTCAAAAGCATGCCAATGAATCTTAGCCCATTAGCAACTATAACTTGCATGGAAGTAGGTTATCAAGTGAAACAGAACAGCTTGGGGTGGAGATCATCTAGTTCCAACCCCTTTGCCATGGTTACCAACCACCAAATCAGCCTGCCTCGGCCCCATCCAAACTTGGCCTGAATGGCTGCAGGGAAAGGGCACTCGTGACTTCTTCAGGAGGCTTCAGTGCCTCACCACCCTCTGAGTAAAAAATTTCTTCAGAATATCTAACCTAAATCTCCCCTCTTTTAGTTTAAAATCTTTCCCCCTTGCCCTATCACTATTAGACCCTGTGAAAAGTCAGTCCCCCTCCTGCTTATAAGCTTCCTTAAAGTACTAGAAGGCTTCATCACTGCAGTCTTCTCCCCAGAGCCTTCTCCACTCCATGCTAAATGAGCCCAACTCCCTCAGCCTCTATTAATAGGAGAGGTACTTCAATCCTTTAATCATCTTCACGGCCCTCCTCTGGACCCATTCCAAGAGCTCCATGCCCTTCTTGTGCTGGGGGCCCCAGACCTGGACACAGTACTTCACATGGGGCCTCACGAGGGGCAGAGCAGAGGGGAACAGTCATCTCCCTCTCCTTGCTGGCCATCACTTTTCTGATGCAGCCCAGAATACAGTTAGCATTCTGGGATGCAAAAGCACGCTGCTGGCTCATGTCCAGCTTTTAATCCACCAGAGCCACCAAGTCCATCTCCTTGTCAAACAAGCCTGCAGTCTGCTAGATGTAGATGTGTTCTAATTGGGATGCAAGTATGCTGGACTTTGGTGGATGGTCTAAGCATGCACCTGTAGACCTCATTGCAGGGACAGGGACTCTACCTGCTCTTGTGAGTAGACAGGCAGCTCCAGGCAGTAAAAATACAGTGTGCTGCTCTTGCACAGCGCAAGTGCTTCCCTTCTGTGCCATTACATTTACCTTACACAAGCTGAGGGACTCTGATGAGGCTGGTGACAAAGGGATAGAGGAGCTCAGCTGCTCTGCACCTAAGCTAAGTTATGGCTTTGATCTCAGAAGCAACCCTAGGAGCCAGGCACATGCCTGGGAAAACACTGTGTTCTAGCCACAGCAGGACACAGGCAGGAAACCATGAATTCAACCAGAAGGAAGAGAAGTTTAGGAAACAGCCTAGTCTTTGACTTTGCTTTAGCTTTAGTTCATGGTTTTGCCATTGTGCAGTCCCAGCAGTGCATGCTGCATCCCATTGCATGCTGCAAGTCTGAGGTATTTTCTTGACCCAACCTGCAGTAGGACACTGCTCTAGACACATTCCCAGTGGCAGCAATGCACCTGCCCATCACAAAACCCTGGGACAAACCAAGCCTAGCTGTTCAGAAGCTTTTATCGTTTTTCATGGGAGACAGAGAAGAAGTTTATTTTTCAATGATTTATTTAGAATGTGCAAGTGACACTACCAGGAAACAAAGTGGTGTCTCATGAGAAATCACAAAAGACATCTGCATCATCCCTCTTCAAGCTTACTCTAAATATTGGCCAAGTAATACCTGCATCAATAGCAATCAAGCAAGACAGATGTGCAAACACACTGGTGCCCACAGTAAATTCTCACTTCAACCTGCAAGTCAGGAAAAGTAAAAAAATAAGAATAAATGAAAAAACTCCTGTTACAAATATTGTCCTTGAATATTTCACCCGTTCATTTTGGTTTTCTAGTGGAACACAATTAGAAAGAGCAGTAGGCGAAGGGGGAAGGGAAAGGGAGAAAGTACCTGCAGATTTCAAAAGAAACACCAAGAACTCTTCCAGAAGGCTGTTTTAAGCTGAAAGTGCCTTGGTAAATCTGTAACATGATTTTTCAAATGGTGTTCAAAATGTCATCCAGTTTTAAATCTGTAATATTGCTTTAATCTCCGAAAAGGAAATAATAATGCTTGAGTTTACTATGGTTGATCCAATCTTGCACTCTTTTCCATACTTGGCTCCTACCAATTTTAGTGATCTGGGCCCAATAAAGCGCATTTGACTTATCAGTTTATTTACAGCTTGGATCTGCCATTAGGTATCTAGGATACACATTTTGCACACATACGGCATGTACAGAAGATGTATTTGTAGGCACGCTTTCATTGAATATGATAATGTAAGGATTGCTATCCTATCTAAAGAAATGCATCTGAATTGCATATGTCTAAAGCTCCCCACCAAATACCAGATAAATACCTTCTTAAAATAGCATCACTCAGTTTTCACAGCAGGTGTCATTCATCAGGTACGAGGCTGCATCCATACGTGTTAGCAATAATAATTCAGCATGGTGTGTGACTCCAGCTCATTACCAGCAGCCCCGGGCGCTGAAGGCTGGCGAAGTCACTAGAGCAGCACTGAAATATTTAGTCCCATAACAAATATTTAGTCCTTTGACATGAATATTATACAAATATTGATCCTGTAAGACAAGAGGACTCTGACGAACCTGGCTTCTCTCCTTCAGCTTTCTGACCCATCCTTCTGCTCTCTCTCGTCTCAGTGTTGGCTGGAGCACCCTGTGCCCTCCAGCTTGCCTTGGGACTGGATGCTGGCACAGAAAGAGGAGCACAGATGTGGGCAGTCCCAGTGGGGCTGAAAAATACTGTAGGATTCATTTGAAATTGTGCCCCATGAGTAGCCTGTCACAGGCGTGCCCCATCACAGCACGTTCATCACAACGAGCAGACAGTTGGATCGGAGATGCCACCACACGACGGCTAATTAGGAGTCTGCAGGGAACCCTGTTAAGTGTTTCTGCTTAATTTGCAATATTTGCACTAGGCCTGACAGAAAACTGCTGAGGGGACAAGAGCGTTCCCAGCTGCTTCTAATGGGCTGCATGTGCCGGGACACCAGTGATGAACGGGTGGCTTGCACAGTGACAGGGCTCTCTCCAGGCCCCACTAGGCACTAGAGACTGCTGACCTTAATTAAATTTCACGGCACACTTGGCTCAGTCCTGCAATAATTGCTTGGGCTTTACTTACACATGTTGGCTCTCCTAGGCTGGGCAGCACAGGGTCTGAGGGCCTTCTGACAGCGCTTGTGAGAATCCTTGTCATCAGAGTGAGAATCTCTTCCACTGCCCCTCCTGCTCTTCAGTCCCTTTTGTTGCTTTCAGTGTGATTAACATCTTTAGCAATGTGGCAGTGATAAATTATTGCTTTCCTAATTTTGATTACTTTATTATTGCTGCAGAAACATTTCAAAACTTTGTCAGTACCCCACGTCCTGCACAATGCAAAGAGCAAGAGCCAGTATCTGCTTCCCAGGACCTTACCACCCACATACCTTCCAGGTTTTTATAAACCTCAGCACTTTCAGGCAGCTAAATGAAAAGACAGGAGGTAATGGTTTTAAACTGAAAGAGAGTAGTTTTAGTTTAGGCATTATAAAGAAATTCTTCACTCAGAGGGCAGTGAGGCGTTGGCACAGCTGCCCAGAGAAGCTGTGGTGCCCCATCCCTGGAGGTGCTCAAGGCCAGGTTGGATGGGGCCCTGGGCAGCCTGAGCTGGTGGGGGGCAGCCCTGCCCACAGCAGGAGTTGGGGCTGAGTGGGCTGTGAGGTCCCTTCCAAAACAAACCATTCTGTGATTTTATGATTCTACAGAAACACAAGGCAAGCTGAGGTCTCCTGCTCCTTGTCTCCACCCTGAAGAAAGGACTTAGACCTGTGGAGCTTGGATTTCCTCCAGTATCCTGTAGACAAAGAGGGACCAAAGTCTGGAAGAGATGTTGGGAGTGACTAAGATAATGAACCTGCAGTGGCTTGGTCCCCATCTGAGGGCTGCTGTACATGTATTGTGGTACTAAAAGATTGACAGGAGACAAGGGATCCCTGTGGGGTGCCAACACTGCTTGATAGGAGGTGGCCACACTGTCTGTCCCCTGTAGCTGCTAAGTATGAAGAAGATGGCCAAGGTAAGCTTCTACCAAGGCTGGTGGAGAGAGGTGTTCTTGCAAGGTGCAGGATCAGCTAGCAAATCTCATGCCCTTGTTCACACTGGCAGACCACATACCTAGAGAAGCAATTTCCTCTGCAAAGCACAGAAGTTTTTATCCTCACCCAGGGTCTCAAGTAATACAAAGAAGATCCCCCTAACTCTCCTGGTTTTCCTTTTTGGAGTTTTCTGGAAAGAGAGATGTATTCCTGAATAGTTCCTGAGAAGTCAGGAAGAGTGTTCAGACTTTGATCATCCTCTTGAGAGGGGAAAGAAAGTAGGCAGAAAAGTGTATGCTATGCTGAAGAAAAGAGTGAAAAGTGGGGAAGAAGAGGCTCTGGTGAGGAGAGAACAAGGAGAGGTGAGGAGTGGAAGGGATGGAAAGCTGTGAACAAAGGGGAGAAGCCCTAAGCATTTGAAAGAGCAGGTAAATGAGGGAAGAAGTGCAGATGGGGATGAGATGAGGAGCAGTGCCTTAAGAGAGACATTTAACAAAGGGAAGAAAAGGAAAGTCTTAGCAATGCATTAAATAGGGAAGAAATGGGGAACAAGGAGCTAAAGAAAGACACAATCAGAAAGAGAAGACTTCCTTGCAGAGAAAGAGAGATGAGAGCAGGCTGACTCTAAAGAGGGAAAAGTACTAGAATCTAAGAAATACATTAAATACATTACAAGCTTGACATACAAAAGAGGCACAGAGAGCAAAGGAAAATGAAGCAGAAAAAGATAGCAGGTGGAACAAAGGGAAACAGAGCAAGTAACACAATTTAAAATACTGAATGTAAAAGTTGGATTTATAGAAACTTATTGCTGAGCTCATTTCTCTCTTTAGACCTCTTCAGTATGAAATGAAACATATGTACAGTCTGGCATTGCTGTTAATATCCCTTCCTTCAAATCCGCTTTTAATGGGCACAGATAATAAAGCTGGTAACCGTTTAAGAGCAAATGCCATTAGAAATGATGACCTGTAATCCACTGTAAACTCTTACCCTCTGCTTACACAAGCAGACCTGGATGCTGGAAGTGAGAAGAGGCTTGTCTTTCTTTCCATGCAGAGATCCTCAATCTTCTGGCCACATTTCAGTTCTCAGAGGACAAATTGTTAAAACACTATGCTGCAAGATCTACCTGAAAAAAAGAATAATTTTCCTCAATTCTCACTATTTGAGATGTAGAAGTCTATTCTGTTTACTATCACTGAATGTCACATGGAGAACAACTGAACACTGAGCAATTTTGCAGAGGGTAATATATATTTTTAGGTGAAAAGACTTGAAAGACCTGCTTGCTGGCAGCACAACCTCTCACCAGCTCCCTGGAAGGCTCGTTGCTCCAGCCTGGTATGAACAGCACAGGAGGCCGTACGCTGTGCTGTGCCAAGGAAGAAATAAGCCAAATGCTTCAAACTACCTAATGCTGTCAGAGCAGGCACACTCCTGGGCATCACAGAAGCAGAGTGTGGCACTTAGCTTCTCATATTTGTGCTGATGCAAAACTGTGAGGTTTTTAGCCAGTAGTACTCCAGTACTCCTCTCAAGCTCACCAGACTGCTGCAGTTCCTTATGCAGTAACAGAATGTAGTATTGCATGGTTTGACAACATTGCCCTTCCAAAATCAGTTCTCTTACAGCTGCCCTAGCCCCTTTCCTTCTCCCTTTACCCATTTTAAAGCCATCAACTACAGCTCACTTCCCCCTTTCTCATCAGAATACAGGCACATGGCTTCTCTGCCCTCACCATGTGTGCTGCAGTGAAGACCCAATTAAAAGTCTAATTTTAATATTGTTTTAACTATCACTGCACTTGCGAGACAATGGCAAGAGACTGTAACAAGGATGGACAAAAGACACACTAACTCATAAAAACTAGTGATGAATCATTGTTTGAAGGGTGAGTCATGCCTGAGTGCATGCATATGTCAAGGATGAGACTGGCATAGCTTCACTTGATTAACCCAAATCTGCTTTAAGTCTTCTCTTTCAGCTATGATTTTATGGGAAGAGTAGCACACCACAGTTGCTTGTACAGTGATTTTATTGCCTGTTTACTTCTATCAAGATTTAATTGGATCCCAGCATTCCAGGTGAGACACCCAGACTCTCCTCTAGTACCAAGATAGGGTCAGCTCCAATTTAGGTAGACCCTCCAGCGCAGTGTTTGAACCATTTGTCTTTATTTGTCTTTCCCAATAGAAATCTGTATAATCTTCTTGTAAAATTTGCTGGAGAGGGGAATTCACATCATCCACAAGCAGAGCATCCCTAATCTAGCGTTGTAGATCTAGACCACTGATGGTCATCATTAGACTAACAGGGAGGACCACCACCCTCATTTAGGCAGTTCCATGATAACACATGACTGTGCTGTTTTGCCAGCCATATTATCTTTGGAGCAGGACCAAAGAAGGGCAACAGGGCTTGTGAAGAGTTTGGAGAATATGCCCTATGAGGAGAGATTGAAGAAACTGGGGCTGTTTACTCTGGGGAAGAGGAGGCTGAGGGGAGATCTTACTGCCCTCTTCCAATATATGAAAGATCCTTACAGCAAGAGTGGGGTTGGTCTCTTCTCACTGGTGACAGGTGACAGGATGAGGTGAAATGGCCTTAAGTTGTGCTGGGGTAAGTTTAGGTTGGATATCAGGAAACATTTCTTTACAGAAAGGGTTGTTAAGCACTGGAATAGGCTCCCCAGGAGGGTGGTTGAGTCACCGTCCCTGGATGTGTTTAAAAACTGTTTGGATGTGGTGCTCAGGGACATGATTTAGTGGAGGGTTGTTAGAGGCAGGGTAGTATGGTGAGGTTGTGGTTGGACTCAATGATCTTTAAGGTCTTTTCCAACCTGAGTGATTCTATGATTCTATGATTGATTCTATCTCCCAGGTCCTCTTTGCCAGTGAAGGGTGGCTGCACAGCAAGCAGGACTTGTGTTTGCATGGGGGTCCCTGCTGGCCACCCACTGGCCAGTGATGCAGCCAGGGATGGAGCAGGGACACACAGCCCCACTGGCAGCAGTGCAGGCTTGGGTCAGTGTGGAGTGATGGAGAAGCTGAGCCCCAGGCAGCGGCCTGTCATCTAGCATCTCTGGCTGCGAGTTGACAAGTGCTTTCAGCTCACACGAGGCAGCAATGACGCAGAGTGAGGTGATGGTGGGACTGCAGCTGGGCTGCCCAGAGTGCCCCAAGGTGAGCCATTCCCTACAGGCATGGTTCTGCTCCACAGTGCATGGGGAGGGTGATCGGCTGCCAGCAGTGCTGGTGCTAGCAGGGATACCTTCCCAGATGGCCTTCAGAGATGGGCAGAGTGCCCTGCTGTCCCCACGCATTTGTAGGATGCTGCAGTCAACCATCACAAGATCAATTTCACAACTGCAGAAACTGTGTACCATCTTTCCACAGTAGGCATACAGAGTTATATGTCAAGTAAAATTTATTCATTTATTGCACAGAAAGGCACTTGCATACTTATTAGCTAAGGGTCATGGGTCTTTTTCTTCATTGATGCACAGGATTTGGGTTTTGCACAGTAGTGGAGATGTTGTAGTTCTTTTAGAGAGGGATCTGACACTGGTAAATGTACCAAAATTTGCTGTGCAGCCAGGTGGTCTGGAGAAACTCAGCTCACATCCCCTGATTCCTAGTCAAGTGCTGAGCTGCATGAACACAGAGGTAATACTGTGTAACACTTGCAAGCACTTAGCCGTTAACAAACAGCTGCCTAGCAATCTCTTTATGAGATTTATTTCTCTCTTATGGTTTTGTCAAGGAAACAGTAGTTGTTGGTAACATTCAGAAGCTCAGAGGTGCTATTTAACACTCGGGACAATGAGCAAGCTGAAAAACCTCTGCAAATAAAGATAAGACTATGTGGTCATTTGACTTTTTTTGTCATTTTACAAATCATATGTGCCCAAGGTTTTTCATTCTGGGACTGTTTATTTGTAAATAACATCAGGCTTAAGAAAACTTTGAGCTTTATCTTATGCAAACAATTCTATTTTAACTGGTATTTTACATAGCATTCAGGCTGTGGGTTGCAGCAACATCACTCATCTTCCTGCAGGCAAAACTCTGTTGTGTTTTGACAGTCATTCCTGATGCTTTTTCCTTTTGCAAGGAAGATGTACCCAAGATAAGAGCTGGGACAGCCGCAGGGGGCAAAAACTAGAGTGCATATAGCAAAACACAAAATGATGAGGATTTATGCTTTTCCTCTGTCCAAGCACGGTAGGATCATCTACCTGCAAAAGGATAAGCTAGGCAGCCGGTGCCAAGGTCTCTCTACCATCTAAACACTTCTGTTTTCCTCAAAATGAAAGCACTGCCTGCAACCCTGTGCCTGTAGGAAAACTACTCCTGACAGCTGAGTGCTGTGTGGTGGTGAACTGCAGCACAGCGTTTTCTGATTCCTTTTGGAGGGGAGAAAGGGCAGACAAGAAAAATAACACTGGAAAATTTATTCCAGAGCATCTGAGGTAGCTCCATCAATTTCACCTGTGCAATTCTAGCAGCTGCACCCTCCCACTGGCTTCTTCAAGGTAGAAAACCGTGCTGAATCCGTGCTGCAGCATAAAATTTTGCCTTAATTTTGGCTCACCTCCACAGAGCACCCCTACGAAACCATTCCCACAGGCTCTGCAGGCAGCGCACAGCTGAACGCCATGTTAAATTAGCTCTTTCATTCCATGCAGCACGGTAACATTGGCAGAAAGGAGGATACGTAAAAGCAAATCAAATGAGTGGAAGCAGATTTTTGAGCTGCAAACTTCCTCACTGTGTTGTGGCAGCCCTAAAAGAGGTGGATGCTTCCAGTGAGGAAAAGATGGGATTCGGAACCACAGTCATCCATTTATTTTCAATATGAGAAAAGCAAAGCAAAAAAAAATCCCTGCTAAGTTGAACTCATGTATTTAGCAATAGCACTGATCTTATTTTAAAATTTGGAAGATGTGTTTTGTTTCTTTTTCATGATGGCTGCTCCTCCCTATGAATGCTTATTTGCTGCTTTTACTTCCCTTTGTAGCAGTCCTGCTGCATTTGGAAACTTCCTCAAATGTGCCTGTGTGGTGTGGGCCTACTGATAAAATCCAGTTTCTGTCTGAGTTTATAGCCAACTTTTCTTTTCTTCAAAAATAATCCAGATTCAATAGGATCCATAGAATCATGGAATATCCCAAGTTGGTAGGGAGCCACAAAGACCACCAAGTCCAGCTCCTGACTCCGCTCAGTACTATCTAAAATCCAAACCCTATGTCTGAGAGTGTTGTCCAAATGCTTCTTGAACTCCAGCACTGGTGCCCACAGCCCTGTGCATCCTGTTCCCCGCCCACCGCCCTGTGCTGCAGCCCCTTTCCCTGACCCCCAGCTGCCCTCCCCTGACAGCTCCATGCCGTTCCCTCGGGCCCTGTCGCTGTCACACAGAGCAGAGCTCAGCGCTGCCCCTCCGCTCCCTGTGAGGAGCTGCAGCCGCCATCAGGCCTCCCCTCAGCTCCTCTGCTCTGCGCTGAGCACAACGAGGGGCCTCAGCGGCTCCTCACATGTCTTCCCTTCTAGTGCCTCCAGCATCTTTGTAGCCTGGCAGCGCCGGGCCAGAGCACACCAGGGCACAGCCTGTCCTTTTGGCTGCCAGGGCATAGCCTGATGTAACCCCATTTACTATAATCCTTTGAGCTCAACCCATCAGCTGGTTGTTCATTCATCACATTATGTTTTTGTCTACTGGTATGCTGGATATTTTGTCCAGAAGGGTACTCTTGGAAACAATATTGAAAGCTTTGCTGAAATCCAAACAATTATGTCTACTGGTTTTCTTGGTGAACTAAGTGGGTAACTTTGTCATAAAAGGAAATTTAAGTTAATTAAACAGGACTTTCCCTTGTCTTTCAGGTGTTTTACAGCAACTCCCAAAATGATCTGAACGTGATGAGGAGCTACGAGATAAGGTTTAGTAGCTTGTGGTAGCAATGGTAATGGGTGGACGGTTGGACTAGATGATCTTGTAGGTCCTTTCCAATTTTGTGATTCTATGATTCTATGATACTTTTACTAGGCACTGAAATGAGACTGACAGGCTTGTAATTAACAGGTCAATAATAGCAATAGTAATAATAATAATAGCAATAATAATAATAATAGTTGCCCACTATAGTGCCTCAAATGCATTCTTTTTCCTCCTGAAAGCCTATGAGTCGTGAATAAAGAGCAATCTTTAGGCACATCCTGAGGACACTCATCTACGTGATCACACAGTCCCACATCTGACAGAACGGTGTCAGTTCAGCTGAGGAGACAGCCGCACTCGGTAAGCTGACAGCAGCAAAAGGAAGGGGTTGCGGCAGGTCACCGCTTTCACAGAGAGACAAGGACTTCTGGAGTGCCACAAATCCCAATATATTCCCTCCACACATCATTCCTGGGTTAACCTTCCAAAACGTGCATGGCTGGGTGCATGCAGACCTGCCTGGACTGTGTTCGCTGCCGGCTGAAGTGATGGCGGGGAGGAGGAAGAAGGAATTACCCTGGCGATGTCAGCTGTGCTTCCCAGCCGCTGCAGTCCTCAGCTGACCCTGGCAGGCAGACACTGTGAGAGTTACACTGGATTACAAATCCCTGCTGCTCTTAATCCAGGGACAGAAGAGGAGCACTGGGCCCTTGAGCACTGGGGACCACCTGCATTCATGGTTTTGTTGGACTGGGTGCTTATTTATATACTCCTCTGCAATTCTGTTTGCCTTTCTTTTATCACTGCAAATTCTTGCTGTATTGTTGTGTGGCAATAATATTGTTGCCTTTAAGAGTGGGACTGTCTCACCACTTGATTCTTATGTTTTTATCCTGGGTGGCTGGGGTCCCAGGAAACCCTCCTATTCATCAAGGCCTGCAGATGTGTTTGCTTGGCTTGAATATCAATGGAAATTGATGGCTCCTCCCTCTTCTTTTTCAGAAGGTAGTGACACACTGGAACAGGTTGCCCAAGGAGGCTGTGGATGCCCCATCCCTGGTGGCATTCAAGGCCAGGCTGGATGTGGCTCTGGGCAGCTTGGTCTGGTGGTTGGTGACCCTGCACATAGCAAGGGGGGTTGAAACTGGATGATCATTGTGGTCCTTTTCAACCCAGGCCATTCTGTGATTCTATGATTCTCCTTCCTTAAAGGATCCTTCCTTACACCCTCATCACTTTTCCTTTCTGGATCTGTCTGGGAATTCTTGCCAATTATGCACAATGCATCCTTGCTACATTTTGGGGAAAGAGGACGCATTTCTCCTTGCCAGCACCGGAATTTGTATTTTCTATATTTAGCCTTCTAGGGAAAAGTATTTATACTATCTACATCAATTTCCTGCTAGTAGCTTGTTTTTCTGCACATGTTTATTAGATGTACAGACACACCTGGCTGGTTGGATCCCTTGCATGTCACTTCTGCATGCCTGCAGTACTTCTGTGTATTGTCAGAGCTGTTCGGTGACAGAAACGTGGCTCCAGGAGGATGCTCCATTCCCTGCACTTGTCCCAGAGTAGACTTGGTCAAGTCAACCATTATGGAGGTAATAGTGCAGTAACTGGACCTGACCTGCAGGCTGTAGGACTCTAGTTGGACTAGATGACCTTTAAGGGTCCTTTCCAATTTAAACAATTCTATGATTCTGTGGAAATAATAGCATGATTTTGCTGAATTATCAAAGTTCATTTCACTCTATGTAAAGTCCTATTAAAAATCTACAATTTATATAATACCTATTTATTCTTAGTCCTGTTATTATCCCATATGGTTTCTTGGAGATCCATATTGTTAACTTACTGACTATAGAGATGAATCTTCTCGTACATGAAGTCATTGCCAAATATCCATTAAACCAGTTCCTACTTAAATTATTTTCTGAAGTTTTTGATCCCATTCTTAAAAATGTTATCTGAATTTTGTGGGAGGTGAACATATCTAAGGCTGAATATTGTTGTTTAGTAACAACACTTAGTTTTACTGGTTAACATTGTGTGGGGGGAAAAAAAAAAAGTGAAATGCTTCTTATTTCTTCAGAGGCCTTTGTTATTCTGCTTGCTTCCTACAGGCACCACTGATTGCCTCACACTCATCAGCACACCACACATTTACTGGAAAGAACAGGAGAAGCCAAGTTTTCAATGATGACTATTGCATTCATTTCTTTGAGATAGGCCTAATCCACAGCGTGCATGACTGAGAATACAACTGTTCAGTTTATTTAAGGATAAGTCATGCCTTAACGTCAGCTAGAAATATGTAAAGTTGCTTGGTTTTGCTGAGTCCAAGCCTTAATTACTCAGTGCACACTTTGTTCCTTCACTTATCTAAGTGACCCTAACCCTTAACGACTGATCAAAACCTGCGTGCAATAAACGAATTTGCATTGCTAAAAATACAATGTTAGAAATAATTAAGAGTAACAGAGATGTGTTATCTGCTACAGCAACACGTGAGGCCTCAGCCACGCCGAGGCTATGTGAAGAACAGAGTGCAGATGTGGGCCATGTGCATGGCTGGTTGGTGACCACAAGACAGGCCAGGTTGCGTATGCGTGACATGCCTGTTAAGGAGGTTACAGATCTCAAGATGCTGACAGCAACTTCTGCCAAGGAGTGGCTTTACGTGTTAACACCCCCTTGTTATCAGCAATAGGGAACAACAAGCCATTTTCTCTCCAAAGGGAATAAAAATCCCTGCAACCTGTAAGATATGGCCACAGAGCCTCACCAACTTGGGAGTTAAATTATGTCAGGATCACAAACTCCTGTGTACTCCCCTCACTGACATCCAGAGCACGGAGACTGATATTTCAATCCTTTCTGTCAAATAAAATCAGACCCTGCTTTGCTCAATGCACTGGATATTTAAAACTTATTATTCTTGATCTGCATTTGTGTGTTACAAGAGAAGTAGCCAACTCCAGATGACAGGACAGATGGAGTTTTACAGTGCATAAAAAAATGCGTTCTCAATAATAAGTCATATGTTACACTTGCACATTCTTCTACACAATTAAGATATTTCCTTTAACAATTAGCAAAAAAAAAAAAAAAAAAAAAAAAAAAGGAAGAGAATTGGCACCTCAGCGTTTTGACTGAGCTGTAATAAAACTGCAGAGCTGAGGCAGATGAACTTGCATATTCTTCCCACAGGACTCTACCCAGAAAAACAGATTTCAGAAAGCACGGTGAGCTCACTGGGATATGCTACAGCAGAAAATACTCCTCTTTGTGGGTTGGAAATAACTCTTTTGATAAGGAAAGCTTCTCTGGCCCTCTGGTGCTTGTGGCTCTCTCTGAACAGTGCTCTGCTCAGAGTCAGAGAAACCTCTCCACGGAGGTGCCATGGGAAAAAGAGCAAAAGATTTCAATGACATGTATACCCTAATTCTCCACCACCTTTCAGCAGTCAGCATCGGATGCAACCTTCACCTCGCAGCCTTCTGGTATCCCCCAGCATAGCTGGTGTTGGTAGGAGAGAGTGATCACCTGACAGCACCTGGGGCTGCAACGCGGCAAGGCCCGCAGCCTGAGATCTACATAACAGCAAAAACTGTTTCCACAGGTTACCTAAAGGACTCTGGAAAACACTGAAAGTGGATTTGCTAATCTCATCCAATGCTGGCTGGCACTATGCTATGCCACAAGCCAAACCATCCTAAATCCATAACTTCTCAAGTAGGACATTTGCTTTCTCTGCCTCTGTGATCACGAGAGCCTGGAGATTCCGTCACCACTTCGTAAAAAAAATAATAATAATAATAATAAAAAAGATGTGTAAAAATAGAAAAGTTTACTAAAATACCTTTCATCTCCTCACTAACTCCAGTGATAGTTCAGAAAGGAGAGTTGTTACCTACCTACTTTCAGGTGGAAGATTTTTGCTTAGATATTGCATCATCTAGAGTGAGATATTGCAGAGACTGAAGCCAGTGGAGGTTGTACTATTAACCGAAGGAGCCAGGTCAGATCCCAGACATGAAATCATGTCACTAGAATTGTAATTGCTAATGTCCTCACTGACTAAGAACACAGCAGCAATCGTGCACTTTGATGAAGTGTTGCATGATCTACTTTATGCTCCTGCCAGCCACAACAGAATTAGTAAGAATGTTACCTGCTGCTGGGTCACATTAGCAGGCAGCACAGCAAATGAAACACATCTCATCTCCTCCATCTTGTCCTTCCTGAGTCTCTGCTGAAAATACCCTATGCTCAGTGCCAGTTCTTCTCCTGAGCACTCATAGGAGAAGCTGTGGCAGCCCCAGGGAGCCCAGTAGAGTCTTTGCCAGCAATCTCTAGTCCCTGAGCAGTGCCCACTTCATCTGTAGATCCTAGTGGGTGAAGCCTGTGGTCCAGCATGAATATTTCTGGTTGCCCAGAGACAGATCGTTCTCAGCCTCATGATGTCCACGGAAGTAGAAAACTTTTCTTGGTGACCATTTCCTTAATACAGCTCCGAGCTCAGCTGAGTGCTACATTCATCTCCCTGCTGGTGGGTTGGGAGCAGGCTAGCAAGGCAAATCAAGGGCCCTCAGCTTCCCAGAGATCTTCAGTAGCACGAAGGTCTGAGCCTTCTGCTCTTTCCATTAAGAGCATAAATTAGCAGCACCAGAACATCGTGATTTTCTTTCGGTTTCCACTGTTACTTAAGGCTTAATCATGCTCTGCGATTACAGGAGGTTTGGTCATTTCCTCCTTATTTTTCTTTCATAAAGTAACAGATATCGAGTGCTGTCAGACTCATCCTGATATCAGTGGGTGGGTAACGATCCCCACAAATGTATCCCCCAGTCTGAGTTGTAAAGGGGCCAGTAAACTACAAAGCAGACTGCGGGGGAGGAAAGGGAGGGAACCACAGAGAGAAATGAGCTCCCAAAGCAGGCAGGGTCCCTTTTTGAGACACTAACACAATGGCTCAGTCCTGTACCCGCCTTCTCACGCAAATCTCGTAGCACAACTGAAGATACAGGATAATGCTGGTGAATTGTGCTCGAAGGAAGGAGGCAGCTCTTGCAGTGTACTCTTCTGTGGGGTTGAATATGGAATTTGAAGCAATCAGATGCTTGATCTCATATGATCTCAACTAACTGTAGCAGAGAAGTATGAAAGGTTTTGGGAAAAAAAAGGATCTGTATTTTTATTGAATTTTCCCCTTACATTTTTTTTCTGAAAGAATCCTCTGTTAGGAATCTCTTCATTTAGAAACTACATTTTTTTCTTGCAAACTAGTATTTTAATTGTGGTCATTTTGTGCTGGCAGCAGAAATCCTTTTCAGTTAATATGAGTTATCAGAGGCAATTTTATGAGTTATTCTATTGAATGCGTGGCTTCCCATGGCCTTGACTGACTGCTTTATCTAACTGAATCATACCCAGACTTCCTGCAATCTCTGAATGTACTTGTGGAGCTTGTAGGGTATGAATGTTGTTAGGTGGGTATTAGAAGCTAAGACACATAGGAGGACCTGTTTGTTTCTTTCCTTGTCATTATCTGTTTGTTTGTTTTTTAACGGTAACTAAATATCCTGTCCAGCATTAAGCATTTTTAGTTCACTTTTTAGTATCATTATGAATTTTTCATTTATTTTCATCTGTTTTGTGTAGTGCCATGAATACCTGAGGAAGAGTGAGAACTGAAGATTGCTCTTGAGCTTAATGAATCCTCTCATTGAGAGCAACTGAAATCTGCACATTATTACTTGTTTACATGTAAAAATGACAGAGGATCATGCTGACGGTAAGCTGAACCTCAGAAGAAAGCATAAGCAGCCGCGCAGTAGATCACTATGGAAAGACCTACCAAAGGAAAACTCTCTTTCTAATTCCAGGGCATGGTTATTTATCTTATATGCTAAACTTCGAGGAGGTCTGTTCCTTGTATAGTTTATCAGGTCGTTTTACTCAGACATTCTCATTGTGTACATGTGCTTTAAATCCCTTTCGAAACATGCATGTTTATATATTCTTCTCTTTTTACTAGATCGTGCAGTGTTCCCAGCATCTGCAGCAGTTTGTGGTTCTGGCTGTGGTTCTCCTCATGAACTGTGAAACCAGGATGCCTTCCCTTTTAGAGGGGGACTCTGCCCCAGCAGACCTGACTCCGTGGCACACTTCTGCAAGTTTATGACAAAGCCACACGTTCGCTGAACTTTAACAGTGTTCTGTGACTTGCCAGCAAGTTCTTCGGTAGTCATAAACAAAGAAGTAGATAACACTGCTAGGGAGAATAAATGAAACCTGAACCGTAGTTTAATCCAAAGTCCTTTTTCCAGGAATCACGCTTCTCCCATTTAGAAGGTGGTGAGAAACGAATGACTTGCATCCAACAGATCTTTTTGGTTATTTCAAATTGAATGAATGGGGCCTTAACTGGTCAGTTGCTGTTAGGAAACCAGTTATTTGGAAAGAACTATGTAACACTTTGTCTAATGAAGCACATCTTAAGTTTATACCCTCTGCCTACATCCAACAGATTTTTCACTGTAGTAAATGTGCCACTCCATAAACAAAGCTGTAGTGGATGAAAAAGGAACAAAGCACCATGAACTTTGCCGTAGTACTGAGGGGAATATCAATAGGGCAGTAAAGAGCCAAAATATTAATTTATCTTGCACTTCCTTGACACTGACATGCTCACACATATACACAAAGGAAAATCATCTCTGCGACCTCTGCTTGTCAATGATAATATGGTAGTAATAGCCATGAGAACAAAAATGGACGTACTTACAGAAGCAAGGTTATCCTCAGTTATAGCTCTATCAGAAATTCTTCCAGGTATTTTCTACCTTAATTCAGCTCTGGAGCCTAATTCTCTTTGTAATTAGCAATTACAGTGCGTATTGAAAGAGCACATAGAGGAGGCAAATCGATGTAAAATTTATGTGCATCATTCACGCCAAGTTCCTTGCAACCTACTATTTCTGTTTTCCCTTTCTGTAAAATGGACAAGCAAGTCTACTTTAAAGAAAATTACTCCTTGGCAACAGTGACCTGAGAGGTCTGCAAGTCTGCATAGCAAGCAGTCTCAGCAGCTTGATTAGTTGTTGTAAGAACAGGTCTGAGACATTCAATCCATAGAATGTGTTATGATTTCTGTTGAGAAATTTTGTCTTCAGTGTTCCTGAGGAATGAACTAAAGCAAGAGGCGGGCAACCACAAGTCACTCATTAGTATCCACAGCATGGTTTAATCCTTGTTAGAGGAGAATAACAAATGTAGAAGGGTTCCTTTTTCCCCTCACATGGGAAATGTGATTCTAGAGTGTGTTTTTCAGCCTCTCAGAAGCATGCAAAAATAATGTTCATTAATTTTGGGGAAGATACAGATGCTGCATAAGAAAAGGATATAGCGATGATCATCGATTCTGGCAGAAGACTTCAGGAGCTCTCTTTGAAGTCTGACAACAGGAATCTGTGCCAACATTTATGCCAGGCTTTAATCTGTGACAATTAAATTAGGGGATAATGAAAGAAGATGGTGCTATCTTTACTCTTGGTTGAATTAATGATTTTTGAGTTGTGGGAATTGCTTACCTCTCTGGCTGGCAGTTACAGAACTTCTGTTCCATCCGACTGTGACTATAAACTCAGATTTCTAGCCCTGGAACTACTTGTAATTCTTCTTTCCTGTGACTCCGCTGCTATTTCCTGGGACTGACAAATGTGTACATTGTTAATGCTACTGGGACAAGCATTACAGTAGCTAATCCAAGAATGCATGGAAGGGATGCAAACTCCTATTATCTCAGACTAGGCACTTGGCTGGCCAGGCAGTGCAGCTGGCTGCTGAAGGGGATGCTTTCTGTTGTGGGGACAGAGCTGCTGTGGGATGCAGGCAGCACAGTTTTACCACTTCCCATCCCCAGGCTGCCTTGCTGCTCCTTCCTCCATCACATCCCTGCACACTGAGCCTGGCTCCTGGCTACAGCCACCCACAGTTGGTGCCCGCACATCCCCTGCACACTGTGCTCTTCCCGTGGCTGGACCAGGCTCACGTGACTTGTTACAAAACCATGATATTGTCTGGCTTAAAAATGACACAGTTTAAAAATGCCCCAGAGCAGCTCAACATTTTTCTTCTGGAGAACTCTTCAAATAAGATTTATGGTGCTCATATTTAAAAATCATGCAGTTTAATAAAAAGAAATGACTGCTTTCTTCGGCTACAGTGAGATAACATATTGCCAGAGGTAGAAAAATAATAGTAATTTGGAGATTATTAATATTTGTCCTCCATTTTTTACTTAGAACATTTTGTCATTTCCCAAGGCCTTTCCTTTGGCCCTCAGGAAATATTTGTTTATCATTATAGTCAGCATTTAAAATGCGTGATATGGCAGTTAATATTTGTATCCATGGTACAGCAAATATACTGTGGTGTTCTTTGGTTGACCAAACAATCTCCAACTAAAATGGACCATGAGCCCCGAAATTCCTGAGGAGGAGGTGAATTTGCAAACTGTCAGGAATTTTGTTTCCAAAGAGCCTGTTTTACTTCAGCTGCTAGGAAAAATATGCTTATTTTTCATAAATTCTTCTAACTATGGAAGAAACCCATGGTGTTCCTTCCTGAATATAGAATGACAAGATACATAAACATGGGAAAGAGAGAGCTGCATTACCTCAAGATGAATTGCTACTGGGGGAGGGAGACACACACCACCGTGGCTTTTTAAGCTCCAAATTTGGAAATGCACTAACCTTTATTAATCTTCCAACATATTTTATATGTTTTGCTCCAGCCATGCCCTGTCTAGGCAGGATACATCTGCTGTAACTCACACATCTGAACGTCAAACATCTAAGTCTGGCTTAGTCACCCAAGCTCCCTTTATAGTCAAAGGACAGAGGCCATCACCTGCAGAGGGCCGTATGTCTCATCCCCATGCAAGGTCAGATCTGCTGCCCTTGGGGAGTGCCTGGCTGTAGCCACTGACTCTAAAAGAAAGCCTCCGGTGACTGACGTGGTGTTAGATCTCTCTGAGCCCCCCACATTAAGTGTGATGACTCTGCTTGAGCAGAAGTGTCTCCACAGTGTTGTTGAGAATACTGACATGCATTTACAGAGTAGAAGGTTTCAGGCTGGCTCCCGTAAAAAACAGACTAGATGTGTGTCATGCACCTGATGTATAGGAGTGACTTCTTTTGCCAAGTCTATCGTATGATATTTACTAGGGTCTCTGTGAGACTTCAAAGGCTCTAATGGATGCCAAACTTCTTGTGTTTTGATTAGATTGAGCAGCGCAGAGCCCTTATGGGGACGCTGCAGGTTTGCTCTGAAAAGAAAGCAGGAATTGCACTATTCTCTTTATTACTTACTAAGGCTATCTGGCAAGGTAGACTGCCTGCCTTGTTATTTGCAATTCACTTTCAACCAGAAGCCAAAGCAAAAAGGAGGCAGATAGTTAGCCTGAAAAAGCAGTTGTCATGGTGTAGGCAGACATTTTAAGTACACACACTTGAGTCACATAACCGTTTTGAATTTGTTGGGATTCACATTGCAGCTGAAGTTGTATGTCATAGCTCTTCTGCTCTATGCCTTTTGCCCTAACAGAAAATGAGAATGATTGTCTTTGGTAGTATGAAAGATGTTCCTAAATTTCTTCCACCTGATTTACTAGAACTACTCAATTATTTAGCAGGTTATTCTATTTTATTCTTACTGTACTTTTCTGTTTTCCATCTGCCAGCCTTTGTGTTCTCAGCTGTCTCTTGGATGGTTTGATAGCAGAAGACAACCACCTCAATCCCACCTCGAGAAAAGCTTTTGCTGCTATCTTCTACATGGTGAGACTGTGTTTTGGGTGTTACGAATAAGTGACTATATTTGCCTTTTAGCTTAACCTGAGTTAAATGTGATTTCAGGTAACTGGATAACAAGTCATTCTTTCCCCAACGATGTGGTCAATCTGTGAACAAGGACCTGGCTTGGATGACAGGTCACTCCTGATATCTTTTTCTTTACCATCTCAAATGATGAGTGTCTGTGTGGGGTATCAGTTCAGACCACAGCGGTGAAGCATGTTGTAATCAATATGATGGCCCAGGGTGGAATTTCAGTCTTTCTCTTTGACTTTTTTATAAACTTACTCAGTTAAAAAACACGCTCTGTAGAGAAAGAATATCAGTAGGGTTCAGCATCGAACAACCAAATGTTAGCTAGAATTATGATCCCTGTGGAAACTTAATTTGGATTCTCTGTAAGTATGTATGGCAATAATGTTTGTGATTATGTGATCAGCCACTGTAACCTCCCTGAGCAATATGTCTGTGATCACTTCACAGGTTACTGTGAATATTAACTTGTACTACAGACACTGTGAGAATATCACAAGCAAATTTGTACACCAAACTTCAAAGTGGAGTTTGAAAAATGTTCACTAAATCAGAAAAGGATCTGCCCACTGAATAAGAAAAAAAGGAAAGGTATGCAATCATATATAACACTATATCATGTTTGATATAGCCTGTTGACTTTTTAGTATACAACTTTGTCATATTGCTTTTAAGGGAGACACACTGAGAGTAACCAGGAATTATCTAATTTTGGACTGCTTGAGTTTGCAAAGGCAGTAATGGTGGTATAACATAGTTTATAAGTTGTGTAAGATGTACATTTATGTGCATGTTACCCAAATCGATGTAGATGACACATGGATATGTACCTCACAGACGCACATACACATTCACTTACAACTTTGGGTGCCGAATTCTGTGTCAAGAAAGTCTCAGTCTCTCTTTCAGCATGTCACAGCTTGCATAAGTCCTAGTCACCTCTCTACATGTTCATAGCATTGATCAAAGACAAGATTCTTTCAAACCTCTATTGTCACAAGATGTATACGCTGTATTTTATTGATTTATCACTGTTGGAATCATATCACAAAGAGGTCTTTCAAGACCTTTTCAACCACCAAACAATTGATGCAAAACATATCCCAATCTTTTTGTATACTGGGACAGTTAACTATAGACTCAAGACCAGATCTCCTGTGGAAGTAAGTCAGCATAGTCACCACTGAAGTCAACTGAGCAGAAACGGCTTGTGAATTTATCATAGGAACTATAGGAAAATTCTCATCGGAAGGGACATCTTGCAGAAGATCTCATGTCCAAGCTCCTCCTCAAAGTATGGCTAGTCCTGAGGTCAGAATTAGTTGTTCATGGCTTTTTCCATTTGGAGTTTCAAAGCTTCCAAGGACAGAGGTAGCACTGCCTTTTGGAACAACTAAGTCCACTGCCTGGCTGTCCTCATGGGCAAGACCTTCTCTTTAAATGAACTTCTCTTTAAAATGAACTTCTCTTTTTCTACATGAGTTAACCATCTCCCACCTTCCTGCTGTGTAATGCCTTGAAGAGCCTGGCTCCATCTTGCTGATGGCACTCCTGGATGCTGGGGGCTTTTAGTTCCTTCTGAACTATTTCTCCTCCAGGCTGGGCAAGAGCAGCTCCCTCCTGTGGTCCTGTGCCTCATGCTCCATGGGCTGTCTCCCTCTGCTTCATCTCTGGAAGGTGAGAAAATCACTTCCTTCCTCCTCTGAGCCCCCAGGCATCCCACTGACATTAGGGTGTTTTGAGAGATGGATCTCACAGCAAGTGAATCTGTTCTTTACACTTGTGCTTATAATTCTCCACAGGCATTAGAAGTTTTGTTTTGTATTGTTTTTAATGATAATACTGCCTTTGTCTCCCCTTCATTCGAGAGTGAGAGAGATAGGCTGGATTGTGTTATCTCTTGCCCTCAGCTTGGTGCACTGATCTGCAGTGTCATTTTTCAAACAAAGCTGAAAGGCTTGCTCTATCCGGGCGATTTTGATTTCTTACTTTACCCACTCCCACCTCCCTCCTCCCTGCAACGAGATGAAAACATCAATATGTGTTTTGGGCTCCCAAGGTATGACACAATGTCAATGGAATTTGTTTTTAATCTGGGTGACTAACAGTTATCTGACAATTCAAGTAATATTTCTCCACATCCATCCATCAAGCCCCAGCGAACTTACAGGGGGAGACAGCATCAGACCTGGCAACCAGACATGCCCGTTAAGACCCTGAGATTGTAACTCTAAGTCCTCCTGATACAATTTTCCCCCAGCCTATCCTGCGCTGCCCTTTTCATTTTTTATTCATGTAAAATTACAACTCTTGCGCTTGAAAGTTGTCCTCTTCATTTATGAGGCCGTTTCCTACAGCGAGTCAGGTCAGGCAAGCTATTATTAGGAGCATGTTTATTTATAACGAGCAGTTTAGGATCCAGCGCCACACAGGGACAGGCTGCACGTTCCTGGTGCCAGCACGAGTTCACGCTGCAGGCATGGGGCTCCCAGCCCTGCTGTGCCACGGGCAGCTTGCTGTCTGTATGGAGAGAGATGGCGAGAATGAAACAGGGACAGCTGGAGCAGGGTGACGTGGGCAGCGCACGATGACAGCGTGCAGGCAGAGCTCATAGGGCTTAGAGCAATAACCAAAGCAAGGTCCTGCTGCCATTTATTCCTTTTTTTCACCTCCTGACCTTTCTTGTTTATTGCCCCTTCTCTTCTGTGTTTAATCCGGCTTGCTGTACTACATTCCATGGTACTCTGCAGCACATGCTTACTGTGTGACTGTGTCACCTTCCAATTTAGCCAGCATGGTGCTGAAGCACTGGGGTCCTGACCCATCTGTAACACTTCCCAAAGGGAAAGTAGGCAGCTGGGAAAATTTCTACCCTTGCCATTAATTCCAACACCTCCATTCTCTCCCTCAAGTGGCTGAGAAAGTGCTGCTGGGGGTTGGTGAGGAGCTAAGCTCTCTCTCTTTTTCCTTCCTTCAACAATTTTCTACCTCTATTAGGATATATTTCTTCTCAGAAAGAGTGATGAGGCATTGGAACTGGTTGCCCAGAGAGGTGGTGGAGTCACCATCCTTGGAGGTGATCAAGACCCATGTGGATGTGGCGCTGAGGGATGTGGTCAGTGGGCATGGTGGGGGTGGGCTGATGATTGGACTAGGGGATCTGTGAGGTCTTTTCCAACCTTAATGATTCTATGATTCTACCTGCACTTTTCATCATATCAGTTTACAATTGGTTGACTTCTGTTTATGGTTTTTGAAGAGATAGACTTCAATATTTAGCATTCCATAATGACATCTGTGCCTTTACACTCATCCCTGTGAGTGAAAAGTTGTGACCATGATTGTCAGGAGACTGATGTCCAAAGCAGCCAGCATGGAGCTAAATCCCACAGCCCTTACTCAGTTCTTAGCTTGGCAAAAACCCAGTGAAGATAAGGAGGGTTTTAATTGATTGAGGATGTCAGGTTCTAATAATGAGCATGGCCATCATTCCTAAAATCTGTATTCATGAATTTGCTCAAGAATACCGCAGAGGTGTTTCTGACATTTGGCAACATGAATATTTAAGCCTTCCTGTGTTATTTTTGCTAAAGGAATTAGAAATTAGCATGTCATGATCATAATACAGCAGCTGAAAATAAAGGGCCAGATTGTGCCCTCAATCCACACACACGATTCCCACTGATGTCACTGGAAATTGTACGTATGCCTCTGAGGGCAGAATTTGGCCCAGCGTGCCCTTTCTCTCTTTGCAGCACGCACGTTGCGCTCACCGCTGCTAGCAGCAGTGCTGTGCAACAAGAGAGGAAAGCACGCCTAAATTATTTAGCGTGCTGATGACCTGCAGTGTTTTTCCTTCCCTTTTTGTAAAGACTGAAACTGTAATTCTTTGTACAGCTAGAGCTGATGCCTTTGCAGAGAGGTTCTGCAAAGAAGGGGGATGAAATGCCTCCATGGGCATGTCCCTGGCAGATGAGTGTATTGGACTCTAGACAGAAGGGCTCAACGCTTTTCTGGCAGGAGTGACAGAGATGTCATCAGGACTGTCATGGGGTAGGGAGATGGCATGGGTGACCCCTTGGTGTTCTTTCTAGTTATGGCTGACAAACCACTGCATCATTGCATTTTTCTTCCCCAGAGCTGGGACCTGATGGTCCATGCTAAGTGTTGTCCTAAAGAAAGGTGGTTTCCTGAGCCAAGGCTTTTAGCTGTAAAATCTTTTTCTTCATCAGACTTCAGAAAAATTGATGCTTCACTGTGTTTACGACTGTTAAAAAAGCCTCTGATAGAAGAATTGCTCAAAAGATAGAGATGGAAATAGTTATTTGAAAAATAGCTGTATTTTTTCCTTAGCTTCCCTCCCCCAAAATATGCAGAAGTAAACCAATCTTGAAAACAGCTTGATTCATCAGCAACAGAGTACTCTCGTGTAGCGAAATCAAAAAAAGGTGTCAGCTGTGACAAGACTGTATGTGCTATATGTACGCTTTAAAAGTGAGTGGTGGCAGACATTTTGAGACACCATATTGTGATGTAGCAAACTACATAAATAAAAATCTTTGCAGCCGAAGCCAGAGATCTGACTCATACCCTGACGGAGTCTGAACGACTGCTTTTTCATTGACTTTGTTGATGTCTGCCCCGCTTCAGATGCCCAGAAGGGCAACTTCCAAAGGGTGCTCCTTTGCTCACTGGTCCTGAACAGCAGAGCTGAGCTCTCGCTGCCCTTGTTTGCCTCTAGCTGCTAAACTGCAGCAAGAGAAACGTAACAAATACTTTCCAAATGCTCTTTACCCATGAAATTAATTGTTTTAGTCTAATTGCCACAGGGATCAGATGTCACCATGACTGGGAGAAAAAGCAGTCCATGTGAGGGGAGATAAACATATCTTACTGTTGCATTTGAGCCACCCTGTAGAAATCTTGGATATTCATGAGTGATTATGATTCCTGAGCTTCCACTTTGGGACAGTGGAAAGATGAACAGTGGAAAGATCCATGAAAAGATAACCGCATGGTGTACAGTTCTTCTCAAAAGGAGAGCATGTAGACTGCAGCCTCTACCCCAACAAAGCTACAGCCCATCACTTGTCACTTCTGCGACTTTAGGATTTCAGGCACACAAAAAACACTGGAAAAAAAAATCCAAATTTTTTGTCCAAAACTATGCCATGCGATCAGTGAGGCCAAAACCAAAAAGCAGCTGCAGCAGACTATGTTTCTGCTGGTATAACAAAAAAAGAATTAATGCTGAAAGTAGCAAAAAGAAAACCAGAGCACGGGATTCTGTACACTCTACTTTAGGAATTGAAGATGATAAGAGGCTTTCAGAGCTCCGGGACAGCATTTCTGGCATTACTATTATCATTGAACATTTTGTATGAAGTAGTTACAGCAGACTGGAGGAGAACAGGTCAAGGGTTGCAAATCTTGCTGTCAGTACTGCAGCCCTGCTCCTGCTTCCAGTGGAGAAGAGGACATCTCCCGAGGCACATCGGTGAAAATATATGAGTTGACACTTTAAAAATTAAGCCTCCTAGAATTGCTGTGTCGATTATTATCCCAGAGACAGCTTAAGCGATTTGCGCACAGTCACACAGTGAACTGGGGCTGCGCCAGGAATAGAAGACAGGGCTCCCGGTCTCCGGTCTTGCTCTCTTACTCACATCCCCAGATATGCCGTAATCCACGTGGGGAAGAAAATCCAAAATCAAAGATTGATCTTGCTTCCTAAGGCAGCTGCCTAGCACTCTGCAGCACAGATACGGAGTCAAATGTTTCTGCTCTGGCTGAACCATATGACCCATTGATTTCAAAGGAATCACTCACCTGATGGCTTTTGGCTTCACAGTACTGAACAAGACATTCAAATCCTTAGAGCATCAAAGTTTGCTGGGAGAAGAAGAGTCTGACTGGTAGTCTGCAATTAGTGGCTTGAGCAATTTCAGCTAAATCTATTATATAAAATTACAGTCATGTGCTACTAATGGGTTCTTTACTCATTAACATGCAAAGGAAAATAACTTTGCTTGAGCTCTCGGTATCACCTGGCTGTACGGCGCAGAGAGGTTAAATACAGAACAGACCATACTTGTAAGAAGATTAATGCATACAACAGGGATAGCAGCGGGCTTCTGCTGGCTCTAATCTGGCATTTGACTGGGACAGAGAGAGAGGGAAGGAAACTCTAAGCCAGTTAAAGTAGTGGATTATTGATGACAGAGGATTCACTGCTGATAGGGAAGCTGGAGTGAGCAGGCAGCAAGGCTGAAACACAGGGCAGCGCGCAAAGCAAAAAGAAGACGCTGGATTTAGACACAAGCTGCCTTTCAGTATCGAAAGGGGGGCTTTAACAAAGAAGGAGACAGACTGCATAGCAGGCTCTGATGTGAGACAACAGGGAGAAATCGTTTCAAAGTGTAAGGGGGGAGATTCAGGCTGCATATAAGAAGAAAAGTATTTTCCAATGAGGATGATAAGGCACTCAGGTTGCCCAGAAAGGTGGCAGCTGTCCCTTTCCTGGGCATATCTAAGGTTGGACAGGGCTCTGAGCAACCTGATCAAGCCGTAGGTGTCCCTGCTTGTAGCAGGGGAGTTGGACTGCATGATTTTTAGGGCCCTTTCTAACTGAAATGATTCTGTGGTTGTATGATTCTATGATTTTAGAGGAAGGTCTAACACACATGGAAGAAAGCTTGTCGGAACAATGATATGAGCTTTCTAAGAGTACAGGACTGAGGAGCAGTAAAATTACATCTTACATACAAATGTAAAAAAAATCACACCAAGCTCCTTGAAGAGGGATTTGAATTTGGCCAAGTAAACAATCTGAGAAGGGAAGAAGTCTTGCAAGACTTCCCTGCCTTCTTCTGCTCAGATAAACACTGGGTGGAGAACAGCACTGCAAATCACTAATAATTACAGAAATTCTGGCAAAGGCATCCAAGTAGATAATGTTATCTTGGGAAACAGGCAGCTGGGAGTGGGCTGGGGTTGCACAGACCTTCTGCAGCACAGCTGCTAATCAGGATAACCCCTGACAGTCGTTTTTAATGATGGATAATTTGAAAGAAATCGACTTTGTGAAAGTTCTGGAGCAACATTTAGTAGGGACATTTGGTTCTTTTCGTTTGCTTGCTCGGCTCTGAGCAGCACTCCAAGGTAGCAGGAATAGGTGACAGCTTTGAAGGGAGGAGTGGAAACCAGTTACCTTCACCAGCAAGCAATTTGGAACAGCAGAATGGTAAATTCACAGTTGGGATTAGTTTTCCTATTATACCTGATAGACTGGGGGGAGCTATTAATATGATTTCTTTAGTATGCTTCTAGGCAATAAAATCATTGCACGTCCAGGGTTTCTGTCCCGGGGTAGAGTTTGTTAAAACCAGCACTTCTCCTACTTCTTAGATTATAAATCTGTTCCCGTATCTTCTTTGTCTGTCTCACAGATCCTGGCGATGCTACAGGTATGACTGAGCTGGCATCTGTCTTCCAAGTTGTTGATATTTTAGTATGAATTTCCATTTGGGGTGTGAATAGGACAACTTGCCTGTAGTGATGTGTTAAAAAATCATACTACAGTGTAGGTCATGATTAAGTTACAGCAAAATTACAGACTGTCTAGAAGAAAATGAGCAATCTCAGCTGTGAATATTGTAGAATGCATTATCTCCCAGATTTATTTATTTATTTCAGTACTGCCTGTTTAAAATTCTGCAGGGCTCCTTGAGCTGTATATAGGTGCTAATTTAAATCTGAAAAGGAAAAGAAAAAAAAAAGTATGTTGAATTGTATTTGTGCATAGAATTTGCAAAATGAGATTGGATTTTGATCCACTTGTTTTTGTTGAGACAGTCAGCACTAGTAATAGTTTATCTTCAGAATAAGTTAAAGAAACTAAAATTTAAATAGCTTGGAAGCCTGATTTCCATTTTGATGATGGCTTTCTTAATGTAGAGCCTTCTACTGATTTTCTTAGAGAATATATTGGCTATGTAGATACTACAATTTAAAAGCAACTCATTTTCTTTTATTTTTAATCAATTTGTAATCAACTTAGATACACAAAAATAAATTAGGTTTAGAGACTTAAGTGTTTATAGAGCATCCACATGTCTAGTCATTTGCCTATGCTGCCTTAAAGCTACACCTGCAGGTAAGCTACTCTGAGATGTGCGTAGCCAAATGTTGGGAGTTTTTGAGTGTCCTAACTACAGATGCTGCTTGTCTGTTAGCTTGCTCCATGGCCTGGTGCTGAGCTGATACAGCTGGAGGAAAATTCAAACCCCCACCTCATCACAACCTCATTTCAGGTCGTTATAGAGAGGGATAAGGTCTCAGCTGAACCTCCTGCAGATTGAACAATCCCTGTTCTCTTAGCTGCTCCTCGTAACACTTGTATGCATAAGATATACTTCCCAAATTAGTATGAATAAGAGAGCACCAAATTTTTCCCTTCTGGGAGCTCTTATAAGCGACTGCTCATTGCTCTTGATCCTCTCTTGGTTGGAAGAGACACATAACATTAGTGACCACCTTTTGAGCAGTAGGAGTCTTGGGCCACCAGAGGAAAGGTAGCACAAAATAAGTGATGACAGTAACTATAAAATCAAAATTGTCATCTTTTTGTGTATGAGCATGAAGTTCATTCACAAATTAATGGAGCCTTCCAGTTGGTCATCAAGAAGCTGATGGTATTTGTTGAACATTTACTCTAAAGGGTTCAGTGCCTGAGCTCAGGCCATGTCTTTCTTATTTAGCAATGCAGATGCTCTGTCTAAGGTCCAGAGGTGCTGAGAAGGTCCACAGCACCTGGAAACCACCACAGCTAACTTGGTTGTCAGGAGGATGAAAAAATAGACATTAGGACGCGCATGGCTTGCTTGCAGCCTTTTGGCTCTTGATGCCTGCAAATATTGACTCCCTGGTGCCTGCAACAGGAACAGTGGGAAAGGCTAAATCAATTGTTGGGATTGTCACAGTCCCCCAAGACAGACAAGTTTGTACAGCCTGAATTAAGTGTAGGAGATAAGACCTGGGTGGCTATAACTAAAACACAGCCTCTCCAGCTTTGCCAGTGTCACAAAGGGTTGCAATTGTACCTGGGACCTGCACAGTAAATGACACTGTACCACAGTTAGCATTTCTCCTGGTTGAGTCATGGGCATATCTACAAAAGGGAAAAGCTACCCATCCCTGCTAGGGAGATGGAAAGCAGGCTGCTGAGCTCTTTGTCCACAGCTTGTGTGGTCACTGCTGAGTTTGGGTGACATTTTGAATGCGCTGGGGAGGCTGGCTTATACCTGAGACTGTAGCTGTGCCCACACATCCTTAGGGAACTTTGAAATAGCAGAGATAATGTCAGCCCAGTTACCATATGCTTTCAGTCTGCCCGGGCAATGATTGTATAATAATCCCTAACAGAAAACTGAAGACGAGATTTCAAGTGGTTGCCAGAAAACAGTTTTTCACTTAGAGTGGCAATTCTGAATAAGGAAGCATCTGGCACATTTGATCAGGCAAAGAAAATTAGGTCACTCAGAAAAATATTTGATGTTCTTCCTGAGGAACATAATGCTAAAAATGCCTCTATCTACAACGGCAGAATTCTCTTCGGCGCTGCTTCTCATATTATTATGTTTTGTATTGTTCTGAGTAACTACACTATACTTAGTACCTGTTAAATAGAATATAGATTATGTAACTTATTATTTTCCTCCTGCCAGTAATTGGAGTTTAAAAGTAAAGAAGGTTCTTTTGGACGTTTTCTTTTTTTAAGGACTGTTGGATTCTTCTATAAGGTGTTTTTTAAATTACGTTTTGAATGAAAAAGAAGGTAGATGATCTTTTGCCTCTTGCCTTTCTTCTCTTAGCTTTAAGCGCATCTCACTTATCTGTCATTCCTGGACAGTCAGCAGAGCAGTGCTTCACCTCAAGGGTCCCACAAGCAGTGGAGGAAGCTACTATAGAGCCCCCTGTTGGAATGGGTCAAAAGGGGCTGCAGGATGATCCCACTGTGTGCTAATACGCAGGAGGAATGGCTCAGTAAGGCACAGATTCATATTTCAGCTGATTTTTTTCTCCTGGGAACCAAGTACCCAGTCTGTCCCAGGGAAATACCTTTCTGAAATACAGGATGTTGGCTAGTTTGGATGGAGCCCTGCGCAGCTCTAGTGGGTGGCAGCTCTGCCCATGGCAGGAGATTGAAACTCAATGATCTTTAAAGCCCGTTTCAACCTCAGCCATTCTATGATTGATTCTATGATTCTATATTCATATCAACTGGGGGAATGAATACTGGTGTTAAAAGCACTGAGTTGCCAACCTCATGTGTGGCTTGCAGTCTGATTTCTCATGGAATAAAACACATATCTCCATTTAGTTTACTTCCAAGAATATCTCCTCAAAAGAAGAAACCCAGAGATTTTTTTTTCAAGGAAAAAGCATAGTTAATTAATCTCAATTTTTCCAGCTTCCAAAAACCAGGAATGGAAGCAGTGACCACAGATTTTTCAGACCCTACAGACAAACTCCAGTCTGATTTAATGGCAAAGAACATCACTATTCCTACATTAATATTTCCAGCTGGTAAATGAATCAGTTTTTGTGGCATTTTCATTTGATTGTGAAGACTTCGGGTAACTGAAAAGTAGCTCCAAGCTGCTATCCCAGTCAAATTTATTACAGTGTGGCACTATGACTGGGATAGTTACTACAAGCCTATGACTCTTCAGTTACCATATAAAGAACTGAAGTACTTGCATAATTGATATAAAAAGTGGTCATGGTTTTCAAAATAGTTTACACACAGAAATGGATGTGTCCTCGTTCCCTGGTATATTTAGTGTTGCAAACTTTATCAGCAGATAAAAGAAATGTTTGTAAGGCAAAAAATTTGCCCAAGGCCAAAGAGTAAGCTAAAACAGAAGGTGAATCAACCTTCAGGAGATTTCTGGCACTTAATCATAAACTTAGTTCATTGGTCCTGCCTCTTTCCAGATTCTCTCATTCAGCCTTTAATTTTGTGCGAAGGCTCTTCTGCCCTCATAAATCATAAATGAAAAAATGTGGAGAGGCTTCCTTACTTCAGCAGCCTCAAAAGAGATTTCTAGCTTGAATTGATACTTCTGGGAGTGTGCCAGTGCAAAGAACCTGGCTTAAGATGGGGCTGAACAAAACAGGTTATCTCAGCTTCCCAGCACCCTTCCCAGTCTGGAAGAGCTTCTTCATCATGTGCTTGTTTTCCTTCTTTCAGGCTAATCATATTATTCAATACAATCCTAATTCAGATGAGTCAATGTACTTTCTCCCTCTACACATGAAGAGGGTAAATATCTGTTTGTGTTTGTCTGTTCTGGAGTCAGGTCTAGTTAACACCAGAGAGGGTTTGCCAGAATGGGTACATCCATGTGCTGACAAAATCTCACACCATAGCCACAGCTTATTACCTGGAAGAAGTGCTTTTTTGTTCTGATCACAGATCTGGTACAAACTGTTGGCAAAAGCACATTTTTGCCTCTGGAAGCTGTGAAATGACTATGAGTTTTACTGGTATTTATTTTTAATCAGAAGAATTAGTAGGAGCTATTGGGAATAGGTGAACGGTTGGACTGGGTGATCTTTTAGGTCTTTTCCAACCTTAGTGATTCTATGATTCTATGATTCTATGATTCTATGACTCTATGAATGTCTTGAACCTGCACTTTGTACCAAAGGCCATGAATACTGTAGCTTTGGACAGAATCCTATATTTTGCCACAGCTTCTAGAGAATGAGGCACCAAAAGAAACTGTATTTTATTCCTTATTCATTCTTTCTTTAAAAACAAAGCAAAACAACAACAACAAAAAACAAAACAAAACAAAAGAAAACCCGTACTTCTTTTGTAGCATGGAAACATTTTATTTCTTTCTTCTATTCACCAGAAACCCTGCAAAAATGCAAGTCCAGGGAGCAGATGTCAGCTAATCCCAAAGTCTGTGCTAGGAACATGATGGTAACTCTTAGGGAGTTCAACAGAATCTAAATGTCTCTCTGGTTTTGTACAAGATTACACTCCCAGCAGATAAGCCCCTGCATTTTAACTTGGAAGCTCGAAAGGGATAAATAACATCTCTGAAGCCAGCCAGGCAACAAACAGAATTTCTTAGTACAATACAATCTTGCTACGGGAGTTTTCTTGGGCGCACGTTTCCCATCAGGCATTATTATGCTGCTGTGTACATGGGGCTTATCTCAAAGCAAAGGTGGAATACTCAGCCACTGATACCCTGCAACTCACTGAAGTTTTAAGATGGATGAGGAAGGATTAGGTGAGCCTTTTGATACCTAGCTGTTACTTACTACAAAAGTTTAAGGATCTGACATCACTATTTGTAATAAATGTTCTTGCTGTACTAAAGTGTGTACGTGGCAGGAGGGGAGAGGAAGAGGTGTCATGTAAATAACCAAGAGAACTCTAAATCACTCATGATCAATAATTCATTGTGCAGAAAAAAAGTAACAGACAACGCCAGCTGATGGAATAGTGCTTTGGTTACATTTTCTTTTGTGTCCCTGATGAAAGGTTTTTAACTCTGTCTTAACAGAGAGATTTGCTTTCTGTAGGGACATTCAGCTCCAGGCAAGATAGAAGGATGATCCCAAACCCAGTAACTGGGTCAAGTCTAATTATCATAGCTAATTTGCACATTTCATTTATGGTAAAGGAAATTTTGTCTCCAGGTAGGTGAATCCAATTTGGATTATCAAAGGCAGACTGAAATAGCTTCTAAACAGAAGGTAGAAGGTCTTTTGCTAGACCCTATGACTGAAATATGAAGGCAGTATTAAAACCCCCATTCTGAACCAAATTCAACAATAAAATTAAAGTTTTCACAAGCAGTGACACTAATTTCCAGTGTCCAAAACCTATGGTTCCCCTCTTGTTGGAAAGTCAGAAATGCCAAAAAGTCAACATATCTCTAAACTCTCAGAAATAAAAAGGAATCTCCTACTTCTTTTTTTTTTGTGCAGGACTGTAGGGATACAACAAAAACTGTACAGACCAGCAGCTGTGGAGCAAGGTAAATAGCATGAGAACCAAGGGCACCTCTAAAAGAAGGAGGAAGGTCTCACGGCTCTATTGGACAAGCGCCTGCGTGAATGGTTGAAGAGTTTTTGTAGAATGCTCTGTTGACATGTAAAGGTGGATGGGAAATCTAGAAAAAGAAAACTTGTGAAGGTATATAAGTGATGTGAGAACTTGTAATAAATGATTTGGATCATTCACATCTGAGTCTGTGCATCAGACACTGCACAGAACAATAATACAAGGTACTGTCTTACAAATTTAACAACCTACTCTACTTAGATATATCACCTTGGGTGAGGGCAAGCTTAAAATTTCAACGTAAGTTGAAATAAGTTATTTTGACTCGTAATCTGGTTTATTACTGGTTTATTACACTATTAAAAGCATTTCAGTATGTTCTACTCTGAAATAAAAGTCAAAACAGTATCACTAGTATTGAACATCCCATGTCAATGGAAAAAAAAATTAGCTATCATCATCCCTAAACAGGACTGATAAACTAATCCAACCTTGGAGAACATTACTGGTTTTCTTGATTCAGCATTTCCATTTGGAAAACAGCTTTTCTGGATTTTAAAAGATGTTTTTCATCACCTGAAGCTGGAGGTGGAATGGCTGTTCATCAATGAATTTTTTGCACTCTCTTTATGTTGCATTAAAACCAGCTCAGACATGTGAAAAAGCAACAGAAAATCTCATGAAGAAAATAAATTTAATCAGTTTTTTTTGTATACAGTAGAAAGTTTTTTTTCATTATATAATCAATTTCTTCAATAGACTTTCCTAGAGTACAGGTTTGTTCCCATTCTGTCTCTCTGCTTGGATAACTAATAAACTCAAAGCCCCTCATAAAAATGGACACAGCTGTAAAAAGTGGACATTTTTAACATTTTGGTACTCAGTATCATCAAATAGATTTACAGAAAAACATCCAGTCCTCTAGGATAAGCAAAATCCAATACACATTCATAAATGTTCCTAAATGTAATATTCTGCGTGCATGTCAACTTTCTGAAAAAGGATGTGCATCTGGTACATTAGATGCAGAATTTTTTCTACTCAGAGAGTGTATACATATAAGTATTCAGCCCAGGTGCTTGGTGAGAGCAGACTCAATCAATATGTCTATGTGTTTTCCTCTACTTCATTTTTCCACTGAAAGGTATTTGTACCCTAACACGGAGATGTGGTAAAAGTATTCAAAACTCAAGTGCAGCTCTACACAATAGAGGCTTTTGAAAGGGAAGAAGGAAAAGGGGAAAGGAAAAAAGGAACAAAAGGGAAGGGAAGGGAAGGGAAGGGAAGGGAAGGGAAGGGAAGGGAAGGGAAGGGAAGGGAAGGGAAGGGAAGGGAAGGGAAGGGAAGGGAAGGGAAGGGAAGGGAAGGGAAGGGAAGGGAAGGGAAGGGAAGGGAAGGGAAGGGAAGGGAAGGGAAGGGAAGGGAAGGGAAGGGAAGGGAAGGGAAGATCAGCATTACAGATTTTTTCATATGAGATTTATGGAACTGAGTGCTGAGAAATCAAAGAGATTATGTGAAAAGTTTTGTTGTTGTTGTTGTTACAAAGAAGACTAACACTAGACGTGTATTTCATCTCTGTTTATCATGAAGTCCAAGGATATTCGATTTTAACACCTCAGGCTAATTTCTGCCTCCTGACTTCTTTCTTTATTCAGAAGCAAGTGGAAAGACAGCTGGGCATGCTGTCATGCCGGGAGTCTCAGAAGGTATCAGCTCTTTCATTAATTACTTCTTTGCTCTCCCTCTGCTTTATGTTAAAAACAGCCTAGTTGAGTATTTAGAAGTTGCATAGGCTTCAGTGAAAACGTGCTTATGGGACCCTTTAAACTGTCAGGTTACATCACATAAAATGAGGGGATCATATTCAAACAATTGTAAAACTATTTTCTTGCCCGAAAGAGCACACCATGATGCCATTTAGCTCGAACCTGAAGCTATGGGTATCCTGCTGTGGTATCATGTGCAGCAAGCACATGTGATTGTTCTCCTGAGGCATTTGTTACATGCATCTTGTTAACCCTAGTTTAGTCAAAATAACTGCCTTCACTGCTGCTTGACCTATTTTAGCATAATTTAGCCTTGAACGTGGTTCATTTCAGTTTCAGTAAGTTATTCAACTGGCATTAATAGCATGGAAACTTAAAATGGAACCATAAGAGTTTGAAAATATCATTCTTATTAACTCAACAGTTTGGTTTCAGTAATTTATGCATCTTTCAGAACTGACCTAATACTTACACGTACGTAAAATAGCAAGCAGTAATCAATCCCAGACTTAAAAGATCCTTTTCCTGGTAACAAATCAGACTTTTCCCAGGCTTTGGAAAAGGAAGCATTTATAATAGTTCTCTAAGCCTTGTTAATAGCTGCCTCTATAGGAGTTGTAAAATTACATCATTGCTAAAAGTGAAATGAGGACTTACTGCCCTTTCTGCAACTGCAAGAATTGAGTAAGATTTGTTCAAGGCTTGAGCACTAATCATGAGATCAAGCTGCCTCATTACTGTCTGCATTGGGATCTCAATACCGTTTGGGCATCTGCCCAAAAAGCCCCTGAATCTCAGCAGGCACCTCTTGGTTGGCCTAGGAGCTGCTTTGGGTCAGGCTAGGCACTTGGATGCCCAAGGGCATCCAGTTGGCAAATCCATGGCATGGGGATGGAGTTTGGCACTGGGAGCTGCAGCAGCGAGGGATTGGGCAGTGCTTCTCAACAATTGCTAAGAATTGTGAAATGTAAGCCAGAAACGTATGGAATCATGTACTAAAATCTGGTTCAGGACAGTTCTGTACAAGTACTATAACTGCCATAAGCCTCATACCTTGGTACAGTGTTTCGGGTTTTTCAAGGATCACTGTTTGTTTAAGGCCAGGCACGTGCTTACAGACTGCTGAAATGGGGTTGTAGAACACAGCACCAAGTCCTTGCTTCAGGGAGTGTTGCACAGTAAGCTGTTAGGGTCCCAACTATCGTGTCCTGCACTGACTCTCCATGTGATAAGGCAAGATCCACTTTGGAAGTTTTAAGGGAATATAATTCAGCTAGGGGTAGAGACAGGAGGCAGAGTTAACCAACACCGGGACTATTCTTTCAATCCCTCAGGCTTAAATTAACCTGACATAATTCAAGACCTATCACAGCTTCTCTCACCTGCAATCTTCTGCTAATTGACTCACATCAATGCACACAGTTTGGGTCTCCAGGTGCGCAGGGGACTCTTGGTCCCAAATGCTCATCCTCAGGAGTGCAGGTCCATCTGAGCTGGGTTGGGAGGAGGGAGTCAGAATGATGCTCAGCACACCGTGCAGCAGAAGGGCTCTGCAGGAACTTGATGTGAAGTCGAACTTGACTTCGCTTGTCAGCCAGCTCTGTGTGACTCACCGAAGGTGCTGAACAGACTAACGAGTGGGAGGAGGAAACGGGGGGGGGGGGGGAAAGAGGAAGAAAGGGAGACAGGCAGCCGAATGAAACTAGGAGCGCTGATTTATGACCAAAGAAAAGTCTGTTTTTCAGAAAGTTATGCTAGTCCTTTTCCAGCTCTAATATGACTGACATACAATCCAAGATCTCTGAGGTTTTTGCAAAAAAAAAATATGAATCAGAACTTTTAGCTGAAATGAGATAATAACACTTTTAACCTGATCATTATGATGGAACTCCGGGGGTTTGATTTATTCAGCTGTCATTTACTGCACATCCTGAACGTAACAGAAGACATGTTGGAGCTGCAACCTTTATTTAGGGTTTGTTGGCATGATTTCATTTTATACCAGCCTTCTGGGAGTTATTTTTCATCTTTAGGCAGTTGCCACTGCTAACAGGAAAAGGAAAAACCCTTTCTTTATTAGCTCCTTGTGCAGGTGGTTGTGAAGAAAGGTGGAATTGGGGTCTGCTAGGGTGAGATCTGGTACGTCATGGGGGATTTTTCCTGACCTGTGTTGGGAAGGAAACACTGCAGCGGTGGGTTTTGTCAAAGCATCACAACTGTGGAGAAGATGAGAATCCTTTGGACTTTTTCTCCTCTGAAGATACTGCGAAAGAGCGAGTACGTACTTAATAGTGAGCCAGATTTTTTGCTGGCGTTGAAAAGAGGATATTTGCCCCAGGGAATTGTGATCAGCAGTGGCACATGAGATGTCTCTAAAGGCCAAAAGTCATGTTTATTGTTTTTCCTGGAGAAGTTCCCCGCATCCTGACATGGCCACTTTCCCCACTCTCCTCATCCTGCTTTCAGTCTCGCCCAGCTCTCCTGGGAGCAGTCCTTCATCGGAGACCGCAAGTTTGCCAAACTCTGCCTTGGTGTTGAGATGCACACACACACAAAAATGTATTGTTGAGATAATTGTGCACACTTGGGAACTTGTTTTGAGATTTATGTCCCAGTGCACGTAAATAAAAGGTCACAGAGTCTCGTTATGGCACAAAAATATCCCTGCCTGCAGCTGCCCCCATATGAACTCTGTGGGGGGGGGTAACTGTGAGGTCCACCCATCAGACTCCCACAGGGCACTCCGTGAGCACTGTGAAGTGGCTTTTCCATCCAATGAAGGGCTGACATGAAGGTACGTCAAAGAAAACAATGAATGCCTCCTGCTCTGACCTACATATTTCATTCAGAGAGACTCGGCTACATCTGCTAGATCGCTTGGAACAACTGTTACCCTTTAGAAATGAAAAATCATTTCTTCAGGGAATCAGATAGGGAAGGGGGAGTGGGGGGACCCCATAGTGGCCTGCTAGGGCACAGAACATTTAAACTCCACTGTATTGATTGCAGTTTATGATTGAATGCAATCATTACTGTGCCTATATTTTTCTATTTCAATGAAACCATCAGGCAGTGAGTCATGCTGTGCATGTAACCTGGAGGAAAGTGCAAAGAGGCTGCCGAGGAGCAGCAGCACAAAAGTACCATTGGCATCGTTTCCCTAGGAGAGCAGGGCTCTGGACAATTTCCACACTCTATTGCTGTTTTTCTATTACATGCATTCTCCACTAAAATGTGTAACAGAATTGAGGACACAGTTATGAGTAAAGAGCCTTCTCGCACATGCTGTTCCATAATTAAAGAACAGCTATAATAGAAAGCCTACTTTTCCTTCTTCTTCTTTTTTTTTTTTCTTTTTTTTCTGCATTAATGAGCTCAAATTCTTATAGTCATTAAAAGGGCATATGCTTTTTTTTTCTAATTTACAGATTAAAAAACTCAGAGCAGATCAAGAAGATGGCTGAAGTTTGAACTCTTTAGTGAAAGAAGATGCACTGCCATTAGCAACAAAACAATTTTAATTAGCCCACTCCTGGATATGCAGTGACGCAAGCCAAATGCATAGAAGTTTGGAAAAATGGAAGATATTATGCTCTTGGCTTGCTAAAGAGTGTTCAAATCCACAAGAAATGAAAAACTTTCAAAGTATTTTCACTTACAATTTTTCATTACCTGTATTTTATTACATCCATTTTTATTTCTTTTGTCACTGAAGGTTTCAAAAAGTGATTTGGAGATGTCCCCCTCCCCACCTTAATTGTGCTTCTCTCACTTCAGCTCAGTGGATGGAGCATATTGTTAATAAGCTGAAGAGGAGAAAGTCAGCCTAATTAGTAATGCCTCGTTGCATTAGGAATCAAGGTCTGTGGCAACCAACCTGTGGAGACGCAGTGGGAAAACATGATTGCTGTTTGATTCAGCTGCACCAGGCATTGAGTTAAGATTATAGTCTCAGAGATAGGTGGCCTGCTTGGGAGAGCGAGCAAGGAGCATGGTCCTGAGTGCACTGAGTGGGGTCTCAGCAGTGTGTGAGCAATGCCAGCAGTCCTCTCTTCCGTGGCTGAACCAGGGGAGCCAGGAATCTCAGCTCTGTTGTATTAAAAACCATGATTTAAACAGTGCAGTCAGCAGGACGAGGGGAGCGATCATCCCTCTGTACTTAGATCTGGTGAGGCCACACCTTGAGTACCACGTTCAGTTTTGGGCCCCTCATTACAAGAAGGACATCAAGGCCCTAGAGCACGTCTAAGAAGGGCAACAAGACTGTGAGGGCTCTGGAGCACAAGTCTGATGGGGAGTGGCTGAAGGAACTGGGATTGTTCAGCCTGCAGAAAAGAAGGCTCAGGGGAGACATTATTGCTCTCTACAATGACCTGAAAGGAGGTTGTGGCAAGCTGGGGTCAGATTCTTCTCCTAGGTAACAGTGATAAGATGAGAGGAAATGGCTTTTATGTTGTGCCAAGGGAGGGTCAGGTTGGATATTAGGAAACATTTCTTCTCAGAAAGAGCGGTGATGCAGTGGTCCAGGGAAGTGGTGCAGTTACCATCCCTGGAGGTGTTCGAGAACCGTGTGGATGTGGCACTGAGGAATGTGGCCAGTGAGCATGGTAGCAATGGACTGATGGTGGACTAGATGATCTGAGAGGTCTTTCCCAGCCTTTATGATTCTATGATTTCTCAGAAATTTCATCTCTGTGACATGCTATATCCCAAAACCATCCACTGTGCACAACAGTGCAATGGCTTGCCTTTTGCCCCAGTCTGGAAAGAGTTAAAGAGAAAGGCTAATTGCAACACAGGGTAGTTGCATGCTGGAGCAGGCTAAAAGGTAAGTCCCAGTTTCTACTCCCCTGCTTGCCAAGTTACATGAGATGTAGTTAACGGAGAGTACCTGTGGAGATACTGTGATAGTGTTTGGTGGCAATGAGGTTATACCTGTTTGTATACAGGTATAGAAAGCTTTTTACCAATGATCAGATAGATGATTGCATGATTTAGCATCAGATACTAATTGCTTTCTTTTTTTTCAGAAAAAGAGAAAAACCTCTCCAATCCCAGAGCCATCCTCAGGAGGAGCAGTCAGCACTGGGTGCTCTCAGAAGCCCACACAGGTTGACATATCCTCTTTTAACCTGCAGAGACATTTAATACCTGCTGAGGTGTGATTTGTATTATTTTTGTCTCTTGGGAGATTAAACCTATTTTTGTTTCAGGTTTTTTTTTTTATTTTTCTGTGGAATGCTTTAGACTTGTAGCTCTGAAGCAATTTTTTGCTATCCCATTATACATTACGTGCTTTGAGGTGTTCACATCAACTGGAGATTAAATGGACCTTGTAAGTCTAGCAGGGGTAGCACTGCTAGTATGTGATGCAGCTTCCTTTCATGGAGACCTTCTCCCCGTTACCAAGAAGGATAGACTTGGACACTCTCAGCAGAGGGTAGGTTTGATTTTTCACCCATATTTTTTTAGCAAAGCAGTGCAAGGTGACATTCTGCATGTGCAGAGTGGTTAAGCCAAGTAATATGATTCAGAAATAGAGATAAATCTGAAGAGAATTTTTAAAAAATAAATCACTGTACGACAAGCAGTGTTATTCTTTTGAAGGATCTCTGTCTGTGGGAAAAAACGTAGTCAGTCACCGCTAGCTGAATAAAAAGACCTTCACCCAGTGACTCTGCAGAAAGAAGGGCTGGCATTTTGATAGCAAAATCTTTCTGGCTTTTTGAATGCTATGTTGCATGGAAACGGCATGAAACAGAAATATGAAGGCAGGAACCAGAGAAGTTGATAAATAAATGAACTGAGAATTTTATATTTTTCTTTTACCCTGGGGCAAAATTTCCTTTTACAGCTGTCACACGCCACTGACCCCAGGGATGACCCAAGCGGTCCCCATTGCCACCAGCTTACTCCTATCCTAGGCTGGCAGCTAGAAACCTTATTATCTTGCTGGGAGACAGAGAATAGTTGAGATAGATGTCATTGTGATGGCAGAATATCCATAATAACAGCATAAAAGTCCTCTTTTCCCTCTGAACTGAATTTTAAAGAGGTATTTGATACTTATTGGGAAAATGCTTCCACCTTGAAGACACAAATGGATGGTAATGGTAGTCTGCATACTTAAATGTACAGATGTTATGTATTTAATAGTGCTTGGATCTCAAAATCTGAGATTTGTCAACACTGTCACCATCCTACAGTGGCTCCACAAGAGATAAATACCTCTGGCCCAAAGCATTCTGAAGCAGCTTTGGTATTTGCATTAAATTCCTTTTCAGATTGATTTCCTTGGGAGCAGCATTTCACAAAACCCCTTCCTTTGTTAAGTGGCAATGTATCACAAGAGCACAGGCATTTGGATCTCATTCACAACAGCAAGATTTTACTTGGTGACAAAACAGGGCACCACCTTGGCCCATTCTGTTTTTCCTTCAGATGAGTTGGATGTTATGAAATAATTTCTAGCATTTACTTTTGCTTTTATGTTTTGTGTGCCCTTTCCTCGTAAATGCAGTATACTATGGTAGTCTTAAAGCCTTTTCTGAATTGAGGCAAACACTTTTCAGGTTAAAAAAAAAAAATTATATCTCAAGTTATTCATAATCTCTAAAAAATAGCTATATTTAATGCAAGGGAAAATATTTTCCTTCTATGTTACTATCGCACAGCATTTCCAAAGAGAAGTTGATATTTAACTCTGATATTTCACTAAAGCCCAGCACTCACCAAAACTGAGTTGATCAGGAAAATACTGGGGAAAACATACTCACATGCCTCAGAATGATCATTTGGCTATTAGAATAGCAAAATACACCCGACACTGGGACATCTCAGCCATGCACCATCCATGGGTTTGTGGATTTGTGTATACATATGTATGCAATGTTTTGGTCCCCCTTTGACATTAAATTTGTTGATGGATAATGACTGCTTTTATCTCTGGGTACTTCAATACTGTACTCCAGTAACATATACAATATGAAGAGGCTAATTTTTGGACACCTTACTTAAGCTGTGAGTTTTTGCAAGTCTACTCTGCACCCTGAGCTATGAGAAGAGTGGTTGAAAACTAAGCTATCTGCATGAACAAAGATGTCTGAGAGCACATCCTTTTAAAAATACTTTCCTGGGTCAGAAAAAGGCAAAGTTTTGTCCTGCTCTTCACTAGCATATTTTATGTGATCATAGAATCATGTGATCATTGAGGTTGGGAAAGACCTCTCAGCTCACCCAGTCCAACTGTCATCTCATCCCACCATGCCCACTGGCCATGTTCCTCAGTGCCACATCTACATCCTTGAACACCTCTGGGGATGGTGACTCCACCACTTTCAGGGCAGCCTGTGCCACTGCCTCACGACTCTTTCTGAGAAGAAATTGTTCCTAATATCCAACCTGAACCTCCCCTGGCACAACTTAAAGCCATTCTCTCTCCTCCTATCACTGTTACCTGGGAGAAGAGGCTGACCCACTCCTCGCCACAACCTCCTTTCAGGTGCCAGTGATGAGCTGACCACCCCCATCCTCTCCTGGGGGTGTACCTACCCAGAGGAGCAGTCAGTGGCCCCTATTGCACCTCCTGCCTGTTAACAGAGCACAGTGCCAGATGTTCTGCCCTCTACCTCACCCCACTTCCAGCACCCATTGTGTATTCCTGGGATATCCACATAAATGCAGTTTTTCCTTATATCAGTGACACGATGTTCTCTGCAGGATTTTGTCACTTTAATATTCCTCAGTGTGCCTCCAAATGCATGTTCATTTTTCTTACTTCTAGAGAGAACGGCTTGGCCCCTCTTCTTTATCACCTAGAAAGATTAAATTAGTTTCACTACTGATAGTAGACAAGATATACTTCATATTCCAGAGGCAATCTGACTACAAGACCTGAGCTGAGCAAGAGTAATTCAATTGACTTCACTGAAGCTGCACTAATTTAGATCAACTATAAATTCATCTTTTCTTGTGAAATATGTCTAGGAGTGACCTTGCAGTGCCCAAATGACTGAGTTAATTCTGGGCAGCATTTCACCCTCAAAATAATGCAGAAATTGGAGAACTCCTTTTTTTTTTTAATTTAATTTTTTATTTTATTTTATTTTAGGAAATTGGTTGAAATTTTGCATTTCTTCCTTCACAGAGAAAGTAAAAGGCAATGCTGGAATAAAGATGAGGGCAGAATTAGGTCAATGTCTTACATCATCTACATTCTAACTACAATTAATCCATGATGCTTTTAAGATACAGATGAGGAAAACAGTATGTTTTTTGCGATATTGTTCTTTCCTCTTCATGTCTATTCCCTTCTTTTCACAGCAACTTTTTTATTCCCTTCAAAGTTGTTTTGTTTCTGTAAAAAGGAGAAAAAATCCCACTGTATACTTTATTGATTATTAATATGAAATACTGCAGAAGTTCACAGACCCAGGTGGCTGCATAAAGACTGAGAGGCTGCAGCAGAGATCTTTGCAACCCTTTCTTAAGCCATCCATGTTTCATTTACCTGTTGAAGGTCACAGCTCTTGACAAGAGAGCCAGTTTGATTACAAGGAGACTATTATATGTTTCTAGAAAGATAAGGGAAAAAAAAAGAGCACAGGTGGTTTTCTGAAAGGATCATCCAATATACCTAGGCCATATCAAACCTGGCCAACCAAACCTGGGTGTGCCATGCTGTCAGCAGTTTATTTACCATCGTAATGGAAATCCATAGATGTTGGCTCATTCAAACTCAATGCTGCTATGCTATCTGGGACAGCAATGGCAAAGGCCCCAGACAGTATGGGGCTTCCTGGCATTCCTATGGCAATATGGAGAGGCCCTGAGGGGTACTTGGGAGATCGGGGAGAAGAATACACATTTTTTTTCTATATAAATGCTGTATATTCTTAGAAGAACAAATCAAACAATTCAGCAAAACCTGACTTTACTTACTGACCTTCCTCTGACAAAAGGTTGCACCAACATCCCCTTCTATCTGACAAATGAATTCAGATCACTTAACTTAAATAAAGGAACACCTAACCTAACCTAGCTCCTTTTTAATCAGAGAAAGAAAGCACTTACTGTAATTTAAGTAAAAATCAGTGCATAAAAATCGGCTTATAAGTAAGTTTCTCTGCAGTGCCAATTATTTTTACAACATTTCTGACTGTTGAAATCAATTCCAGTTGGAAATCAAGATGCACAGTCCCATAGAGTGAAATCTGGGATACATTTTTTTCTCACCACTGCAGAATTTTATGGCCATATCTTTTCTCTGGTCTTTTTTTGTTTTTGTTTTTGTTTATTTTTCTGCTCGTATTGAGTCCCAACTAATGAAAGTTCTAAATATGGGTATGATTAACAATGCAAACTTAAGAAACTGTATGTAAACTACCACAAGAAGAACAGATCAGAGAGTTACGCTCACCAGAAACTCAATCAACTGTTGCCAACCACTACACACAAGTAATGATTACTGCATTCTTCTCATTAGAAAGGCAGCTGTCATATAGCTTACGGTTTGGACAGAAAGAAATAAGTTAGCATATTGCTTAAGAGCTGTCTGCTATATCCCTAAATGTGAGTCTTTTCCTGTGTTTTGCCAAAAATATGCTAGAACATAAAATCCTTCATTCTGCAGAATAATAAATGTCATGTTTCCATTTCCCAGTGTCTTGTCAGACTGTTTAAGATAATCAGGATCAAATAAGGCACGGATGGTGAGCTCAGGACCTCAGACTTCGAAGTGGTGGTTTTGACACTGATAAGGGCAAGTGAGAAGCTGAGAAAAGACTTTAATGCTGGGTAGCACAGCTGAACCCATCACAGGGATCTGGTTCATAGCTTCAAGCCACAGCTTTCAATAAGAAGCTACTGATAGAACCCTAGAACTCTGCTATCAGACAATAACACCTAAGGATTGTAGCAGGCATACATATGGGAGCCAAAGTAATTTGCCTGTACACTTAAGCTGGGGCATGTAAATCAGGCCTCCCTTTTGGTGTCATGTGCTGGAGGACAACTCATCTGTTATGAGTTCTGAATAATCCTAGCAAAAGAAATGCAGAAGTAAGTTTTCAACGTGTTGCTTGTTTAACCATACCAACCCCTGTTGCAAGGAATGGATGAACGCTTCCAATGACTTTCTGCAGACAGAGTGAAAGTAAAGCTGCTTAGCGCTCATTACAGCAGGGACAAAAACAAGGATATTTCAACTATATTTTATCCATAACGCCTGCAAATTCTCTTTAAAGTACTTGGCAGCCTATGCTTCAACAATAATGCTGATTCGTGGATGGGTAATGTAAAAGCAAATTCACTTTTGAGCCCCTTTTCCCCATCATTCTTTACCATTAATTCTTCCACAGTCACTCCAGTCATCTCCTGTATCTGATAACACAGATTATCTGAGCATTTGTTTTCAGAGGATGGTACGTTCAAACAAGTTATTTATGGAGAAGGCCACTCCTGCACAACTGCTATACATTGTCAGGTAGAAAGAATCTGTGTCTCTTGCATGTAACATATGCATGTAACAACATTATATTATGAGAAGCAAATTATTATCACCAAATTGCATGAAGAAGTAAAACCTAGTTTGCAAATAACTTGACCAAAATCTGAACAGTGCTGGTGCCAGATTTGGTGAACACAATGATGCTGAATTTAGTGGAATTCTACCACCTTGTGTGGAGTTTTACTGGGAGTCTTCTGTTCTGTCCTATCCTTCTCTCACTGTATTCAATGCTATAATGTCTGAACCCATAAGGCTAGCTCTGAAAAAATCTGTCAGCTTGAGATGAGATACTCAGTGGGATTTTCAAAAGAGCTTATGTGTTTTTTTACCTTGGCGTTTATAAAACTGCCACATTGACAAGAATGATTCCCCCAGTTTTTTGATACCATATGGTCCATGTGTTGTTAGGAGGCCATCTACTGTGTTTCCTTGTTAGTCATTCAACTACATATTGTGTCCATCTGCAGCTCTCATATGTAGCTTCACTGTAATTGCCCTTTTCAGAGTACTGCGTTTCATTCTGCTTTGTGCTGGCTTGCAGTAATGTTCTTCCTTTGACATGCTTCACCACATACTTCTTAAGAAGTGCAGTAGTGCCATGCTGAATGGTAGATGCAGAGAGCTCACCCGTGACGTACAATAAACCAAGGAGCAGTGCTACGATCACATCCCACGCTCCAACCTGGGCAGGAGAGGCAGTGTAAAGGTCAGACACTGCACTCTGGTGTCAGCAGAGGGAGCGGAGTTACCAGGAGGAAGATTCCCCTCTGCCAGGGCTCCACAAATCCTCCAGCACAGCACTGGCTTTGGGGATAATTTGAGAATGACACAATTTGTATTCTCAAAGATCTCATTACACATATTGCTCATTTAACCTTTAAAAAAGCTGGGAGAAAGTATGCCAATGGATTCTGGCTGATAAATATCTAAATTAAGTAAATTTAATTAAAAACTGTTGTAAATGTCATCTAATCTGTGGATGCTGTGACAATACCGGTTGTAGCTTTGAACCAGTTTCAAAATGCATAAAGATATCCTTACATGAGTTTGTACTGGGTGGTTTCTTTATTCTCTGTTTCACAAGAAAAGGCAGGTTGGACTTTTACTGCTCAGTAAAAGTACTGAACTTTCTTGTGCCTTGTTACTGCCAGGTGATGCTGGCTGGAACAGTGCTTTCTCTCTTTCTCTCATTAAACGTTTTTTTGCCAGATAAAAGATGTGGGAGGAAAGAAAGATTTATGTTAAGTTTCAGCTAGGGAATCCTATTTCTCAGTATGCAGGAAATGAAAAGATCAGTGCATCTTTTTCAGCTTCTATTCTGGCCACATCATCAGCCCCTCTGTTACTTTAGTGCACACCAGTGGTATCTGCTCAGTAGGGAGCACGGCTTGATGAATTTAGCAAAATCTTGTTGGCTGACCTTTTCGCGCTGGAGACATGATTTCATTTCTGTTGTCTGAAAATGAGCACCAACAAGACAAGTTATTTCCATGTCCCAGCTGGAATATCGCAGTGCTAATGTATTTCCAAACATTTCTTTATCTGTACAAAGCTATTAGTTTCAGATCTAAGAACAATACCGTTTCTCTTTTTTCTGCTTTCTTCATGTGCCAGCAAAAGTCACAAGATTTTGCTCCATTATTCCATTCAATCTTTAACTGCAAATATCAAACTAAAAATTGCTTTTTGGAACAGCAAGGTAGGAAAGCTCACAGAGGTGTACTGTCATACCAATGCTAAGCATAAGCAGAAACCAGCTCAAGAATTATTTCACTTGCAGTATCCGCAATGTGTAGGATCCCAGACAGGCAAACTGAGCAGAGCACCGGTGACATGAGCTCAGCCATTATAGTCCATTAACTGCCCAATATTGCAGCCAAATTAGTTCTTCTGGTTTAATTACTCCTCAGTTTGTGCCACTAAACCTCAGATTTAAAATTTCTATCCTATTACGGAGGAGTTTTGGTTTGGTTTTCATAAAAGTGAAAGGGATCATCCAGCAGAATGGTCTTAAAGAGTGATAGAGCAAAGCTACAGCAGCAGAGCTGACATACTGTTCTTCAGGGGTACCCAGTGGCCAGGGAAGTAAAGGAGTAACAAACATCTATAGCAGAACAGAAGCAGCAACCAACATTAACAACAAGAATATCATATCAGACTGTGCTGTCACATTGTCCTCTGTGGAGGTGTCAAAGAGAAGACCACACTGAGGTAAGACAGGCATCTTTTGTTCTATTTCAACAGGTGACGAGTGCTTAAGTGGCTCTTGTGCTTTTGCTAACATTCTCCTGCAATGCAGCCTTCAGCAAAGTGGTCTATGAATCCCAAAGAAGCCCAAGAAAGATGTAAAAAATGTTCAGATAATTCAAAATATTCAAATCACTATTCATCAGGTCACAGGTTAACTTCTAGCACAGTTTGAGAAATGTTTTGAGCTCATTTAATAATTCACCTTCTGAAGATTTTGAAACCTTTCTCTGTTGCTAGAGAACAGATTTTGTTCTAGGGAACACTTATACTTTTATTGCTTGTTGTTCATTTAAGGTGAAGAACACATCCTGTTCCCAACCCACGCCTGAACCCAGTGGCACCTGTATGGCTGAACAGATTCTGTACTAGGTGAATAATACAGTAATATGCAAATGGACAAAAACGTGTTTTGGGAAAATCCTGTTTTGTAATGAGGAAAAGGAACAAGAACAATATTTCCCTTTCCTTGAATTCAGCTCTCAGGTATTTACAGGTATGTTCATTTCAAAGGGAACATTTTTTACCTTTTTCCCTGGCACCTCCTATACAGATGTGAGCCATCTTTTTTTTTTCCACAGTGTCAGTTAAGGATTATTAGAGTAGGCACAATACAGAAAATCATAGATAAAGTAGATAGGTTTCTATTTACAGACTTACTTTACAGTTTTGCCCATTGCTTGCTCTTTGTACCTTACTTCTTTACTCATATATTCTATTAATATTCACATGCTCCAATTAAAAATGGCATTTACCTGGATAAAAATTCCACTAGCAGTTCCAGATCTGGCCACACCTGTGTCTACACAGCACAGTCGATCTCAGGAGCTCTACAGACCATGATCTTGTCTCTCCCTTTTGGTAACACTGCCCTTCATATCATTACACCCACCTTGTTTGGATTTTTTTTCACCCTGGTTAAAACCCTGGTTGAGGCCTTTCTACCCACAGTTGTGCCCTCACAAAGACACTTTGCCTCAGAAAGCAATTTCTAGTCAGAGATTCCTGCCAGAGCTGAAACCTGGCTCCCAGTGGTCTTCAGTACACTGTTAAGAATAGGCCTCAATGACAAGACCAAGAGGGAGCTGCTCGAGTCTGGGGTCAACCCAAGTGGGATCCCATCAGTCACTATCTTCCTCCTCCTACACCAAGCATCAGGTCAGCGCAGGCCTCCTCAGGTTGCTGCAGTGTGGGAGCAAGAAGGAAGGGAAGGAGACGTAAGCTTGTAGGGACATCAGCCAAGGCAGCAAAACCTGCCCCATGCTTTGCTGGCATTTTCATGCACTTCTCATTTAGGCAAAAAGGAACCTACTGCTCTGTGAATGCAACTTGCTTATTTCTTCAACACCCAGTTCCACTGGAGCACTCCCACAGAAAATGAAGGGCCAATTTATGCGAATAAGCTCTGACCATATTAGTAACAGCCTTTAACACTGAGCTATAATGAGGTCAACTCAAATTTGAATACATGTAGCCCCAACTCTTATTGTCTGAATTTCCATAGAGACTGTCTGTATTCAACAGAGCAGAACATTCAAGTGGATTAGACTAAAAATCACTATTCTATAACATTAATTTGCACATATTTTCTTGCAGTACTTTCTCTCTCTTTGAAAAAAATCAAGCTATTTTCCCCCTCAACATTCATACAGAGTCACAAGTTAGATTCCTTTGCACGCAGAGCCAGTAACAGAAATGGCAGGTGATCCACACATACTTATGCCTGGAAGATGCATATTGTATTGCTCCCTTACGGCACTTGTGCTTTTCCACTGAGCTGGACACCCAGCATTGTCACTCCTAAAATATTTGTGAGTGCTACAGGATTTTCTAGGGAAAGATTTCTTCAGGCAAGACTTAGTCAAATTTAATCCAAGTCACTCGGTGCAGCTCTATTTGTTAAGAACTGCTCCTATGCAGAGAAGAGCCCATCACTGTGTTTTGTCTCACAGTGTTGCAGAACACAATAACAACAACATTAAACTCGATACCCTTAAGGGGCAATTGTAGTCAAGGGTCACATTTTCTTTCATTCCAATTAACCTACTTGTCATGTTGGATGGTAGATGCACTCCACAAACTGCCCTCAAGTGTTTCTCATGCTCTTTTAGTAATAGAAAGTTGGGAAAAATAAAATAGATCATGCTTTCCTGTTTGACTTGTCCTTGGTATTCCATCTTATTGGAAAACCCACAAGAAATGAATACTCTGGTGAAGATTTTAATGGTTTAAAAGTACAAATAGGCCTCCGATTTGTGCTAGTATGACTGTGATGGCACTGCCAGTAACGGCAGTCTTGAGAAGAAGGACCTGAAACCTTGCATGACCCTCCAGGTTTTGTTCAACTCATCTGACTCCATGTCAGACAAAGAGTAAATAAAAACTTGGCTTTTACTAAGCCTGACTGTTTTCTCCCTGTACAGCAGTATGTTACGCAAAAAGAAGAAAAGGAAACCAGTTCCACTGAAGAGATCTCTTGGACCGCTCACACTGTGCCAGGCCCTGAGTGCACCACAGGGTCTGGCTGTCCCTCCCATTTCCAGTGGGACTTCCAGCACCCCATTTCAGCCCTACAGGCCTCCTCCAAGCACAGGCCTCCACATCTGCTTGGGGTTGCCAATCTCTGCCCCATTGAGGCTGCAGCAGGGTTAGGCAACAGCCATGGCTTTTGCCCAGCTGGGCTCACTCATGAGCCCATGTCCTGCCCCTGCCTTGGCCATTCCCAGCCCTGTTCCTGGGGATGTGTCTGGTGCCAGGGCTGGAGCTGCTCAGGTCTGGCAGGGGCAGCAGGACATGGGCTGCCAGGACCTGCACTGAACTCCATTGTGGCCCCCGGGGAGACCCCAGCCCTGTGAAAATATGGCTATTGGAGCTGGAAGGTCCAATGATCTAACGTGCTACAGGCTTGGGGAGCTGCTGTATATGTCCCTCTACAGACACACCAGACAGCTTGTGCTCTTCCCCTTCCTATCTTTATATTTATGCCCCCTGAAGCTGCTTTTTGCAACACCGTAGGCTGCCCAGTAAAATCTCCATCCCTGAAGGTTTTCAATTAAAGGGTAGATGTGGCACTGAGGGGCATGGTGGGTGGGAATAGTGGGGATGGGTTGATGGTTGGATTAGGTGATCTTACTGATCTTTTCCATCTTTAATGATTCTGTGATTCTATTACCCATCATATAATAACAGTGACAAGGGATATCAATCTTCCTGCCAAGTTCTCAGAGACCAGCTCCTCACCAAACTCACCAACAGTGTTAGATTAAGTTTTAAGAAGGCTTTTGCAGTCACTTGAGCCTTCCAGTCTCTCTTTATAAATGAGGGGCTGAAGTCAGTCAATCCATGTCTTGACCAAGGGCTTCTTTTCCTTAACCAGATGCAACAGCTTGACCTGAACCTCCAGACAGAAAGGCAGACTGATGCTCTCCATAGAGCAGCCAGAGGGAGGTGAATCTTATCTGCTGTTGAATGTCCCCACAGGCTGACAATTTCTTGCAGCTCTTTGGAGAAACAGCCACATGTCTCTTGGCAAGCATTATTTTCCATCCCCAGTTGTTTCAACTTCAACCGTTGTCCAAATTTATTGACATCCAATCATGATTGTCCTTGATTCACCTAACCTATTTCTTTATAAACTTGCAAATATCAGTTCCTCCAATACAAATTTCTTACATTTTAGTCATTCTCATCCTCAGTTTTCTGTTAAGTAAATCGTCAATTTATGACAGTGTGTGATTCACTGGCAACATCCTGTAATTCCACCACATTAAATATGAATCACTGTTTGATTCTGTCATCTTTTACTGGGTACTTTACTTTTACTCCATTTTCACCTCTCTCCTGGATTGATGTGATACAGACTGTAGGCTTCATGTCCAAACTTCTGCTTTTCTGCAATCTGCAGGAACTCATGCCATTAGATTGTAACCTATTGTTAAATAACATATCAAACATCTTGACTGATGAACATGGCATGTATAGAAGTCTTCTTGGCTACCTAGGCACACTGCTGGCTCATGTTCAATCAGCTGTCCACCAGCTCACTCTAGTTCTTTTTAGCTAGGCAACATTCTAGCCACTCTCATCCCATCTGCATGGGATGGTTATGGGACAAGCACAGCACTGAGCATTAGCTTTGTTGAGTGCTACAGAGCTGGATGCAGCTCTCTGATCCAGCTGATCCAGACTCCCCTGCAAAGCCTTCCTACTCTCAGGCATATCAACACTCCCACCCAACTTAGTGTTGCCTTTAAACCTACTGAGGGTGCACTCCATCCCCTCATTAGTGTAATTGATAAAGATGTTAAACAAAACTGGCCGCAATATTGAGCCCTGGGGAACACCACTAGGATGAGTAACCTCCAAAAATGGCCACAAAGGAAAGGAACTGGAAGCACTTTACTTTCTGAGACGTGGAATTGGAAAAGACTATATTTTTGTATGATAATAAGAAACATCTTTCTCACAGACAGAAATCTGGGAGCAATCACTGTGGATCTTCCTTGCCAGTTATTTCTGTAGAGCATGGTGGTTTTGCTGGCAGCTTGTAAGGAGGATGAGAGAAAGGGCAAAGCAGAAGCTCATGCAGAGTGGGGATCACACCATCTGATGTCAGCCTGGTGCTCAGCACAAGCCCACTGCTGCAGGGAAAACCCTCATGGCTGGGAATCCATCCACAGATAAGCACATCTCATAATCCAGCTTGTGCCTTGAACCCATGCAGTTTATCCTGACCCTTGATATTCAGTTCTGTTTTCTGAGGAAGCATAACACTGTCTGAATTTGTATGAGCACAGAACTCCCAGAATCTTTTCTTACAGGGACCTAATTGAGAAGGCAAAATGATACCCATACAGACAATTTATTTCTATCATCAGTTCCTCAATTTCTTCTCCCTAGTGAAAGTGTCTTGAGCATCTAGTTATTTTTTGACAGCTAGAGTGATAATGGGAGGATTTTTTTAAACTACCGTGCTATTCAAGATCAGAAGACTTCATAAAACATCATTAAAGTGTGAACTCAAGGTTGGGAAAGATGAAGTCTTTACAAGACTAATGCAATTAATTCTGCTTGTTAACTACATCCTCAAAATATGTACACAGAGTCTGATCTCACTTCTCCTGTGGGGGGTTATGTCTGAAAAATAATTGTTTTCCAGTGGATTTCCTCGTGATAAGGGAGCATGGAAAGCTCTTCATATCACATACCAATGAAAACAAAGTTATTGCATGAGAACAGAATCAGAATCCTTTGGTGTACAGTAACTTGTCAAAGTAAGAAGCTTAAATAAATTATGGCTCAATATTAAATAATGTCAGTAATTGAAATGTGCTAGATTGAAAGTGGGTTTCTCTGCTTTTTTTTTTTTTTTTTGATTTTAATGTAATCCTTCCAGCTCTGCCATCCGCCTCAGCGCTTGAATTCTAGAAAGCCTCAGTTCTTTACAGTTTACCAGAGCTAATTCCAACCTCAGTCCTTCTTGCTTTCCTTTCAAAGAGGAATTTGCACAGTGGGACATTTTTAATATATGGGAACTCTGATGCAAAAAAAAAGCAATTTATTTTGCCAGTAGCTTTCACTATTCCCTTTGGTATAGCTGAAGGTATAGCAATAGCATCCTCATAGTCAGTATCTCCTTTCTATCTGGTCCTGAAAGAAAGACTATGCTTGTGTACGCTTGCAATCATTAAATGAGCATTTTTCTGTGCATATGAGGGAAAGAAGAGAAATAAATCATCTGTCCTACCAATACACAGCCCTATTATTTGGGCCCTGGGAAGACTTCCACTTCCTCCATTCCCTCTGCACACATTCACGAGGTGTTTCTCCTCTCTCCAGCGATTGCCTACATTGTGTTTCTGCAGTCTGGAATCTCCTTGGGCCAGGGACCTCATTCTGTATCCTGAAAAGCGTAATGTCATCACCATAAACTAGTTTCCTGCAAGCAACCAAAGTGCTGAAGCCTGCTCTCCAATGGACTTGAAGGGAAGGTGAGAAGAGCAGATCAAGAAGTTATTTGCTCCACTCTGCAGTGAGGAGACAAAGGGGGTGGCCTTAGAAAATGAACTCACAGAGCGGTACTAGAGGTAAGAGACTAATGGCTAAAGGTAAGGATCACCAAAAACTTGATTCAATGCAGTGCATTTTGTTTTCTCTCTTGCTTACACTGGAAATGTTGCCCACAGTTTAATTTTTTTTCCTCCCGTGAATGCATCTCTTTAATGCTTCTTTCACAGATTTTTGTTTTTATCTTATGGTCTTAAAGTCTATTAGAAACACAGCCTTGAGGCAAACTTTCTCACAATAATGTCTTACTTTGTTCTATGCTGCAGAACACGCAGTTGGCTCTGACAGCGTTAGTTCTGCACTGATACGCTGTCTGTCAAACTGGCTGCAAGAAGAATTGTGAAAAAACTCCATGTGCTAAGTGAAAAAAATCCTGATTTGTGTTTTTATGTGAATATTTAATTCCATTTCAGTGTCCTCTCTCCCTATATCTGAGTTTTGCAATGAAAATCCTACAGCAGCAAGTAAAATTGTCCTGCTTTTGCAGATCTGAGTCCCACCAATAATGCTTAGATGTGCCTTTCAGACTCCCTATTTTGTAAGTCCTCCAAACTGCTGAAAAACTCAAGCAGGGTTGTAATCCAGCTGGTTTCTTGAGACATAGAATTACTGAATCATAGAACGGCTTGGTTTGGAAGGGACCATTGGGATCACCTGGTTCCAATCCCCCTGCTATAGGCGGACACCTCCTTATAGACCAGGTTGCTCACAGACCCATCCAGCGTGGCCCTGAATGCTTTCAGGGAGGGGACATCCACAACCTCACTGGGCAACCTGTTCCAGTGTCTCACCACCCTCACATTAAAGAATTTCTTCCTAATATCTCATCTAAATTTACCCCCTTCCAGTTTAAAGCATTTCCCCTTGTCCTGTCATTACTTGCTCATATAAAAAGTTCCTCTCCAGCTTTCCTGTAGTCCCCTTTCAGGTACTGGACAGCCACATAAAGGTCTCCTCGGAGCCTTCTCTTCTCCAGGTTGAAGAGCCCCAACTCTCTCAGCCTCTCCCCATAAGGGAGGTGCTCCAGTCCTCTGATCACCTTTGTGTCCCTCCTCTGGATCCACTCCAACAGTTCCATGTTCTTCTCGTGTTGGGAGCCCCAGAATTGGATGCGATACTCCAGTGGGGGTCTCATGAGAGCAGAGTAGAGGGGCAGAGTCCCTCCCTCAGTCTGCTGGTCACACTTCTCTAGAAGCAACCCAGGATATGCTTGGCCTTCTGGGCTGCAAGTTCACACTGCTGGCTCATGTTAAGTATTTCATCAGCTGACACCCCCAAATCCTTCTCCTCAGGACTGCTCTCAAGCCACTCTCAACCTAACCTGTATTTGTGCTTGGGATTGCCCCAGCAGAAGTGCAGGACCTTGGACTTGGCCTTGCTGAACGTCATGATGTTGGCGTGGGCCCATCTCTCAAGCCTGTCCAGATCCTTCTGGATGGCATCCCTTCCCTCTGGCATGTCAACTGCACCACTCAGTTTGGTGCCATCTGCAAATTTGCCAAGAGTGTTCTTGATCCCACTGACCATGTCACTTATGAAGATGTTAAATAGCACCAATCCCAGCACTGATCCCTGAGGAGCACCACTTGTCACAAGTCTCCACTTTGACACTGAGCTGCTGGCCACAGCTCTCTGAGTGCAACCATCCAGTCAAGTCAAATTCTTATCCTGTGAATGGTCTGTTCATAGTATTACTTAAACCAGACTATCTAAGATAATACATTTGAGCCTGAAGATTAGACTGGGCTAAATGTGAAAGTCTGTCCAGACCCAGGGGTTGTTTTAGTCATCCTAGGTCAAATATTCATATTTAATAATGACACTAAGAATCAAAGAATTTTACAATGAAAGGTGCACGCTGTTCATACTGTATGTGTAATTCAAATGGCTTGAGGAGTGTAAAACTCATGACTAATTAAGCAATTGCCTAAAGCTTTGCAGCCTGGATAGATCAATCATAGAAATGTTTCAGACTGAGGCATGGTGAGCGTGCCTCTGAAAGCAAGTATATACATTTTTTCTCTGTGGCATGGGAAAGACCAGGTGATGAGTAGGCTTCTTTCAGGAACATTACAACAAATGCGGAAGTTTTACCTTCTAGGAACAATAATGCAAGAGGTGATTCTTTGTGTGCACTCTAATGAGGCACTGAAACATGCTGCCTAGGGCTGTAATTGATGCCCCATTCCTGGAGGCTTTCAAGGCGAGTCTGGATAAGGTCCTGGGCAACCTGTCTAGCCATGGTGTCCCTGTTCACCGCAGGGGAGTTGGACTAGGTGGCCCTCAGATGTCCCTTCCAACTCTTTAGATTCTATGATTCTATGATCTCTGAAATGAATGATTGGGGCTGGCTTCTAGGTTCTCCTAAGGCAAGACTAGCTCACAAGACACCATGGTCCCCAGAGGAGGAGGCAGATCACTCAAACTTTCATTGTCTCACAATGCTGAAGGGTTATCCTTACCTTCATTCCCTCTTTTTCGTCTAGTAGGCACTGAAGAGTCATGACATTACCCTCACCATCTGAGAGCGGCTTACAAGCACTGGACAGTTGTATTTGCAAAGGAGTCTTTAAAGGTTGGCCATGTGGTCAGAGTAGGTGTGTGCAGGGAAATATCCTCACTACCTTTTCTGTCATTTCCCTGGAAGGTGCATATTTATGCAGCATTGGTAGTGGGGAGTATTTCGCATTACTCATACCTTCTTGTGGCTGGTTGTTGTAATGTAGCTCATTATTTCTTCTCACTTGACTGGAATTCTCCAGTTGGCAGAAATGTAATGAGAAATATACTCTCATGAGGGCATTAGGTGAGAAAAAATATTGTTTTCAAAAGAATCTTGTAAATGAAATCCCGAAGCCGTGTTTGCATAGCTTTTAATATTTTGCCACATTGTTTGTCCTTAGTGAAGTGTAAAACTGGAGCGCATCAATGTTGCCTCAGAATTAATATGAGGCTAAGACAGTTTGTTAGCATTCACATCTCTCACAGAATTTGTGTGTATTTGTGTACGGAAGACTACAACAATCTTTTCAAAATACTGCAATTATTTAACCGCACTGACATCATGTTTTTCTTTTGAAAGAGGGAAATATGTCTCAAATTTGTATAAAGACTGCCACTCTTGTCCCTGCTTTTACTATAATCCATTGTTTGTGCTGTGACACTGACAAAGTCCTTACATCCCCAATGTTAATATAAAACACATTAAAAATAATTTGTCTCTTTATCACACTCTTTTCAGAGTTTCAAGCACTTAACTTGACAAAAAACTATTTCACATGTCTTATATCCAAAGTGTTTTAGGATCATAACCAATAGCTTTAGCTTAAAACTGCTGTTCCAGTTTGTGGTTTGCTCATTTAGTGAATTAAACTTGGGTAGGATCTTGATATCACAGCTAGCATTACAACTAAATGCAGAAATACCTATCCAAGTCCTGTTACACTCTTGTAAAGATAAAATAAAGAAAATCTTAACTAAATTAACATTGTTTGACTTTTACATTTATTTGACTGACTTGCTGCTCACAGAAATGCAGAATTTTTCTGCATTCTGGTTTCAGTTTTCAGTCCGCTGGTTTACTTGGATCAAATACTGATGAAAAGCTCCAGGCTAACAGATCCCAAACTGACAAGAATCAGATTCTGGCCCCATCAACATCAGTGGGAATTTTGTCATTTAGCATCACAGAATCCAGATTTTATGTAGCTTTGCAGAATAGCACCCAGACAGTAATGGTGGCACCTTTCCACATTGTATACTGCTTCATTTCTTTCTTCCTTGCCATTTTCTGGTCTGAAAATATTTTTCAGAAACCCCTCCTGCTGCACAGTTTTGCACCTGGGCGAATCATGGAAGCACACTGGGCTGTGATCAGGAGACCAATTCCCAAGGCCATACACTGATACCAGAAATTCATTTCCAACAACTTGTCATACAGACAAGCCACAGCTGTGCCTGTACATCAAATTAGAATTTAAATGGTGATAAAACAGTGAAGTGTCTGTGGCTCCCAAAGTGCCTCTTGATCATGGCAGAGCTGATGTGCATCTCAGGTCATAGAATCATAGAATCATTAAGGTTGGAAAAGACTTCTAAGATCATCTTGTCCAACCCCATCCCATCCCCACATGCCTACTAACCATATCCCTCTGTGCCACACTTACTCTTTCCTTGAACAACTCCAGGTGATCCCACCACCTCCCTGGGCAGCCTTACCACTGGGTTACAGTGCCTCATCACTCTTCCTGAGAAGAAATTTTTTTGAGCATTCAACTTGAACCTCCCCTGGTCACATGTCTGGATACATCCCATCAGCAGTGTGTCCTTTGGAGTGTGTTCTACCTCGTACTGCAGGGACGGTGCTGGTTTTAGAGGGGCTGCAGTTGTAAGATGCACTGGGAGATGTTTATCCCACCTTGCTTTGGCTATTGAACTCACCTGAACCAGGAAATTATGCTCTTTGTGTGCTCTAGATGTAGGGGTTGTTGCACTTCGGGTGTTCACAAAGTGCCTCCTCCAGCTTGGTTTTACCCAGAAGAACACCAAGAGCTGCTCTGACATGGAAACCGGTGCTGTAAGTGGGGATAATCAGAATCATAGAATCATAGAATTGCTTAGAGAATGGTGTGCTCCTTGTCTGAACTGAAGCACTAATAGAGCTCACCCAGAGTTTCTGTCAAAAAATAATTCACAGCACCTGCTCTGAGCTGCTCTCTGGAAGTCCACTGGCTAATGGAGGATGTAAGGAAAACCATGCCTAAATATCACTGCCTGTGCTAGCAAGAGCTGTCCTCCTTTCCTCCCTTCTTGCCCTGCTATCCTGCAGTCACTTAGATAATTCTTCCAATTCAGCTTTTTTTGTAAAGAAATAGTTTTATTTATTGGTTTATGTCTCCTTCTGTCATTCATAGCCTCTATTTTGTTTAACATATATCTGATATCCAGCATCTCCAAGTCACAGCGATATACTGTAATTAGGATGTACATACGTTTGGGATTCAGGTTAAATAAAACTCATTTTTTAGCTCCTGATTTTTCTGGCAAAGTTAAAATGGGAAACCAAAGTTTCCATTTCCCAATTTAGAGAAGAGAATGATCAAGTAAGAGCTCAGAAAAAAAGTGTTTCAGAATTCTTTTTTCTCCTATGGAAAGTCAGAGAAGAAATTGGGTATTTGGGACACAAATAGCAATTCGTTGTGTACTGTCCTCATTTTCCCTATGCAAAGTACAATTGGGAAGAAAAGCTCCCGTTGACTCACATGCTAATTTTTCTCATTGCCTTTTTAACTTGCAGAGATTTTTCAAATATTGACTAGGCTTTGAACTTGACCTACTTAAAACACTGGGTATGTTAAACAAACACCACTTCAGATCATGTCGGTATTATAAAGGGCCTTGCAAAATATCAGTATTTTAATACAGCTTTATATTGCCAGACATAATGAGAGGGAAGCCAGTTGTCATTCTCTGCTTCACGTGGCTTTCACAGCTCCCACTTTCCTTGGAATGTATTTACTCTAATTGGCATGAGATTGAATATATGTTCAAGCCTGGACCCACTGATCACTCATACATAAATCCTCTGGATCAATCCTCACCGGTAGCTGAGCCTGAAGCAGGCAGCTCCTTGTGAAGACAGGGACTGAGGCAAAGAACAACTCCTCTCTGCATCTCCTGCTCGCCTTCCAACAGCAAGCTCACTGTTCTCCTTCCTCATGCAGCCCTTCTCTGTTCTCTGCTTGCCCTGTTTGATTTACTACTCACTTCTTAGGGAGACATTTTATGCTTTTCAGGAAACCAAATCAGAAACCAGTTCCCAGGTTTCTGATTACTGTGGCTTGCATATTACTGAATTAGAAGCTCACATGTTGCTTTTTTTCTTATAGAATCATAGAATCATGTGAGCTGGAAGAGAAACTTAGTGGTTATCTGGTCCAACTCTCCTGTAATTAACCTTCAGCTAGATCAGGTTGCTCAGAGCTGCACCCAGTCTGACTTTGAATGTCTCCAGCAATAGGGCATTCACCACTTCTCTGGGCTTCACTACACTTCTCGTAAATAAAACCCCTTTTTTCTTATATCCAGTCTAAACCTCCCCTCTTTTAGTTTGAAACCATTTCTCCTTGTCCTATCACAACAGAGCCTGGCTAAAAAGTCTGTCCCCTTCTTTCTTAAAGCCTGCCTTCAGATACTGAAAGGCCACTATCAGGTCATTGACTCCATCTGGACACTGAGCCAATGACCATCAGTCTCTGGGTACAATCTCTCAACCAGTTGCTTCATATCCATCATATTCTTATCTTTCCAACCTGGAGAGAAGGATATTTTGGGGGACTGTGTCAAAGGCCTTACTGAAGTCCAGATGGATGACATCAGTGGCTCTTCCCTTGTCCATAGACACAGTTATGCTATCATAGAAGCCCATTAGGTAGTTCAGACCTACCCTTGATAATGCCATACTGATTGTCCTGTATCAGATTCCTCTCTTCAGTGTGCATTAGTGCAGCTTCCAGGCTGTACCATGATCTTCCCCAACAGTGAGGTGAGAGTAATCAACCAGTGGTTCCCTGAGTCATCCTATTTACCTCTCTTGAAAATGGGTGAATCATTGCCTTTTTCCAGCCATCAGGGACTTTGACTGTCATGAATTTTCAAATATAATGTATGTAAAATTATTTTTCTTCTACACTGTTCAACAAGGAATAGTTTTGCAGTCAAGAGTATTCTCAGCTCACCTTGAAGCACAAAATAATCTTGGAAGGTAGAACATATTTAGTCAATCTAGAGGAGAAATAAATTGTATCTCTTCCACTCCAGCAAAATAAAAGTACTTCAGTCAAGGAAGACCAGGAGAATGCTAACAGTATTAATAGAAATGTAAAATTTTCCTCCTGTTGTCTAAAACTGCTGCAAGGATACTAAACATCTCCTAGGGTAATGCAGGACAAATGGGGTGTGGGGCTGGGATGTGGAGGGAAGGAGAGTCAGGGATGGATGAGGGCAAGAGAAGCTGGAGAAGTGCATCAGCCCCCACTGCTGGGGAAAAGGGAGGTGGATGTCAAGCAGTTGTGCCCTGTGTAGCCATAGCACCACCACCCCATGAGCCTTTGGCCAACAGCCCAGTGTTGTTTAATTCTTAAACTGTGTACTCTAACTGGATTCTCTTATTCAACCTGCTGAAAAATATTCTGTTTGATGTTTTCACAGACAGCATCTTAAGGCATTAACTTCACCTTCTTCTCCAGTGCTGCCCTTTCCAAAGTCATTATTACTCATTAGGTATATTGTGCAGAAAGCAAAGTAGGTCACGGATGAAAAGCCCCATCTTAGCGAGAGGCACCAATACTGCACAAAGCTATTTTCAACTTTCATGAGATAAAAAATGTTTTCTGTAGGATGAAAGCTGTCACTGCCAACTTACAAATGAATGCCAAGTATGTAAAAACTTTCATTTTGGATTCCCAGTCTTTCATATGTTAAATGCATTGTTTCAGAATTCATTTTCAAAGATAACTCTCCATGTGAAACCTATGCTTGCTGGCTGCTGAGGACAGCACGCACCGAGCTGAGGGACAACGGGGGGGAACCGCTGCTGGCTTCAGTGGGATGCGATCATTTTCCCCACATGGGGATATATCCCTGGGAATACCCTGGGGATGCAGTAGAGGGGACACCTCCAGAAAGAGAACTGGTTGCAGGGTGTGATGACCTGGACTTTTGCCATTCGCCACTCACAAACCCTATCTGTCTGTGCATGGCAATGGAAGAGAGAATTTCCATCTGGTCCCTAAGGTAGAGATGACAACTGCTCCTACATTCCTGTCTTGTGACCCATGAGTTAAAACAACGCTTTAATTTCTGTTTGACTGCTCACCCAGCTCCTGTTTTCCTGTGATTTGGAGATGTCAAATAAATACATGGACTTTGTAGAGTAAACTGGTGGGCATTCCTCTTACAGCTCTTGGTTTGACAAAGCATTCAGCAAATGATTAATTTTGTTTGATTTCCATGAGGATGTAAACACATGATTGCAGGAGAAATTAGGCTGCATTCATGGTGTGTCCTTCCATCAGCAAAACATCAACTGCCTTGGAGGTAATTAATAAAATTATGCTTTCAAGTTATTACTGCATATAGTAAGTTGACATACATAGCAACAGCAATGCTGCTAAATTCATTTTGTTGGTATAATCACCTTGCTCCACTGATCAGAGGAAGGTTGGTTAATCTTCATTAAAATCTGGATCCATTACAGTTGAAATTAGATCTTTATTTTTCTCTCTTAAATAATGGTTGTTTCAAGCTAAAATGCAAAACATGGAGACATATGGGAAGGTCTAAATTTATTATCATAGATTACAATAAAATAAATTACATTTAAACTAATAAGCAATGCTTGTTTTGTATGCATGCAAGCAGCTAAACTTTTTAAGAAAGTCATCCCACAGGTGGTGGGAGTTACGCACTAAGCACTTGGAAGTAGGCCTTGCTACAGCAAGAAACCATTTTTTTATCAGAGGTAAGTTCTACTTTTAAGTACAGACAGAGTCCTTTCTGCACTACACTGTGTTCCAGAAGCTCAGGACAGAGACTAGTCCAGGTAGAGCCAACTCACAGCATGTGGGTTGCATGCGGCCCGGCATGGGTCTCAATGCACCACCCCATGCTGTGCGCCATCACTGCAGTGGTTCTCATAGATGAGAAGCTGGACATGAGCCAGCAGTATGCACTTGCAGCCCTGAAGGCCAACTATGTCCTTGGGCTGCATTAAAAGAGGACTGGCCAGTAGGAAGAGGGAGGTGATTGTCCCCCTCTACCAAGCTCTTGTGAGGCTCCATTTGGAGTCCTGCATCCAGACCTGGGGCTCCCAGTGCAAGAAAGATGCAGAGCTCTTGGAACGGGTCTGAGGAGGGATACTAAGATGATCAGAGGGCTGGAGCACCTCTCCTATGAGGAAAGGTTGAGGGAACTGGGATTGTTGAGCTTGAAGAAGAGAAGACTCCTGGAAGACTTCACTGTGGCCTTCCAGTAATTTAAGGAAGCATATAAACAGGAGGGGGAATGACTGTTTATGAGGGTGGATAGTGATGGACAAGAGGGAATGGTTTTAAACTGAGACAGGGGAGGTTTAGATTAGACATTAGGAGGAATTTTTTCACACAGAGGGTGGTGACGCACTGGAACAGGTTGCCCAAGGAGGCTGTGGATGCCCCATCCCTGGAGGCATTCAAGGCCAGGCTGGATGTGGCTCTGGGCAGCCTGGTCTTGTGGCTGGCGATCCTGCGCATAGCAGGGGGGTTGAAACTGGATAATCTTTGAACTCCTTTTCAACCCAGACCATTCTGTGACTCTGTGATAAAACAAAACAAAACAAAAAAACAGCTTTAAAATAATTTTGTCTCATCAGACTGTAGACAGACGAACTGAAGAAAAGGAAAATCTATCAAAAGAAATTTGGAGAGTAAAGCTGCTGATTTCAGTTTTTATGCTGTGGCAATAGATAAAAGTACTGATGCTACGGATACTACTCAACTTGCCATTTTCATTAGAGGTATTCATAATGAACACAGTATCGCTGAAGAAATTGTTTCTTTGGTGCCATTAAAAGACACAACTAAATCTCTTGATTTGTATGAAGCAGTAAAAATTACATGAAAGCAATTTTCTTAAACCTTGTCAACATATCTGCTGGCACCCAGGTGACAGTGATAAAAAAGAGGGACTTATAAAATTAATAGTTGATACAATTGCCACTGGCAACTCACATATGACACAATATCATTGCATTGTGCATCAAGAAAAATTATATGCAAAATCTTTAACAATAATCAATGTCATGCAAACTGTCATCAAATCTGTGAATTTCATAATGACCAATGGACCAAATCATTGCCAGATCCAGGAGTTTCTTAGAAGTATGGCTGCTAGTTATGGGGACATCATTTACTTTCCTGAAGGAAGGTGGCTAAGTCAGGGTAAAATGCTAAGCAGATTTTATGATTTGTGAAATAAAACCAAGTCATTTATGGAAGCAAAAAGAAAATTTGCGCCAGAACATGAAGACTAAAAATGTCTCACAAGTGTCTCATTTAAATGAGTTGAACATGTGTCTGCAAGGTGAAAAGTAAGTTGTCTATGCTATGTTTCAAACCATAACTCCACGTGAAATGAAACTTGAATTATGGCAAGCTCAAGTGATGGCAAATAATTGTATGCATTTTGATGTGTCGGCTGAACACAGTCCTGTGAACAGCAAAAAATATGCAGCTGTGCTTCCTGTTGTGATAAAGGACTTTGAGAATAGGTTGATAGATTTCTGAAAAAATCATCTTTTTTTTGGTATATTTGCAAATCCATTTTCAGTTGACATAAATACATTACCTGCACAATTTCTAATCGAAGGTGTAGAATTGCAATCAGACTTTCAACTCAAAGAATAATTTGATTGGGTTTCTTTACTAGACTTTTAAAAGATCTACTTTACCAGAGAGAAATATCTCTCACCTCACAGTCATGCCTCCTTCATGTCATCTCTTCTTGGTGGTACACACATTTGTGAACAAAAGTTTTCAGAGCTGAATCAGAGGAAGAGTAAAATTTCACCAAAAATCTCCGACGAACACCTTGGGAACTCACTAAGAATTGCAACAACTGCCATCAAACCAGACGTTGATGCATTAGTTTCACAAAAACAAAGTCAAATGTCTCATTGGTTTTATGGTTTTGTTGCTCCTTGTTTTTTATGTTTTAATTAAAAATATATTAAAAATAAATTTTGTTACTTATATACATAAACTATATGATGTATTTCATATGTGACCCAAATGCGATATGGCATTTGGTCTTCACTCAGTGAGACCAGGCAAGTCAAAATGCTGGATGCTCATGGATGTTTTAAGTTGAAAACCAAGCACTCAGATAAAACCAAGAAAATGTTTTCATCCCCTGATTTACGAGTGAAAAAATAATGTGGAAGGATGAAATCTACAAGTTCTAAGACAATCAGGATATTATTTTTTTATTGACCATAAACAATCAATTTGATCTGGCAGATAGGAACATTACATATTCGTTTAATAAACTATTTAGCTGCTTAACGTGCTCTGGCAAATTTGTTTTCTCCCACATGTGCAGAGCACTGAAGTCAGTATCACTGAAATAATTGAAATAATAAAAATGCTCATGTCACGTATTTTAATCCATTCAAGTTATAAACAAGAAAGAAGCATCATCTAATAAATAAGAGATGTTTTGCCTGATGTTTCAAAATCAAGTAACTTAAAAATTGAAGGTCTGAATCAGTGTTTGTAAACAGTAACTCCACTGATAAATCCGAGTAGATTTTGTTTACTTCCTCGTCTTGCAAAAATGAATATACAATTATATTAATTATTGTGCGTGGGCTTTTGTGTGGGGACATATTTTAGAAGGAAAAATTCAAAACAAACTACAGACGAGGATTAGCTATTCTCTGCTTATGTCTGGAATCATAATTAAAAACAACTGCTTATGTCACTTGGATTTAAATCAGTTCAACCTGTAGATACACACCACTTGATTCTATAACTTCAAGTCTTGCTGTCCATTGCTCACCTTCTGCAGAACTACTACCTCTATCAGGTGAATTATTTCACCCTTCAAGGGATCACAGGCTGTCCTGGCCAGGACAAGGCATCGGTATCCATTATCCTGAGCAGACAGACAGACAGCCTTCTTAGGCTGTACAGAGGTCTGCTGCACTGCTGCAATGACCACAGCTTACCTAATGCGGCTGCCCATGCCAATAGGCTGATATCATCTCTGGGTTCAGGTTTTCCACATGGCTCATAAATTATACAAAGCCGGCCAAAAAGAAGTTGAACAAGCCCAAGGAGGTTGGTGTACGGAAGAGAAATGAGAAATCTTAGCTCTATATTTCCATCCTTGCCTTTGTGGATTTGTTAATGACTCTGTTCACCATTGGACCACTGTGTTTGTCGGACGTTTCCTGCAACTGACGTATCAGGTAGGAATTCCAAGCTGCTACGGATTTCTTAGCTGCTGAATCTGAATTTCTGAAAGGGGTTTTCCAAGGGGGGAAGTCCAATACACATGAAAAAAAAGAGAAATAAAAAAGAAAGAAGATAAAGATGGAAAAGCTTGGCACCAAACTAAAATAATATGAAACAAGAAATCACAGTAAGGTTAAAAAAAAAAAAAAAAAAAAGCCTAAAAAACCAACAAGTGTTTGGTTGCACAATCAGAGGAGAAAATGTGTAAAGATCCCATATGTTCTTGACTTAGTGTTGCAACAGTAACGTAACCAAGCATATTTATACCAAGAGACATAAACTAAATTAGCAACAGGAGAAAGAGTCAGAAAGCCAGAAGGTGAATTTTGTCACTGGTGACTCTCAGATAGGAATGCCTGGACAAGAGTGGAGGGGACTCCACTAAGGCTGTGCCTGAAGGGATTGTGCTTGTGGGAGCTCAGGCCCAGAGCAATGCACTTCCTTTTCCCTCCCCATCATATGACCCTCACCATGAATAAGGTGGAAGTTGCAACCCAGCTCAAGGTGGAAATTCCCAATGTTGTGTTCCCATCATGTCTTCTTGGAAAATGAAAGGTCAAAAATAGTTGGGTTTTTAGGAGGCAGCAGAAAAGCATTTTAAGTGCCTTGGTCAGTAACAGAAATAAGGTCGTACAGGTTTCTGGAAATGATTTGCAGTGTACTTAGGCACACAGAAATTGTAATATATGTTGCTCTTTTACTGTGAAAAAAACCCCACTATCTCCATAATGCGATTTGTGAGGTCTGTACAAAGAGAGGATGAAGGCATTTCAGTCTCAGAAACGTTCTCAGATCTGTGTTTTGGCTTGCAGTATTTGAGCTGCAATGCCTATTTCGAGGCAGTGATATGCACACAGTGTGTCAAATGTAAGAATGCGCTAAAGCTCTTCCTTCTCAGCGGGCCGAGTTCTTGCTGTCAGGTTTGCATTAATGACCCACTGACCTACTTTCCTGATTCACCTGGCAGAACTCCGCAGCCACGCAAGCCCAGATTGGTTTTGTTTAGATTTTGTGACAGAAATCATTGGAAGAATGACACTGCAGATAAAAATGAAAAGTGCTCTGCTTTTTGGTATTGCAAGTGAGTTTTTTGTTTAACCGTGTAAATATTATCCATCATGATGGACTTGCCTGCTTCTTTTTTTAAGGCTCTGTGTTTTATAAGGCTTTCTTCTCTCTCCCTCATATTAAAAAGAAAAATGAGCTGTGTACGTGGATCCAGTGATACTGAACCAGCGCGGCTTCTTTGCTGCTGCAGACCAGGAGCAAAGGGAAGAGGCAGACATAATGGATCCGTGAGAAAAATGCATCTTCTGCCTGTCTTAAATCATCTACTTTACAGAGAAGCTTAAATTGCTAGAAATAAAAAAAACTCCTTGGCAGCTCAATAACTGCATGTAAAACAAATCATATTTTTCAGTGAATTGTAAATGTCACTGTCTCAAATAACATTTATGCTTTCATAGAAATAGGAACTTAATTTTCCCCAGCTATATTATTACCTCACACTTGTGAATCAGATCACCTACACTGAAACAGAGCGAGCCAGTGACTCAGAACCATGGCACATGTAAAGATCGAGCGCACTGAGCTGAACGCAGATGGGAGGCTCCGTTGAGCCACCAGATAGAGCCCGATCTGCTACAATCCTGCTAAAAATGGGCACCAAATGCTTGTTGTCAGAAGTGACTGGCAGCCCGTGTCCGAGCTGAAAGGAGGTTGTTTTTTGCCTATTCATTCAGCGGCTACATGGTGACAGCATGAGAGAGAGGGAGGGCTGTGACGGGCTGTCACGTGGCGAGCTGACTGCTGTCTCAGCCTCACTGTCCTTTTGGAAACTTGAGTAGTTTAAAAAAATGAATCACTGCTATTGAAATGTCTTAAATAATGCAAATTATTTAATATTTTGGTCTTTCTGTTATGCTTTCTTCAATTTGTTACTTAGAATCACGGAATAACTCCTGTTGGAAAGGGCCCATAAGGATCATCAAGTCCAGCTCCTGGATCATAGAATCATAAAATCATTAGGGATAGAAAAGGCCACTAAGATCATCTGGTCCAACCACCAACACATGCATGTGAGTGTTCTAGACCATGTACCTCAGTGCCACATATACATCATCCCTGAATACCTACATGGACAGTGGCTCCACCATCCCTGGGCAGCCTGGGCCAGTGCCTCACTGCTCTTTCAGAGAAGGAACTTTTCCTAATATCCAACCTGGACTTCCTCTGGTGCAACTTGAAGTAACTTCCTCCCTGCTGTTATCTGAGAGGCCAATCCCCACCTTGCCACAACCTCCTTTCAGATCACTGTAGACAGAGCAATAACATCTCCCCTGATTCTCCTCTATACTGAACAAACCCAGCTCCCTCAGGCACTCCCTATAAGACTTGTGCTCCAGAACCCTCACAGCTTAATTGCCCTTCTCTGGACACACTCCAGGGCCTCGATGTCTTTCTTGCAGTGGGGGTCCACAGGGACCACCCAAAAATCGGACCATGTGTCTGAGAGTAGTGTACGCATTGCCGTAGAGAGCTCATCTCTCTCATTATAAGATCAAATGATTAATGGTGAAAACATACATAGATAAAAATGGCTATCTACTTCAGTCCTGGTGAGTAAGGAGATGATAGCTGCATGTAAGATAGGCATTGCTTGAGTACAGTTTAATTTCTGCATGACTCATCTCTGCTTCAGAGCAAAGAGATGCTGCTGATGACAATGCCAATATTTTTTGTGCAGCTGTGTATTTGACTTAAAGCAAAGGAGCCCAGAGACCAACACAGATCCTCGGAAAATATGAGCTGCAAGTCTAGCTCGCTCAGAAATGTGTGTGAATGGTGACAGTGAATCCTGCATGCCAGCAGAACACCGAATGGCAGTGGTGTTTCAGAATTATACCTCAATGAAAGGTTTTCTGTTAGTTTAGGGGTTGTGGCATCTTGTCTGCGTTTTCATGAATTAGTGGTTTTCACTATGTGACAGAAACATTTTGATATATTAATGAAAGCAATTAAAAACATGTGTCACTGCCAGATTTCAAGCTGAAAAGAAAATGGTATTTCTCACAATGCATATTCCAACCATTCCAGCTCCGAGTGTATTCCATTTCATCCTAGCATCCCTCACTCACAAAAGAGAGATGAATCACAGGGCTTATTCCACATCCATTTGATTCAACCCCTGCAGATTGCATTGATTTTTGTAACAAAACAAACAGTCTCTTCACCAGTATGTTTTGCTTAAAAGATGTTTATATTGCCTTTGTTAGTCTTCAGAGCTATTGAGTTTGGAGCTATCTTTTAAGGCAAGTTTGTAGCAGTTTATTTTTATGTCCCTAGATTGAAGGCTATCTTGACATGGGACTGGCTGAAGTCATTTTTTCAAGGTGCTAATTTTCAGTAAAAGAATGTTAAGATATCACTGGAATTAACTCTTTCATAAAGCCCACAGTGCCCTTCAGCAACATGGAGATACTGAAGGTAGTCTGACTGATTTAGGTAATGGTGTAGCATCAGGCTCTGTGACCCCAGAAATGGTTGATGAGGAAAGATGTTGAATTGTTGGATGCAGGTGAGCTGACCCAGTTTGAGCATTTATCTCTCTTTAAATGTTCTGTGGCTTAACAAATAAATAAATAAATCACAGTCTAGTACAAATTTCAGGCATGATGAATTCTTTTTTGCAGTGTCTATTTATTCCATCTTTCTCAGTATTCATGACTTGCCTTCATGATCATTCTGATGGTAATGGTTTGTTTTCCAAACTAAACCAGTGATGGGCTATATCATTTTACACACAGTGGCATATGTGTTTGCAATTATTAGTTCATTAAAAAACAAAAACCAAACAAACAAAACAAAAACAAAAACAAAAACAAAAACAGAAAAGTCATTGAAGAGCAGCAAATTCAAGGGTTGCACCAGGTTTAAAGTGTGTTGATCTACAAACTGATATTGTTCATTGCAGGGGAGTTGGACCAGATGATCTTTAAGGGTTCCTTCCAACTCAAACATTTGTGTGATTCTATGATTCTGTGATATTTGGGAAGCAATGAATGCTGACTTCCATCTCACAGCCCATGAAGGGGCTGGAACCCGGCTCTCGCAGCCCTCATGTATCGCTGGGGCACTCAGCACATGACTGCCCAGCATGGCATTTTGCAGGAGCAAGCCCCTGGCCCTTTGCCTTTCCTTCCTGTCTCTTCTTTTGCATATTCAGCTAAAGAGCTATCTATAAATTTGACACTTTCATTTCCACTATGTCACCATGGATTATGAAAAGTAAGCCACCGTCCGCCCATTTAATGGAGTGCATCACTGCGAATAATCTCTTTGGAATGTAAATCAGTTTACTGTTACCTGGTTACTGCTGGTACATGCACGAAGCAGAGAGGAGATGGCTCTAGCACACTGTAAGTATAGCATGCAGTGGAATGTATATCAAACTCCCCTTCTCCTCACAGTTGTGCTCAGACCTACGCAGTGGGGTGACACATTTGTCTGCATGCACAGGAACATGACCGCCTGTATTTACAACATCACACTGATAAGAAATGTTCCCACAAACAGGCTTCAAATAGAGGTTGCCTATCACATCTATTACACCCAGTTTTCTTTCAGGAAAGCTGCTTGCAGAGCAGACAGGCTACAGGGGAGAAGGCCAGCCTGGGTCACACAGCTCCCATCTTAGCACCGAGTCTGGCTCCAATGTTCCAGAGCAGCTCACAGCAAACAGCCTCAGGGGCACAGCACACCCCCTCTCCTCCCTGTACATCACCTCCAAACTGGAGAGAGATGTGGCAGAAAGGAGTCAACCCCACACAGAATTCCAAGGAGCAGGTGTCAGGGGGCAGAGGAGAGAGTGAGAAGATAGACTAGAGCGAAAGTGTGTGACAAGCTCTACATGTGTTGGTGCCGTGATAAGATATACAGGTATAGTTGCCATACTGCAGGAAACACAGAGCAATTAAATCCTTCTGTGCTTAGGGTGGGTCCCTTTTCTGTCAGCAGAAGAGCAGTGTTGCATTTGGTGCACTTACTCTCCTGACAAGGATGCTGCCACTACAGTTTCAGGTCGATTGTCATTGAAGGATCCAGCATCTTTCAAATCAGTCTCTCTCTTACAGGCAGACTTTCTTCGTATACTCTGAGAAAAGCTGTGTCCTTGAACTTGAGCCATTTCTCTGGCAGTGCTCAATAGAAAACTACTGGATGGATTACAGTACAGATTTGCCTTGCTTTTGTCCCCACAAAGTGCTTAAGTTAGACATAAAGAGTGAGATAGGGATACAGGTGTCCAGTTTGCATAGTAAGGGCTTGTGACAAAACAAACACATGAATGCACACACATGCTTACCCCATGGCCACAGAGATACTGGCATGAGAAGATACTGAGCCTCTTAATGGATGTGTCAAAAAAAAAGAAAAAAAAAAAAAAAAAGAAATTTGTCTTTTAAAAGGTTGGCCATGTTGTAAAAATGGTATTCAACCACCCATACTACTGCCATGTTTGCTGCCAGAAACAAGGGGATTTCCCAGCAACAAACTGCACATGTTTACTGTATATTTCAGCACGGAACCACGCAAGTTTTACAGCCATCACCTGCACTACCTGATTGATTGGCACTGCTCATATCTGGGTGCATAGTGATAACACACGGGGTTGTTTTTAATGGCACCGAGCAAGCCCCCTGGTGACACTGAGCAAATTCCTTTCCTATTCTTGCAAGATGCTGCTTCAGAAGGCTGTTTATTCACCCTGTCCAAGCTGCTAGACAATCATTCCATACCTTATTGCACTCCTAGATGCAGTTCTCAGATCCTGCCTGGAGGGAGAAATCCCCACTACTAATGAGTCATGGAATCATTAAGATTGGAAGAACCACTAAGATCATCAGTACAACCATCAGCCCACCCCCACCATGCCCACTGACCACGTCCCTCAGTGCCACATCCACACGGTTCTTGAACACCTCCAGGGATGGTGACTGCACCACCTCCCTGGGCAGCCTGTGCCACTGCATCACTGCTATTCCTGAGAAGAAATATTTCTTAATATCAAATCTGAACCTTCCCTGGTACCACTTACAGCCATTCCCTTTCATTCTAGTAAAAGTCTTAGTGAGAAGGATGAGGAGGGGGCACAGGGTGAGAGTGTAAATATCCTTCTTTGGGGAAAATTCAAGGGCTGCCTCATCAGGAAATCTGTTGTGTCCTGATCTCTGCATAAGCATCCTTGACTGCTCATTTAGTGAGAGTTTGTTGGGTTAAGGAGTAATCTAAATTACAACTAACACACCTCTGGATATTTGCCAAAGTTTCTGAAAAGTGAAGTCCTACATTTATTCTTCATTATTATTTTTATTGTGAGTCTTTGTTTTGTGCCACTGAGTGATGACTGATTAGTGCAATTTTTTCCTCAAATGGGAAAATATTTTTCTCTCCCCCTTCCTCCAGGTTTTCAAATCGCCCCTTTCCCTGCCAACAATATCGCTCTGAAGTAGTTCTGATCCTACTGCCAGCATGACAGAATTTAGACACTTTTCAGAATTACACTTGACAACTCATTTAAGTAGCCTCTTGAGCCTTCAGAGGTACCTTCTGCATTATCTGTTGGCACATACACTTTTCCTACAATTGTATCCAAAGTTTGTGCATATTCCTTTCTTATGGTTCCTTTCCTTGAAATGTGTAAAGTTAAAAGAGGAAACATTCTTGACAGCTTATTGTGTAAATCCCTCTGACACAGTTTCCATATTTCTGTAGGAGATGAGAACTGATGGATACAAAGTAGGTCAAGAACTCCTAAGAGACACAGTGACTGCCTTTGATTTTTCTACCTTGAAGTTCAAAGAGCATGAGTAAGTTCATTGAAAGAAGACGAAATGAGTTATTTAAAGAAATAAGGATTACATTTTGCATGTTGTGCCCTGGGAACTTAAGAAAGAGCAGGTCATGAATCAGCCAGAAGCGTGCATGCACGTGCATGTGTCTGGATGCACTTTTCTGATATTGTTTGGAGACAACACTGTCATTAATTGATGACGAACTCTTTCTAGCACTGAAAGGTTTTCAATTTTAATAAAGAGTCCAATAAGAAGTTTGGTACTACATGCTACACCTATACGCTATTGCCTCCTATCAACCTGAGTAGAGCAACTGTTTCTTCAGGCAATTTACTTCAGCTGAAACCAAGTGGGCTAAAATTGAGAAAACTGAGAAGCCACCACCCCCTTCACCTTGTATGAACTAAAGGAAGTTGACTTTCAGGACTGGAGCTGTGTACTTGTATAGGAGCTGTATCCAGGAGCTACATGGCTTTGGGCTAAGGCATTGGTACCCAACCCAATTGTTATTTGCAGCACAGGCCTTGCCTATAATGTTGCAGTGTAGAGCTACTGCAGCAATGAAATGTTGAAGAACACTTCTGCGTGCTCTGGTGAGGAGTTACAGGGCCAGACCCTATGATCTTTAAGATCGTTTCCAACCTGAGCAATTCCATCAGGAAGAGTGACACTTCTCATGAGACAAATTAACTGGGGGACACTTAATTTGAGGGGCAGTAGGCTCAGCTGCCACATTGTATATGCATGGTAAGCCATGTGGTGAAGGAAGACCACACCACCTCATGACATTCCTAACCACATAGTGGCTGCATTTGACCCCAGTTAGCTGGCATTTAGTAGAGACGCATCAGAGAAAGGCTAATGAAACAGATGGAGGCAAAATGCAGAAGAGTAATGGAGACCTTATTCCAGAAATGCTAGTGCGGTCCATTTGAAAGCCATTACTTGGATTAATTCCTCCTATGAACAATGAAAGATGCTTTGATTAAAGCTACGCATGGCTGTATCACTGTTAGAGATGCTCCCTTTGTTTCATACCAGAGACAGAAAGTAAACCTGTGTGCTGATGTAGAGGTAACGTGAATAAAAATTGAGAGTAAATAGCTTCAATTTACCTTCACTCTATTTTATATTGTTACAGTGGGTTTTACAGCTAGATAGATTACCAAGGTGAAAATGGGAAAAGAAACAAACAGGAAAGAAATGCACATCTGCAACCAAAGATCTAGATTCACAACAAAGTCTCCTCAGAGGAGGAATCTCCAGAAAAAGATCCCTTCCTAGTGGTAGCCAGCCCTTAAATAGGGTCTAGGAGGGATGCAGCCAGGTTCCACCCCTTCTTGTCACACAGCTGAATTGCCTTCCCCTGTGCTCCCATGGCTGACTCAGTCCTTTCCTCAGGTGATCAATCAGTGGTTCAGGCCATGACTCAACAGTTCCCATATATATATATATATACTGTTAGACTCCAAGCATTACTGCTGCATGAAAAAAAAAGAAAAATAGGTTCTTTGTGCTCCACAGCACTGGAAAGGTGTGCCATAACATTGCAGTATTGCAGTATGCACCTCTCCATTCGCATTTTCCTGGCCCATTATGGCAGTGAGCGCAAGATAGGAATAATGAAAGGTTTATACAGGATGAAGAAGTGCTTTGTCTCCATCAGACATCACCTATGAGCTATGCCAGAACCTGCTGGAGAGCCTAAAACAGGGCAGCTAGGCTTTGCTGGTGACCAGAGAGCACAGTTTGTCCTGTGACAGCAGAAGTCCCAGAACTTACAGGCAGCCCTCATTAAGGCTGGAAGGCCACTGAGATCAGTCCAACCGGCAGCCCACCCCTACCATGCCCACTGACCACGTCCCTGCATGCCTCATCCACACATTTCTTAAACACCTCCAGGGATGGTGACTGCAACCTCCCTGGGCAGCCTGTGCCACTGCATCACCACTCTTTCTCAGAAAGAATTTTCCCTAATATCCAATCTGAAGCTCCCCTGGCACAACTTGAGGCTGTCCTATCACTGTTACCTGGCAGAACAGGCCAACTCCTCCCTCACCACATTCTCCTTTCAGGCAGTTGTAGAGAGCGATAAGTTGTCCCCTGACTCTCCTCCAGACTGAACAACTCCAGCTCCCTCAGCAGTTCTCTTTAATACTTGTGCTCTAGATCCTTCACAAGACTTATGAGGAGGAACTTGTAAGACTTAAATGGACAAAGTTATTTACAAACATTAAAGTACTGAACTTCATCGGAATATTGAAGTAGGTCCTAAGTCACCTAATAGGAATTAAGAGCAGTGTTGCTGTAGCTGTGATTGTCAGAGATGCAAGTAAGTCATAATAAATAATGTGGTCTTATTTCCTCCTAGATGGACTGATGTAGCTGAAAGAAAAGCCTAGATGAGCCCTTAAGAGCAGAAGACCTTCTCCTTCCCAGGTTCTGTTTCAGGCCTTGCTCACAGCCCAAAAGCTGGGCTGCTCCTCTCTTGTACAGCTTTTGTAAGGGAGGTCATCCCATCTGCCAGCAGCTCTCCTATGGCTCAGAGGGAGAAGTCAGACTTTGCAGCCTGTGATAAGTTGCTCATGAACCTCTCAGATTTTTTCCTGCTACACAGTGACTTCAGTCAACGTGAAGCGCAGTGCTCTTGCTTGAGAACATGTGAGCCTAATTGGCATTCTGTAAAACTCCTCACAATGCCTTTTATTTAAAGTGAATGTCAGAAAACACAAGGTCCCATTTTCTTTGTGAGAATTCCTCCAAAAAATACCACACCACAGGCTGTGCATCTGAGCATTTATTTCACACTTTCAAAAGCAGGGCTGCGCAATATGAGATTCAAGATGTTTACTTCCCTGAGCCTCTCCCTGGCCAAAAAGAATGCCTTAACCCAGGGGGTGGTCCAAACCTTGGCTCTGTGCACCTGCAGTCCAGATGTCTGCCCTGAGATTGCACTTGGCAGAACTTCCCAGGGCAAGGGATTGGCTGGATGCATGTGGGCATGGCAGGAGGCTTTGAACCTCCCCACCACCTCATCCCCATCATCCTCCTATGTCCCACCATGAAGCAGTGGAGCTACACCAGATGGAGTCAGCCCACAGGCTGGATGCAGCTTCCAGTTGGATCTGTTTGATTTCATGCTTGGAACTAATTAAGCTAATGATTGATTACTATATAGTGTTCTTTTGTTTTGTTTTGCTTTTTTTCTCTAATGCCATTTAGATGGCATTCTCCCAGGTAACAGCATCAGAACAAGAGGTAATTGCCTCAATTTATGCCAGGGAAAGTTGAGGTTGGTTATTAGGAAATTTTTCTTCTCAGAAGGAGTGGTGGTGAATTGGAACAGGCTGCCAAGGAAGGTAGTTGGTGGAGTCACTGTACCTGGAGGTGTTCAAGAACTGTGTGAATGTGGCACTGAGGCACATGGTCAGTTGGCATGGGGGAGGTGGGCTGGCTTTTAGAGTGGATGATCTGACAGGTCTTTTCCAGCCCTAATGATTCCATGATTAGATTAGCTGTGAGAAGCATTGCAACCTGATAGCTTCTGGGACCCTCACTTTGGGTTTGTGTCAGCCAAGTACTGAAGTCTTTGTTGGTCCCTCAAGACTCTTCCTATAGATGATGCAGAAAAATAGGCATCTCCAAAGGTGAGCTGTCTTTTCAGCCTCTGCCAGCTCTTATGCTTCTTCCTACTAATTATAAAGGGAAGAAAAGGGCCGCCAGCCTAGGATGGGACATTTTTATATTCAGATACCTAACTTCAGGTAGATGAATTTCTCACTCTTCTAAGCAGATTACCAAATTAACTAGAAGAATTCAGTAGCCCCTTTCTCCAAAAACTGTACCCTAAGAAGCTGGTAAGTAAGGAGGAGCCTCACTCAAAAATTCACTAGGTCTACTATGTCCTATATGTGCAAAAAATACCAACCACTAAATATGCCCTGTATGTGAATATATATATATATGTATATATGAAAGTCAATCTCTAGAATATGGTGGTTTTCTGGCCTATTTCTGGGGTAGCCTAATTTCTTGTGCTCAAGAGATCTCCTTTTGTAGGAAAGAGTAGCAAGTCTCCAGTGAGTTTCTCTCTTCTATCCATTCTTTAAAAAGGGAAGCAGCACCATCAGTGAGGATAGGGATGTAGTGGCCCACCTCTCACTGCTTTTCATCCTTTTCTAAGTAGCTAAAGGTCCTCTCCTAGCCACACCTGCTGCAGAGCCCCAAAACCCAGCCATGTCTGGCAGCTGAACCTTTGCCAAGGAGCTTCTCTCCAGTGACTTTGACAGAAAGAATGGAGACACCCTGCTGACTTTAGTATTTCGGATCTTTCAGATGGTGGACAGGCATTGGAATTCCGAGCCATGCCTGGTGCACAGTGAGGTTAATAGATTTTTATGGCCAGAGGGAACATCCTGACCACCTCATCCCCTCCAGCTAACACAGGCCAGCAATAGGAGCTGTAATGAAAGAACACAGCACACTCATAATGGCCCTGCCAATCAGATCTTCCTGCCAATCTCCACATTCCTTCACCCTCAATCGCTTTACTGGGGAGAGTTCAGAACCGCATGGTGTCTCAGCATGCAACTCGCATCCTATGCAAGACAAGAGGGATGCCTTTCACTTCAGGAGAAGAAGAGAAATAATCTGTGTATAGCTTCCTGTGAGATGATTTTTCCTTTCCTTTTCCTTTTCTTCCACATCAGAAAAAGCAAAAGGTGAGAGCAGCTAGATCAGCTTTCTCCTTATTGACAGCTGTTTGCAGCTGTGTGCTCTCTCCAGCGGAGTCAGGCTGAAGGGCAGGGTTTCAGCTCCTGTCCAACTGCAATGTAACTAATAGAAACTACTGGCCCTCTGACCCTTCAACTGGTGGTGTGTCCCCACTTCGCACAACTCCAGACCAGGACTCCCTCAGACAAATTCATATCTTTAAAAGTACCTAGAGTGTGGGGAGAGAGTACCCAGATAGATTTATTGATGTTTCTGCTCAGTCAGTGAGTGACTGAAGAGTCTTCAGACATTGTTGAAAATACTCCTTAGAGTTGGTCTCACATTAGTTAGGGATCATCTCCATTTACATCAGCTCACCAGCCAGCACAATCAGCAAATGATTAAACTCTAATGAGTAGGACGCTTGTGAGAGGGCTCCCTGCACATGTGCATGGGTTGCCTGGGCTTGAAACTAGCTGCATGGGGACTGCAGCTCCCCTCTTCTCTCCCAGCCATCACCTCACCCAGTAGATGAGGACATTTTTCACTGATACTACTCATCCTTACCAGTTGCTTTTTCACCAAGTCCTGTGGGATGTAAACACTGTCCCTCTGCTGAAAGCAGAGCACTGAAGAGGAGAAAGACTTGATGGTGTGTGCCGGGGTGCTGTGGCCAACTTGGCAGTCACTGCTCATCTATGCTATCTCTTCCCATCCTCTGATGCAGCAGCTCAAAGCAGTAGTGCTGATTCATGCATCACCCAGATAGTATTCTCCCACCCCCCTTTGAGTGCACAAGGCCCCTGATGAAGGCAGGAGAGAGACCCGCCTTCCTCACCTGAGCGGTCTGGAAAAAGATGAACTCTCCAGAGAGCAGCACAGTTGGTTGGATATTGGGAAAAATTTCTTCTCAGAAAGAGTGGTGGGGCAGTGGCACAGTGTGGATGTGGCACTGAGGGATGTGGTCAGTGGGCATGGTGGGGGTGGGCTGCTGGTTGGACTGGGTGATCTGAGAGGTCTTTTCCAGCCTTAATGATTCTGTGATTCTATGGTAAGTCAGTGGCTCAAAGCTGCCAACTTCAGTCCTGTACGGAAGCCTAATGAACAATTTACATTGAGCTATTTTTGTGTTTTAATGCTGACATAACTCATAAACCATAGGATGCTTGACTGGATGATTGGAAAAGGTTATAAGAGATAACAAAGTATTAAAAACTTTCATTTCTGCAACTCACCTCTTTGACATTAGACAAGCTTTTCTCCATGTGAACTATTTTCCTCTAAAATGTGGTGGCAGTCCCAGTACCTGTAGCACAGGGACAATCCTCCTGAGGCTGTCTGTTCATTTCCTTTGCCAAGGAGCACTGGTTGCTTAACTTGGTTTCAAAGACCTCCAGTGGGGTCTGCAAAATGTCTCATCACACAAATCTGCTCAGTGTTTCACTTTTCTTCCTGCTAGAAATCTTTCTCTTAATGCCTAACTTAAGTCATCTTAGTTGCAATTTGAACCCGTTATTTATTTTGCTTTCCACCAGGGAGAACAATTCTTTTCCTGCTCTGTCAACAGCATATTTGAGGAATACTATCACTCTCCCTTCCCCCATCCTTAATCTTCTTTTCTTTAAGGAAGGCAGCCCCAGTGCAGTCATTCCTCCTGGTAGGTTGTGATTTCCAGCCCTCTGATCCTTCCTGCAGCTCCCTTCCAGATCCACTGCAGCTGGTCCATATCTGTCCAGGATCACAGCACTGCAGACAGTGCTCCACTCAGGCATTATCTGTGCTGAAAGCACAGACATTTGTTCAGGATGCTGTATGAGTTTTCTGTTCTATCTATAGCAATTGTCAAAGGTAAAAGAGAATCTGCTCTTCTACAAAGAGCAATAAATTATGCCTTTGATTGGGATCCAAATAGGTTTTCTTGCTAAAATAACTGGGAGGGAGTGAAATCAATAGCCTTATTTTGAACGTGTTTAAGTTGACAGTACATCCTTAATCCAGAGCATGGTGCACTAGATACTCCTGTATAAACAGGCATTTGTTCAAACATACTGGCAGGACAAGCTCAGGAAGTGAGAATGAGAAGGTCTAATAGCAGGGAATGAGGTCCCACCTTTTCTCTGTGATCTTGGACAGACAGGAATCTTCAGTTTCAGTTTGTGTGACTCCCCAGATCATCCTTATTTTGGGGAACACTGCGATACAGTCTGTAGCATCAAGTATCAAACAAAATGGAACACCTAAGCAAGTGACTAATTTGGGAAGGGAAAGACAACTGTAGGATCAAGCTGTTCTGCCCCTACTTAAAGGGTACAGCCGTAAGAGTCAGCAGCAGCAGCACCACGGGTGCAGTGTTTCCACTGCCCAGTGTCCTGGTGCCTCTCTGCCACATGTGAATGTCACCTCTAGCAGAGATTTACTCAGCTTTATCTGACTGACAGCAGTGTTTTGCCTGGAATCTTTGAAGGCAGGCAGGCGAGGGGGCAAAGAGCACTAATAGAATTCTTCAATGTCATTTTAATAGGATCACTGTTTTGTGGTAGCTGTTTTTTCCCCTCTTTATCTTTCTCTGTCCTCTGCTAGGCTCTGTGTTAATGCCCTCTGGTGATACTGAATTCTTTCCAAGCTTCTCAAAATAAATAAATAAATAAATAAATAAAATCCCACCAGCATTAATTATTGTTCCAGGAACATATCTTGCCTTAAAGATGCAAGGTTTTCTCTGAAGCCATCTGTCTGGATTTTCTTCCCTTGGGACGGAGAGAACTGTTAGCGACTCAGTATGTCCAAAAGGCAACTTGCAGCCAGAGGAGATAATACGAGTGACCCAGTTGCCCTGTGAAGGGAAGTGCTGTCTCTGTGCAGTGTGTTCCATATGCTATCCATCCACCTTTCCCACTTAATGAGCTTCAGACTTCTTCATGCTGGTCAAGATAAATATAAAGCTTCCAAGCCCTGAAATCACCATAGTGAGGTTGCCATGGTAAAAAGAAAAAAAGTTCAGTCCATCACAGCTTAGGCTAAAACCTGATGCAGTGAGGCACCAGCTCTGCATTGAGACAGAAACATGTGTGTGATGTTCTCCAAATTATCATGATCTGGGCACAGTTTAGACTTTTTGAAAGTGTCCTATTCATTTTTCTAAAAAGATGCATTAGGATTCTGTCTTGAAGGAAGATGTTCTTATAGCAACGCTGCAAAACTGGAGGTTCCTAAGCCACCAGATCAAGTATTGCTACTGAGTTATGCCAGAAGCAGAAATCCCAAGTCCAGGACATTTGTCTTGATGTTTCATGACCTAACCTGCAAAAGAAAAGGCTATCTCATACAAAATCTAGATCCCAACTCTCCATTGCTGTTCCACTGTTGATAAGCAGGTGGTTTAATTACCTCCTGGAGCGATTACATGGCTGGGTTATTTAAGGTTTGAAAAGCTGTGCAGGGGCTCTGATAGCAGAATGTTATTCACCTGACAGGATGTACAGAGTGGGCACAGCAAGTTGGGACAAGCACTGCACGGCAGCCAGAGATTTCCTGGTCCGCTGTGCCCACCATGCAATACACACATGCCCTTGGAGAGCCCTTAGAAAAGGGAATTTTATAATGTATCTGCAGCATCCCATACAGGCAGGGCTCTGAGGGAGAGGGCAGGCTGCCCACTAGCCTGTCTATTGTGAGAAACTTCACTTACTGCCTTTAACATAGCTGTTTTGTTCTGTTCTGAGTGACTCCGCACCTTGCAAGCTTGGTCTCCCCAGACAGGGGATCTTGAAATCTCATAGAACAGTTCTACAGCTTTGCAAAACACGGCTTCAGATCCTGATGCTTCAGAGATCACACACAGCCAGCTTGAATGTAAGGAGAGATGTCTTCCTGAAAGGAGATTGTGGTGAGGTGTGGGTCAGCCTCTTCTCCAAGGTAACAGTGATAGGATGAGAGCAAACCACCTTAAGTTGTGCCATGGGAGGTTAAGGTTGAATATCAGGAACAATTTCTTTCCCAAAAAGAGTGGTGAGGCACTAGCACAGGCTGCCCAGGGAGGTGTTAAAGGAGCACGTGGATGAGACATAGATGGATATGGCCAGTGGGTGTGGTGGGCTGGCAGTTGGACTGGATAACCTGAGAGGTCTTTTCCAATGAATCTGCGATTCTATGATTTTATGTCTACCCTGACACATTTCTTGTTAGTGGATATACTTGATGATGTTCTAGGCAGCTCCTCTTTGGCCATTTCTCAGTGTGTTCGTGTAGAGCCCTGCTTTGCTTTGGAAACTATTTGGATACCACTATTCTTTTCATCATACCTGCTTTTGATCATTAAAAAATAGGGGCAATCTGAATTCTTTCTTCTTTCATAAAACAAATTGCAAAGCAACACAGTCCTGCACAAATGCATCTTCAGGAAGAAAGAGGAAAGAGAACCTATGAAGATGAGTTGGATCACCCTTTGTAGCAGGGAGGTAAGTCAAGAGCTGTGTAAAGATTATCGCATTAGGACTAAGATCCCTCCTATTTTGCTCAGAACATGGTAGCCACTGAAAAGCTTCTGAACTGGTTACGCTTCATGGTGAAGTAAGGATAGGCAGCAGCAGATACAGTTGCTTTAAATCTAAGAAACATAGCAGTCACAATCCAGAAATAAAGAAGGAATTGTTTACCCCTTTCCAGGGATCGGGGCTCACCAGACAGCCTGCAAACAACAATCTCAAATAGAGATGCTTCCCTTGCGGCTGCCAGCCCTTACATGAGGTTAGGGAGGTGTCCACCCCTTCTGGTCGCACAGATGAATTGCTTCCACCTGTGCCCCACCTGTGCTGGCTACAACTCTTCACCAGGTGCTCAATCACTGGTTCAGACTGTGACCTAACATTTCCCATACAGGAGAACATCACAGAGATCTTCGTATGATCACCTCACGCACAGAGGCTCTGGCTTAGGCAGGCTGGGCCCACTCCTCAGCCTCTGCTGGTTTTGGAGCCAAGTTCTTGCTGAGGAATGATTTAGAAGTGACTTTTTTTTTTTTTTTTTTTTTTGTGTGTGGACAAGATGCCTGGATCCATACAGATGGGAAATGGGAAGTGTGTACGGCCAGCTGTTCACAACCAACATGATGACAGATGCATCCTTCCTGAAAAAGAGTCTTGTGAAATTAATGCTATAGATGCCATGTTCATATGCAGTATAACAGAGTCAAGTCAATAGTTAAAGCTTGCAGAAACCCATGGGAGAGATTCACATGTGCCCACAGGGAGACATACTTGACATACAGCTGGTGTATCTGTTTCTTAACAGACTTCAGACTGCACACAGCATCTCAAGTACTGCCACTGATACTTCACTGAAACCAGCACTGTGTCTAAAAGCACACAGACCATAGTAAGGAAGCAAGTTTATTTCTGTGGAGAACACTGCCATCTTGTGCACAACTGCAGTTACTTCGTGCCTGGCACGCTTTTGAGAGGTGACGCTGTGGAGCTGCTCATCCCTCCCGTTTTCTGAAAATTCAAAAATACCTGAAGCACACTTTGAGCCCTTCAGTAGGACTCCCTAAGTAGGATGAGCTTGTTCCAGTCCTCAAACAATAAGACCTGAGCTTCTTTCTGAGCTAGCAAACATTTCGTCTCTAACTTGCTTTCTCTATTAGCACATCACCGTCTAAACACAGAGAACAGCAACCTGGGTGTTCTCCCATGGGGGTACTTGAAAGATCCGGCATCCATACCCATTGTCTCATCAGGAGAGGTTGTAAGGCCTGGGTCACCCTGCAGGATCTGGTTACTATTCATTCCCCAGCCCCATTACATCTGCTACTTAGACATAATCAGAAGTTTGGGGTAGCGACCAGCCAGGAAATTCAACTCCAAGTTTTGCACGTTCTCTTGTGTTTTCATCCCAACAAACTCTGCAACCTTTTACAATAAGCACTTCCTTGCAAAAGGAAGTTGCAAAATAAGCACTTCCTTGCCCATGCCTTAGTGTCATAGCAGAAATCAACTTTCAATAGGGACTACTGCTGACTTTCTCCTGCTCTCATTGCCTGAGCCCAGGAACAACAATGCTACAGAAAGCAGCTGTCACCTTGAAGGCTCTGAATATCACTGCTTTCAGCTTTTTGTAACAAACATCCTCATATGAGCAAGCAATTGATGAGGTCTCCCAACTCCCACGTGGTCTGTATGATTTTGCAGATGGATAAACTGCGATGTAGTTGGTTCTGCTGCCTTCCTTGTTGATGGCAGTATTCCCAATGGGTATGAGTGGGATCAGGATCATAGAATCATTAAAGTTGGAAAGGACCACAACTAGCCCAACCATCAACTCATTGCCACATGCCATAGCAAGAGGCAGTGTCGCTTTACAAGTAGGCAGCAGCTGTCTGGAAAATCTTGCTCTCATTGGCAGCTGTTGTGACTTTTGCCTCCACAAGCTGGAGCCTCATAAATAATGTTGTGCTTAAGCTGTTCAATGTACTGGAAGAAATGTGGCTTCTTATAGTAGATATATCAATCCAGAGGCTTACAAATATTGATTGTAAAGATTACATTCAGCTCATTAATTGTCTGTTAACACCTATTACATGGGATTGTTCCACTTTAAGTTATGTCATTCCTTGATCACTTAACACGTTAAGTGTGAAATGGAAATGACCTCAGAACTACTTGATGTTTCTCCTGCCATTTCTTATCAGACCTCAATTCCATCAGTCAGCTCTGTAAATTAAAATTAATCTGCTGAAGGCCTGCAAAAAATGGTGCCATGTCAGGAAATGAAAGATTGAACACATTACATAAAAACAAGTTGGAACGCTCATCAATCTCCCACACAAGTCTAGAGAGACTCTTACTGCTTGGATTTTCTTCTCAACGGTTCTCATCTGAAGCTCAAAACTCTTCCAAGGGAGGGAGTGAATCCTCTCCTGGCATCACAAAAGCCTCCTGCAAGTAGACCAAAGATATTCAGTACTTTTTCTAATTCTGTGACGAGATAAGCGCATCAATGAAGTACTTTATGCCTCTCGCACTCCTTTGATGACTGAATTAGCTAAATGAAATTGAAATGAAGAGTGATTTAAAATGGGCTGCAATGAGGAATGAGTTTAACTGGATACATGCTGCATTCCCAACAATTGACAGGGAATAGATTAGGTTTAGCAATGCAGTGGTTTTAAAGGATGTGACTGGCATATAGAGAAGGGAAAGCGGTCCCCTTTGATCTTAGCAACAGTAGTGTTCCTTTAGACATGATCTAATCCCAATAAATATGCAGAAAAAGATTCATATTACGGTGCTTTTTTTTTTTTTTTCCCCCCTTACAAAACAAGTTAGTCCAAGATAAGTTACTGTGGTTTGCATTAGAAATGTTAATTCATATTGCTACACAGACTCTGAAAAGTAGAACTTTCTGGATTTTGAGAGAATAGTGATAAACTATTGTGAAATTGAACTTGCAGTACAGGAACAAAAATACAGCTGAAGTTTGATGAAAATCACCTCCTAAAATCCAGCTTCTGAGAACACTTGTGTCCAAGCACAGGTACCCTGGCCATGGTAGGTCTAAGAACCTGGAGAACTGGCTTTTCCCCTTCATTACCATGCTTGTACACAACACAGGGCTCTGTGTGTACAAAGCACATGGAAATTGTTACCCTCCAGGTTTGGCAGGATTTGATGAGTGCAGATCATCCCTGCAAGCAGATCCAGGTAGAGGAAGATCAGAGTGGAGACTTAGCTGGATCAGGGCAGCCTGCCATCAACTTAATCTGCCTGCATATAAAACCCGTGTAAGCAGCAGACTTAAGACCCACACTGTGAAGGCTGCACTCCTTATGACTACAGGTTTACTCACATTTCACACACATAGAAAGAACTCGAGTGACTGTCCACTAATGGTAAATCATCCGCATCTCTCTATGGCCCATGGTTACTTTTCTTCCCACCTCAGGCACTGCTGCTGTGTGGGATGAGTCAGCGATGCTCTCATAGCACTGCATAGAACAGGATCTTCTATGAAACTCAGCAGGCTTTACAAGATCAGTGCCTTTGACTCTCCAGAGCCTCAGTGCACAGTAGAGATCACTGATCTGACACTAATTGTTGCCAGGCTGCAAAAATATCAGAAGTGCATTTAGTGACAGCGCCCCAAATCTTTGCAAATGAGCATTCGGTTTCCCCAGTTATTTTCCCACATTACGTTGCCTCATTCTGCTATGGATATTAATGGCTGGTTTGGTTTGCTATTTAGCAACTGGCTTCCTTTTAAATGAAAGCTCATTCCCCTTACCTGAATGCTTCCGTAGTTTCTGCTGTGCTGAAAGGTTAAACAGAGCTCATTATCCATCTCCACCGGAGATCTAATTTCTACAAAAGGCCTTGATCAGGACAATACAATTGGCAAGAAAGAGATCAGGATTACAAAGAACTGTTTTCACACTTAGCCAAATACCAGGAAGCACAGAGACCATTAAAAATGATGCTCTGCATGAGTGTCAGTAGCTCAGCAGAACCTTCAACCTCTTTTGGTTTTCTGTTATTGTCCCATCTACCCCATTAAAGATGATATTCTCTAATGGCACCCCACATGTCAACTCATCAAGCATCTCAGAGTACAGGATGTACAAGAATACAGAGTAAAAAATGGTACAAGTCATAGGCACATAGCAATTTCCTATGGTCTGGTCATCAGATGCATTTTGTCCTTCAGCTACCCAATGATCAGCAGTAGCAGGTGCATTCTCGTGCATGTCCAAACTGCTTTGTGCAGGAGACTTGGTGAGAGACCTCTCATGGTCACCTCCAAACTATCCCATGCTATTAAATACATGCCCTCTTCAGTGGTCTGATATTAAGGGTTCGCAGTACATAGGCTGTCCCGTCCTGGTCACAGATATGTATTTAAAAACTGAAAAGAAAGTGCTGAATAGAGACTAGACATTATCAGTACAGGAAGATGTGCATGGCAAACCAGAGCAAGATTTCTCACTGTAAGTCCTTGGATGAAAGTATCTGACAGGCACAGATGTGCTGGAGGCAAAGACTGAAGACAGAATACTGTATTGATTCACGGACCATAACAGGAGAAACCAGCGGTCCAGAAAACCACAAAAGCCTACCCTGCAGTTATCACCACCCTCCTTCCTTAAAGAGGCTCAAGAGAGCTAGTAACAGAAGCAAAAATGCATCCAGAGCTCTAGCTACTTTTTAGATTATACTTTAAATTGAATATGTTGCAGCAATGACACAAAATGGAGTTTCTGCTCTCCTTACTGGAAAGTTGATAAGCTTTAAAAATAAATTGAGAAGAGTATGGCAGCTGTGCCTGCTCTAAGACAGCTGAACTGCTAACAGCAGCAAATGTGGAGAGAGAAAGGCTGAGGATATGACACTCATACTGAACCATCTCACAGAGGGTCTTATTTCAAACTAGCTCTTGCTTTACTTTTTGTATCAAATGCCCTTTGGTGGTTGCTCCTCTCCATTAGCATCCTCCTAAAGAAACCCAGCTGATATGCTCAGAGGTCATTCCAAGGTGTGAAACAATGCACACTTCAAAAAGGACGAGCAAAGAAAAACCATGCAGACTTCTGCTAGAATCTTTTTAATGTAAATGACTTCTCTAGAAGTCACTTATTGGTTTTTCTGCAGAGAAAGAGTTGTCCTTTTCCTAGATTGTAAGGAGATACAGGGAAGCACCAAAAAGGCTCAGGTCTGATAGCACTTTGCATAGCCCACTGTCAAGAAATGTGTGAATACATACAAAATGTAATAACTAATATTTATCAGCCTGTATCCTGCTGCATTTTACTCACTTCCACAGTGTGTTTAAAAAAAAAAAAGACTTAAGTTACACTCAAATCCCTATGCAGATCTCAAAGAGAAAGATTTTAGTGTCTACTGTTCCAATCCAAAATAAGCACACAGCTCAATGTTAGAATAGCTATAATTCAGGACAGGAAGAGATAGAGTTGAACTAAGACTTCAATTACTACTGCTCTACCTAGAAGAGTATTTTATTTTTGCTTTAATATAGGAAGATAAGATTAGCTCTTCAAACATTGTTTTCCCTTCCATATGGCAATGGCATTATTGTAGTAAAGCATCGAACTTCTCAGTAAGTGGAAGTCAGTAATTTCACACTGGAATGCCACTAACTTGAATCTTCTTTCCTGAATAGGTGACAGTGCTGCAAAAGGCAAAATACTGCTGCTAAGCAAACTCACGTACATGAAAGGGAGTTCTGGACTTAGCAGGTCCAAGAAGATACTGACCATCACTAATGCATCTCTGAAGACATTGGGGCCCCCAGCTCTCCCACTTGTGCTAGACGTTCTGCCAACACCCCACTGCAAAGGGCCCACAACGTGGCTTTCAGCAGCACCCATGTCACTTCCCTGAGCTCTCCACAGTCCACTCTCTCCATCCAGCATCTACACAGGACAGGTTAACAGAAGACCAAGTGCCATGCTGTAACTCACCATGTTTAAGATGAATTTTTATACTAACATAGTTAAACTATTACGCTTTAGGTCACTTCATATTTTATGTTAAAAAAAAGTGTCAGCAGTTCACTAAGAAAATAATAACAAGAGACTTTTGTATCTACCAATACCTATATTTTAAAACTTGGAGTAAGATTTACTCAGGCTTTGTAATATAAAAAGTCTTTCATGATCTCAATGCTCTCAATCTCATGATCTCAAAGCTGCAGTAATTTTTTTTCAGGAAAAATACCCAAAATCAATCACCAAAATCAAAAAAGCACCGACTTTAAATTTCTAGATAAATGGCTGTCTTGAAATGTTCCACTTTTGGGGTTCAGGAAGATCTTGATGAGCACCTCCAGTCTTTTAGGCAGGAACACTGGCTGCAAGTGTACTGTATCAATCCTGATGCTGATGCAGGAGTTAGTCATCCTCTGAGTCACTCTCTCCCCTGGTTTGGACACATGCCCTAATGGAGGACATGAGCTGGTCCTGGATCTGTTTCCTGGGGTTCTCCTCAAGGTCTGTCTTGATGGCACCTGACTCCGAGATCTTCCACTCCAGTTCTACACAGAGCAGAATAAGAATGTCATGAATAAGGGGAAGCAGACTAGGCTGTTTTCTATCTCTGACGCCTTTTGATATCTGCTGATTTATTTACCTCAACACACAGCTCCTCACCTTTCTGATTTACTCTCAAAAGGAAAAAGGACCTCTGATCTTGACAATTCTCCTCAGTTCTTCCCACCTTGTTTCCCAAGCTGGCTTCTCTTACCACACTACCATGAATATCATCAAAACCAGGGCCATACTCTATCCCTCCCCTGCCACCCCATCTCAGCTCCCCTGCCCTGTCCCTCATCCCACTCCAGCCAAGTCCTCCCTTCAAGATTAGGAGTGTTGACTCAGATCTCAACCACTTGGGTGGCTCTGTGCCCTGGGCTGTCTGCAGAGCAGTACTCTGAGCCTGCAATGTCATTTCTTGTGCCTCCTGGCTCCCTTTACAACGGGTTATGTCAGAGACAATGGACACAGAGCAGCAGCTTTGCATAAGGCAACTTCCCTGTTGAAAGAACACAACCTCCTTCTATCCACTTAAGGAGAGAAATCAGGTTTGAACACGCACTGCTGAGAGATTACAGCTGTCTGCATCAAACAGCAAGCTCAGCACAGTCAGAAGAAGCAGAATAGCTACGTTTCTTTAGCCACTGAGGTTATTCCATCAATATACCTGAATTGTAAAGTATATCCCTGAAAAATACTTACATAAGTGCAATTCACCCCTTTCCAGCTACTCCTTGCACTGATTATTAGTTCATTTGCAAGACAGTAAAAAAACAAAACAAAACTCCCCATCAGTAGTGTGCCTGTTACTAAGTAGATTCAAATTGGATTGCTTCCCAGAAGTAGAGGAAAGTCAATAGAACACACTCAGTTGAAACCCTTCTCCTAGTCCTGCTGGAAAATCCATCATTAAACCTAATTTTCTTCAGACTTTACAGACTAACGAATGCAAGCACACACTTTACTCAATCTCCAATGGAAATCACCTAGAATTAGAGAGGGAAGAAATGAAAGTACAGAATTCCAGTGCCCAGCTTTTCTCTGTGACAGACTTAAGCTAGCTCAATCAATTATTTATGTGCTAAAAATGGGGGAAAGATAACTGTGTGCTCTGCTACCACTGTTCCTTTCAATGTATAATGAGACAACCTCTATATACAGTTAGTTATTCTCAAATTAGCGGTTTCACAGGTGAGCTTTTCTTTTTCTGACACGTCAAACAGAGCATCTTCTACAGCATGTACTCAATGTAACCTGCAAACTTTAGGGTTTTATTAAATGAACAAAATAAAGCACACTACAAAATCCTCTTTCCATCCTACCGCAACACAGGCAACTGCTACCATTCAGCAGGGACCTGAAGTACTCCTTATCTGAGGCTCATTTCAGATCAAGATGCCTTTGCAAAAGCTTGAAAGTATCTGTACTGATACACCTACCTAGAAAGCCAACAAGTATCCTCCTTTTATCTCCAGTGAAATCCAGGAATTGCATTTGTTCCAGTTACTTTCCAACAATTAGAGCCTATTCCATCGTATACCTGTCTCCAAGCACTGCTTTATGATATTACTCCCTGCCAACCTCCTGCAATCCACAGCTTTCTAAATACCTGTACACTGGCCTATACTTGCTGCTTTTACAATATTGCTATCATGTGTTGTTGAGCCAAACGGTGGGGAGAAGATAACAGCAAAACCAACTCATCACGCGGCTCTTAGTGATCTCCATTCTCCTAATTCTCCCTCCACCTCTTTAGCTTCTTGCAAAGATGTTCACAGCAGTTGGATGCAGGCACTCACCATCCCTCGTCAAGTTCATGCCACCAAACACCAAAGGCCCAATGAACTGAGCTCTGATGTCTCCTTCAAGGTAGACAAATATCGTAGGCAGATTCTTATCGGGATAGTTGGGTATGCAGGTGGTAGAGATAGCTTTGATGAATTTCACATCTCTGTACTTCTTCGCAAGTCCACTTAAATGTTGGTTTATTAAGGCACAGAGTGGAATTCTGTCAAGAACAGCAAGAGAAACGTATAAGAAAAACTAAAAAAGGACTCACTTGATAGCAGTCTTCTCCAGAAAAAAAAGAGTCAGAAATAACAGTTCAGTGGGAAGACCAATGTACTGAAAGCAATTCTGACTACTTTTGTTGTCCAGTTCTCTGGCATTCCCATTAAATTAGTACCACTAGAAGTTGATGTGGCTTTTTCTTTTCTTTGTTTTGTTTGTTGTTACTTTTTTTTGTTGCTCATTTTTAATTAAGATACCAACAGCATCACTTCACAGTAACACCATTTCAACAACAAAGCTGAGCTGTCTTGAAGCCAACAGAAAGCAAATTACTAACAATTCTTTTAACTCCAGATTCAGTTCCTCGATTTCCACATTAACTATACACTTGTCACGAGCCATGAAAGGTTTAGAGGTTAAATAATTAAGATCTTACCCCTGTTTGTAGAGGTGCAGGACTACCCATATACCTTTCCCAGCTTTCGTAACCTCTTGAACATAATCCTTTCCTGAAATCTCCAGAACTTCTCCAAATTTATTCTTCATTTGAGCTGCTTTCATTTCTGCTAATCTTTGCTGTCTGAACAATAGAGAATGGGAAAGAGATCTTAAAAATAGATACATTTTAAAGTACCTGACTGAAACCCAGATTTTAGAAGCAGGTCACAAATATGTTGAAACCCCAAAGCGATAAAAGCAAGTTGAAGTAGGCTACAGATGTTATTATAGTTGAGCCACATTTTGAGCATCAACATGCAGTAAGTACAATTGTGCTCCATGAAAGGAATTTGATACTTCTGCAGATGCTACGCTACCAAGCTAGATGGTAGAAATCACAAGAGATACACAAGGAAAAAAAAAAAAAGAAAAAAAAAAAAAGATTTCATTAAAGCCAAGTTCCACATGATGTTCTAACCTGTACATTTCAATAGCTTTCTCATCTTCTTCATTAAATTCATCCTCGTTTTCTTCTAGCTCCTCCAGAGTCATGTCCTCATACGTTTTCACTAGAAGAGAAGCAACATCAAATCAGCAAATATATCATTCTGGGAACAAAACTCATCAGCCTTTCAGTCTAACAGAATTTAGGTATGGGAAATATATTTTATGTACGGGAAATATGTCTTTTTCCTCTCCAATATTACACTACTTTTTTTTTTTTAGAAAATATTATGAACTCTATACACATAGATGTAAAGACAACAACGATTCTAAGCCAAAGGCTGGCTATGCTGGTACAGAAGAACCACAGCTAGCTTTCAAGCTCTGTGACTGCAGCACAAACATATAATACAGTGGGGATGGCTTAATAACGGAGGATGCATACAATGATCATGTTTATGAGATGTTTTATTTGTACATTCATAAACATACTCCACTGAGACAGTTCTTATTGCAACTGTATACATGTAAACATTTCAAAATCATGGAGTTGTCATCAAGAAGAGAGCCTTCCTGCTCTGGAAGAGGCCATATATTCTGGAACGTGTTTGTCTGATACTGTTAACAGAGGCAACACCCTGTACAAGGTGTTCCTGTACAGCTAACCCTGTACAAGAATTAGTTTTGGTATGCCCTACAGGTTTAGAAGAGGACACACTGCTTCACAGGCACATGCACCCACCGAGGGATTTCTGAAGGATTTCAAGCTGCTCCTCTTCCTTTGCACGCTCCTGCTCTTCTCTGTTTTCCTTTGGAGGAAGGATACCTTTCTTGCGCAGGATGTCATTCCACTCGGTGTCTTTCTCTGGGTCCTACAGTAAAACAAGAAGTGGATGACAGGTATTTGAGGAGAGCTTTCTACATTCAAGCAAGTTTTTCAGGAAACAGCACAGTGATGAAGTGTAATCATCCGGATAGCATCAGAAAGCCACAGCATGCATCCTCCTGACACCAAGGCTTCCTTGTAGCCCCATGAGAAGTAACTTGATTCTATTCCAGAGCACATCTTGGCAGGGTACAAGGTCTGGAAGTGCTGTGATCACTACTAAGCCAGTGCTTGAAGGGAAGTGCACACAGTCTCTCAAGGTAAGGCCACTGTGAGGGAACATATCTAGGTCTGTACTGAGGTTGCTCCTGAATTTTAAAAGCCTTCGCAATGAAGTTCCAATTACCCCCCCCCCCCCCCCCCAAAAAAAAAAAAAGCCCAATGTGCACCCCTGCGTTGCTGAGAAACTCAGTAGAAATGTTTTTAAGCTACACACCAGGTTGGTTTTGTTTTGGCAGCCTGCCGTAGGGAGCCTGCTTTGCAGGGAGGCTGGACTAGATGATCTGTGGAGGTCCCTTCCAACCCCTACAATTCTGTGACTCTGTGAGACCACATCTCTTCTCTACCCCAAGGCACAGTACTTGCAGACTTTTTAGCACTCCTGCCATGTGTCAACACGCAGAAGCGCTTAAGCCACCCACCCATCTGCTTACTACAACAGCAAAAAACGCACACCGCCCTTAAAGAGAGAAGAGCCCAACCCGGCGCCCCACAACGCCACGCACGGCCGCAGCCCCGCTCGGAGGAGCATCGGGAAGGCCCGGGGCCGAGGCCGTTGGCCCTTACGGCTCTGCACGCCGCTCCGCCGGGCTCCCCCGCGCCACGGGGACTGGGGCAGGGCCGGACTGCCGCGACTTCCAGCTCTCACCTGCATCTTGCCTGCGGGACCGCGGCCCGGAGAGCGGCGGCGCAGGGCAGGGCCAGTCCCGGCGTGCGCGGCGCGGAGAGGCGGCGCTGCCGAACGGGGGCGAGGCGGGGCCCGTGTCGCCACTGCCGCTTCCCGGAGCGCCTAATAAGGCATGGCTTGCTGTGAACGCGGCCCACTCCCGATTGGAGGCTCGGTGCTTTCGGCTCCACGGCTGACACTGAGCTTGTGACATACGGCTACGGACTGTGGGTCTCTCGTCTGCCTCTCGCAAGCGAGCTGTTTGAAAATCCAGGCAGTCCTTTCCACATTAGAAGGAAAGGACTGAAATCCAGCAGTTTGGGGCTGTGATCACTGAGCTGGGGAGTCTGTGCCCAGCCACCCTCAGGTGGTGCCTAGATAGTCACTTTGACATTGGTTTTGAGCACCACAGAGGAGTGGGCTGGGTATGAGATCCCTAGCCCCTCTGGAGCTTGAATTTCACACAGACGTGTAGGAAAATCCATCCCTTCATTGTTCCATTGGGGCCAGCACCCCATTTCCTAAAAAACACACCTTGAATCCTGCAAAAAAAATTCTTTCTTCATTTTTGTGCTGTAGTTTGTTAGCCAGCACGCTCAGGAATGGGGAGCTTCATCCCGTGTCCCCAGAAACTACCTCACACAGCCAGTCTGCAGGCCTCGAGATTGTGTTGTTCTTTTTCTGTGCTCCACCAAGGGACTGAAATAAAAAATTATGTCTCCTTGCAACCCAGCTAGATTTTTGCTGTGCTAACTGCTAGCCTGTTCTACTGAATGGAAGGCACAATCACCTGTCCTCCCTTTGAGATTGATAGCCACAGCTGCAGTTGACAGTGATGGTTAAAATGAATATTTGGATGCATGGAATGTGTTTCATATCCACCTCCTATGGCCCTGAAGGAGGGGAAGACTCAACTTGATGTTTAGGTGCGCCAAATGTTCATCACCGTTGTCTGAGTGGTGTTGGAGCCACGATTATAGATTACATAAGAACTTTCAAGCCAGCATCTGTGCTGAGGTTTTTAGAATTGCAGTTTTGGAATCTACTGCAGGCCCCCTCTAGGAGCCAAAGTATTTTGGTTCTGACCCACAGTTAACAGCTAGCAAGCAGAACGGAAGGCTTACCTGCTTATGCAGCTTTCAGCATACAAATGTTTTGTCGGGACCTGAGCTTTAAAGGGACCCTGATGGTTTAGTACCATCTTCTGAAGCTGAAAATACCGTTCATGCATGTGGTTCTTGCATGTTGCTCTTGGAACCTATTTTGGACACCTAGAAACAAATACAGAAAGGGCATAAGCACAAAAAGTACACTCACTATTTACAAGGTGAATGAAATGAGTATTTATGTGGGTTGATAGTAATAGGACAAGAGGGAATGGTTTTAAACTGAGACAGCAGAAATTTAGGTTAGATATCAGAAGGAAGTTTTTCACACAGAGGGTAGTGATGCACTGGAACAGATTTCCAAGGAGGCTGTGGATGCCCCATCCCTGGAGGCATTCAAGGCCAGGCTGGATGTGGCTCTGGGCAGCCTGGGCTGGTGGTTGGCCACCCTGCACATAGCAGGGGGGTTGAAACCAGATGATCATTGTGTTCTTTTCAACCCAGGCCATTCTGTGATTGTATGAAAACACTCACTTGTATTAGGTAAGATTCTTACCCAAGTCAATTCAGAGGAACTAACCAATGACCCTGAGCACCAGAAGCCAATATTCTGGGACTAAGTCCTGAGTTACCTGAAGCATCACACACCTTAGAAGCATTCCCTTCACATAATTTCACGGGGTTTTGCTCACAGAGTACAAGTGAAGCTAGCAGTCTTTCTCCATTCTCATTGCTGAAAGGCCTCCTCTACCTAGGAAGCACCCATGTTACTCCGTTTCCCTTCCTCTTTCTTGATTAAAACTCACATTTCCTTTATATACTTGTCTAAATCAAGCCTTAGCAGGAAAGGAAGGATTGATTTTTACATGCGGTACATGAACAGAAACATTCCATCCCCAACAACTAAGAGTTTGATATGAGCACAGAGATTATAAGTGTAGTTTAGCCTTTGAAGACAGCGTAGACTCCCACTCCAAGAAGGATTTACCTCAGAGTGTCTGTATTTCTTCCTTTTCCCTCCAGTCAAGTGTTTGGAAGAAGATGAACCACATGTGGGAATGACTCATTAATTGTCCAGGTGACCCCACTAATGGGGAGAAAATCTTGCTCATAAAAGTCACTGCTCCAGGTTAGAGGAAATGGTTTTTTTCAGGACTGTTTGTCTCTGACTGTAGGCTATAGCAAAGCACAAATTAGGCTTAAAAATATCTCTTTGGAAGGTAACAGGATATCATTTTCATCTATAAAGCTCAGGGAAAAAGTTGGGGTGACTTTGTAGAGAAACTGTCTGTGTAACATAGTATATCTGCAATGTAAGCTAACCTAAAAACATTTGTTTGAAGGTGGAGGTAATAAGCTATAGTTTGGCTTTGTTTAGACTTTGATACAGGGTAGGCTTTTTGTTTTGCTTCTTCCCTTTGAAACTTTATTCTGTTATTTCTTAAGTATTTAAGCTTCTCTATTTAAAAACTATGTTTTCTATGTTAGTCTAATGATATGTGTTCTTTTATATTATAAACAGTTGTACTAGAAGTTAAACTTTATCTTAAGTCTGAATAAATAGGATAATCAAGTATTTTTACCACTTTAACTGCAGATATTTTCTAGCTGAACTGAATTTCTTGATTGCTATTCTAGTAAATTGACAGTAAAATCTATTTCTATGTTTGTAATAACACTATGTCCAAGTTGATTCTTTCTCTCTCATGCACAGTAGTCTCCATAGTTCTATGGCAACCAGAAAAATCTATTTAAGAATAAATTTAGAAACTATAGTGCAAATCTCTTTGTCTCCCTCAGATAAGGCTTTGTGGGCTGTATAAGTCCTTGAAGTTTTATATTTAATGTGAATTCAGAAAATCTAATATAACAATAAAGGAAGTTTGAATACTGAGTTCTCCTGGAAAAAGAGGCAGCCTTGGCCTTTAGATAAAGAGATAAGTTAGTAAGATAGATACTGATAGAGTAGATAGACAGTAGTTAGATAGATACTGAGATAAGTTATTGTTTAAGACAAACCTTGTGCAAGGTGGTTCATCTTGTCTCAATCTCCAGTACATTCGAATAATTGAAAAACTGCTTTTCTGAGCTCTTTGTTTGTTTCAGTAAGTCTTACTGATAACTTTTCAAACCACTCTTCTCTCTCAAAAATAGGCTGCTAAGAGGCAGTAGCAGTTATTTTTAATGAACTTAAGTGAGTAGCTCTTCCTACCCTCATGAAAGGAACAAGCTTTCTTCTTGAAGTAGAAGAGTACAAAGTGTAACTATCCTTGCTTATCTCTTCTTGTTATCAGTTACCTGTATCCTAAGCACCTGGGTACAGTGAAAATCTCCAATTCTTTGTCTCTCTGTGCTATTCAGAATGTCTGGGCGAGGGAAGAAACTTACAGTGGCTAGCAAGCCTGAAGCTGCACCAAAGAAAGCAAAATCAGCCATGGCTGGTCTGCAGTTCCCTGTGGGTCGAGTCTTCAGGCTCCTGAAGAGAGGCCACTACTCTGACAGGATCAGCCCCGGTTCTGCAGTCTACATGGCTGCAGTGCTGGAATACCTGACTGCGGAGATCCTGGAGCTGGCAGGAAATGCTGCACGGGAAAACAAGAAGACCAGGATCCTGCCCCGACACATCCAGCTGGCTGTGAGAAACGATGATGAGCTGAGCAAGCTCTTCTCCTGTGTGACCATTGCTGAAGGAGGGGTTATGCCAAATATCCTCCCTCAGCTCCTTCCCAAGAAAACTTCCAAAAATACTGGTGTGCCTAAGGAACAAACTGGTAGCCAGTGAAACTTGCTTTTTCTGGTCTGATCTGTGCACTTTTGAATAATGGGACTCAGCACTAATTTGTTTAATTCTTTGTAATTTTTTTCCACTGTTTTTAATGCATTTTTAAAGATTGTAATAAAAATTTCCAGAAAGCAACACTGTTCTCCTTTCTTTCCACAGCTTCATTTCCACAGAAATGTGATTGCCTTATTTTCTTGGTCTAGCATACAGCCCAAGTAACTCTTTAAAATTGCTTGTTTACTTCTATAATGTGTTTTCAGGTAAAGGTTGTAGAGCAGGCAGAGGAATCAAGACATGTTCATGTGAACATTTATCGTGGCCTCAGTGCGGTTAGTTTAGCACCTCACAGGTTAATTCTTCTTTACGAGTTGATTACCCTTTGCTTTAATGCTTTACTGCTTGGAGAGCTGCAGTGAGCTATCTCTCATAGGAGGCTAAACTTTTCTCCTCCTTGCTCTACTGGCTACCTGGTGACTATTTAAACCTTGTGCTGTTGGTGGAGGTGATTCTCTTGCTTCTTTCTATTGGTGCAGAATAACAAGTATATTCTCCTCTAAACAAACTCCTAGGCCTTTTCTAACTAACTCACTGAAAGTGAAAGCTTTCCCTTGAGAAGATTCCTAGGCTTCTCACTCTGTAGTGGATATTGAGGTTTGCTATTGAGTGGGGAAACAAGATCTGGTGCAAGCGTATTAGGATCAGTCTGCCTTTGAGGTACTGTCTCACAGACTTCACAGCATCTTACAGAGAAGAGCTGGTTAGGACCATCTTCCTAACCTGCAGGCAGAGTGAAAACCTGTTTTATGTAAGATATGCCTGTCATGTTGAATTTGACCTAGGTGCCCTCAAAGCATGAGTATGCCAGAGCTTACAGGTCAGCTTTCACAATTTTGAGGGTCTTTAGAGCTGTAGTGATTCATAACGTAAACAACTCAAAGCTGCACTTAAGTAAGAGTGGGAAAGGAGAAGGATTCCTGAGCAAAGCAAACATCTTGAATTTTTCACAGTAGTGGGCAATTGAAGGAGTTGTATACAGCCTGTTTGCAAAGATCAATTTGATGAGCTTTTGGTTGGCCTACGCTTTTCACTGAAGTGAGAAAGTGGGGGATGCTGGAGCAAAGAAATGTAAAAATGCCTGGGAGTAGATCTGCGGCTTTGTGCATAAAAATGTACTATATCATAGAATCATTAAGGTTGGAAGAGCCCTCAAAAATCATCTAGTCCAGGTGTTTGCCTACTACCAGTATTACCCACTGACCACGTCCCTCGGTGCCACATCCACACGGTTCTGGAACACCTCCAGGGACGATGATTCCACCACTTCCCTGGGCAGCCTGTGCCACTGCATCACCATTTGTTTGGAGAAGATGTTTTTCCCAGTGTCCAGCCTGAACGTCCACTGGCACAACTTAAGGCTGTTCCTTCCAATCCCCCTTGTCCTACATGCAACTTCAGCCTTGTGCTGCTAACTGGGGAAAAAAAAAAAATAATAAAAAGGTTTAAAGGACATATATGTGAAATGAACATGTGAAAGTCAAATTAATCCCACTATTTGACTGTGCAAAGCAACGGTGGGAATGATTATTTCTTTCGGTGAAGCGAAAATCTAAAAGCTTGCAGTAATGAGAGAAGATTCAAGCAAGATACTCATTTCATGCAGGTTTAAGTGTGGCAGTTATAGCCTTCTGCTAATCAAGACAGCTATGTTTCAGAGTGCCGCTCCAGGATGAAAACTGCTTCTGTGGTTCTGCTCTGCACCACACCAAACAGACCCTTGGAGGCACATCCACTGTTCATGCAGCTACTGGAAAGGCCTTTACTTGACATTTTCTGTGTGATGAAAGAGCTGAGGGAGAAGAAAGGCCCTATCCCCAAAGACTGAGTTTGTGGTGAATTCCAAGGTCTATTTGTTCAGAATTTCTTTCATTGAGAATAATCTTATTTGTTTTTTTTCTAGCCAGTAGTTTAATTCATTCATAAACTAACCAGATTGCAGAGTGAGTTGAAAACACCCCTCTGGCTTTGGATGTCTGAGAATGGATGCCTCCTAGCTCAGCTGCTAGTGATAGTTTCTTTTGGGCCTAGGCTCAACCCTTCAGCATTCATACGTTGGAGAAATAATAGATTCAGCTGTCACCACACACTCAACCCTTGAAAGAACATATAAAACCTTGCAACACAGCTACACATGACTTTGGAAAAAAAATGAACTGCGTGACAAAGGGGGACAAACCATGAAATGGAGGCAACCAGAGGTCCTGAGCCTTTCCCAAGCTCTGTAATGTGCTCATAAAGCAGTTTGGCCACTGCTGGCAGCAAAATCAACCACAGTAGAGGATACTAGGTTGAATTCTTGATGACTGCAGCAGGGTGCAGTGTGCCCCCGTACAGCTGTAATAAATGAATTGCCAGTCAGAGGTATCACCCTTCTTCAAGGCAGTAAATAACGTGTGTTTTCAGAGGAGAAAATCAGCTGACAATGCAAAGCAGCTTTTCAAGGAAGAGTACCAAATTCACCTGCTCTTAAGAACTGCACTGTGTTGCTCAAGTGTTGTGACTGTCATTGTTTCTCATTTTGAGAGGCTGAATTTTCACTCATTCAGGTGGCATTAAATGAGGCAAAAGCTGCTGATGATATGGCTGCCAGTCTGGAGCTTAAAAAGGGGGCAGCTGTGGGGAGAAAGGGTGGTTTGTTTTGGTTGTGGTTTTTCTGGAGAGAAGGGCTAAAGCAACTTGTATTGGTAAGGACTTTTTCTTTAAGGGTGTCCTTCTCTGTGTTGGAAATGAACTGGATGAGTAAAAGCCACTATTGAATGAGATAGTGGCTTTTATAATTGGTTTGTTTGTGTAAGGCTGTTGTTTAAAGTGAATCTTAGCTTTGTTTATCTAGGCTAATTCTAAAGCTCACTTTTTCTAGGGTCCTCAGAAATCTATATTCAACCTAGGCTACTTGATTTAGTTTCTATTGAAATCTGAGGGAAGTCCCTCCTTTTTTTCAAAACAGTTTACAATTGAAACTTAAAAGCAATCCTCTGCATAGGGGTGGGATTTTCCTATATTTGCCTTTTTTTTGTTATGTATCGAAGAGGAGCTGGTGCTATTCAGTGCTAAGAACTTCATCAGTAATAAGTAATGGAGGCTTGTTTCAGAGAAAAATAAAAAGAGAAACAGTATACAAGTAGATGGCACTCATGTATTTGTAGTAATCTGCTGCAGTATACAGTGTAGAACAATTTCAGTCTCCGATGTAAAAACAGCTTCTCTTCTTCATAAGTCTTGTTTTTGTTTGTAGCCTGTCACTTTGCAGCATAGGTCTCCTCATCTTTAGAAGACAGGCTCTGTTTGAAGTGGTTTCCAGCAGATGAAGGGGATTTTTTTGTTTATTTTTCTGTTGTTACATCAGAAAAACATATAAATTTTTAGCTGTTTGCTTGGAGGATATGGAAGCTGTTCGTGTTTCTGCTAGGGGTAAGTTCAGTGAAGATTCCCTGCAGGCTTTCTGAATGCTTGTTGCATCTTGAAGCCTTGTTTGCTTAACCTTTTTCCTTAGCAGCAGTGCTCCTCTGATACTGGATCAGAAAACCTTGTTCCCTGTTCCACTTCTCTTTCTTGAGAGGTTCAGGAGCCTAGCAGAAAGCTGACCTCTGCTCTGACTGAGGTGGTAGGTGTCCCTTGGCTGGAAACGTGTCAGTTTCATGGAGAAGCAGCCTAACACATCTGCTCCTCCAGACAGGAACGTGAAACAGCTAGCAAACTTCTTGAGAAACAAAAAACGACTTCTCAGGAATGAGAGAGGCAGTGGAATGACAAGGAAGGGAGGACAGACTTAAATGCTCAATTTTTGTTGTTCTTCCTTATTGCTGATTCTTCCTTTCCTTACGCTAGATTGACGCTGGAATGTCTGCACGTGAGAATGAAAACACAAGGCTCCCTCTTGTGTCAAAGAAAACGAAATCAGCCATGGCTGGTCTGCAGTTCCCTGTGGGCCGGGTCTACGGGCACCTTAAGAGAGGCCGCTACTCTGACAGGATCAGCCCCGGTTCTGCAGTCTACATGGCTGCAGTGCTGGAATACCTGACTGCGGAGATCCTGGAGCTGGCAGGAAATGCTGCACGGGAAAACAAGAAGGCCAGGATCCTGCCCCGACACATCCAGCTGGCTGTGAGAAATGATGATGAGCTGAGCAAGCTCTTCTCCTGTGTGACCATCGCTCAAGGAGGGGTGCTACCTAATGTTCTTCCTGAGCTTGTTCCTAAGAAGACAGTGACACTTAAGCCACCCCACAAAAATGGCCATTCGCAGGAGTTCTAGCTGTTGCCACACACCCAGCTTGTGTTGCTGTTGCTGGTTCTTTTCCCCAGCCCAGTGCTCTGCATATTTTTTGGTCTATATTTGTATGCCTATCTAGGTGGGTGGCTGAAAGGTGTTTAAGTTTCCCTATCAACATTCTTCAGAAGAAAGAAGTCGGACTGCTTTTATGAATAACTGTGAAAAGGACTCGACCTTATGCCTTTCCATGAAGTATTTGCTGCATCAAACAGATGGTCTTCTTTCCACTACCTGTTGCCTTTAAAGCAGATGGGTGGGTAGCTGGAATCTCCTTATTCAGTGCGTGAAAGTCTGCTTCATCTGACAGCACCTGAGAAACTTCATCTGGGCTTGTTCACGGTGATGGTAAAGCTGATGAATTATCTAATACTGGAATGATGAAATAGTGTTGTGCTGTAACTTCAGCATCACCACATGTGCATTGGGCTGAGGATTGTGTTTGGCATTGTCTCCTTGGTCTCTGCATTCAGAGTGCCATCTCAGGAGCCTTCTATACACTGTGTATAAATGTTGACAGCAATTCAGCCTTAAGGATATGTAAAGTTGTTTTAAGAGTGATTCTAATAAAACTCTCCTTAGTCTCTTTGAGGCTCGTTCTATTAGGATCCAGATCAAGCAAACTTACGTGATAAAGTGCAATCCAGAAAATGACCTTTCCCAAGACCTTTTAAAGATTGTGTTCTGCACCTATGTAACTGGAAAAACTGCTTGAGCGCCAATGGTCTGTACTTGAGACTATAGCACTACTGAGGACATACCAGTATTAATGCTTGTTGTGCATCATTGTTTCATTTATTCTGCTTGTAGCATAGAACAGGAAGGTCCTACTGTCCACCAGGTTCAGATATATTAATCCATTCAGTCAAAAAAGTTACTTGGAGAACTACTTCCAGACAGACCCTACCAGCTCAATATTTGGGAGCCTGTTTCCTGTATTTGACCTGTAGTCATTCAGATGGTGTGGCTTTTTTTTTTTTTTTTTTTTCCTCCAAGGCAACTCAGATTTCTCCTGGTTTTTCTTCTCCAGTGGAAATGGATATAGTTTCTTCTCTGTGCAGACTGGCTAGGGGGTTTAAATGGAGGGTGAGAAGCCTGGAACTAGGCACTGCATGTAAAGCTGCAGCTGGGGGTCTTTCAGTGTGTTAAGCCTGCAGTACGTCTGTAAACTGCAAAATATATTCTAGAGGCAAGGCTGTGAAAAGTCAAATGGGGGAGAGTGTAGGTATCCAGTCAGTGCCAATATCACTGGCTGCTAGGAGCCATGGAGATGAGTGGTTTCTAGCGTGAATATTAGGTGATTGTTTTGAGGGTAGCCTTAACATCAGCCATTGCATCTGCATAAGCATGGCAACTTTCTCTTGAAACTTAGAGGGTGAGGTAATGCTGAAGTGCTGACCTGTGTCATAAACTGAATCTCCTGCCTTGAAAAGCAACAGCAGCTCCCTAGGGGGCTGTAGGATGTCTTCCTACAGCAGTTTCAGTTAACACTGACAGGCAAGATGTATTTGAAGAAAAACACTCCCCCATTCCCTCATCAGGCTGGTGGTTACATTTCATGCTGTGCTGGCTCCTGGCCCATCCAAGGTGCTGCCCCCAGTGTGGTGCTCCAGCAGCAGCAGCAGGAGCCTGTGCTGTGCAGTTCCTACCATGCTGTGTTGCTCCCTTTGCTGTGTCAACACAGCTGCTCATGACATCTGCTGCTGGTATCGTATTTGTTAAACCGTTTTGCTTCTGGTTTGTGCTTTTTTTTTTTTTTTCCCTTGGTTTTTTTTGTTTTTTTTTTTTCCAGCCTAAAAAGCAAAATTCATGTCTGTTTGGCAAGCTATTACTATGCATGCCTGAGCACGATGCTGCCATAACTTGAGTTTGCATGGGGGGTGGAGAAAGTTTGGAATGATGGCAAGAGCTTCTTAGGCAGAGGTTGCCTCTGATGCCTTCATAATGAAAAATCATGAGAGTTTCAGAAGTTTTTCAGCTGGTAGCTAAAAAACCTGGCTGGGGAGAGGCATCACTGTTGTCAGTGCCTTGCCCCTTTCTTTGGCACAACTGCAGATACAAGAAAGACTTAGAGAAACAGTGGTCCAGGAAAGAGCACCCTTGGAGCACACAGGATTCCTGTATTGTTTTTGGATATATTTTCTTTTTTTTTTTTTTTTTTTTTTTTTTTTTTTTTTTTTTTCCATGTCTGAAGACAGGCAGATAACACTCAATGTTATGATGGAAGCTTTTGTTGACTGGCTTTACTATTTGTCTTTTGCAGCAGGGAAGCCTATTTCATCTTTCTCTTTAAGATGTTCACGCTCCCCGTGTTATGCATGCTTCAATGAGGGTGTTCTTAATCAGTGTCAGTTTAAATATATAATAAAGCACCTCTGTACCCCAAATAAACTTTACACGTTATCAGTGTATTTGTGAAAGCTACCCTAGCATCTGGGTCAGGCTCTGCTCTTGTTTATATCTCTTCTTTCTCTGTCTTCCTTAGCTATCTTTGGTGTCACAGCTTATGTACCCCATGACTTGAGGGGGCGAACTGCTTATTAAATAGCTAATGTTCACTGAATATGTTGAGGCTGCTAAGTATGGAAATCTATTGTTTTGTTTGTACAAGCTGCTCAGGAGACTCCTAAACAAGGTGTTATATAATGAGTGTGTGTGGGAGAGAATGGAAAAACTGTTTCCAGTATTGCAATGAACACTATGGTCTCTCCAGCTTGCTCTTGCTATCTGTGTGGCTCTCTTTGTAGTGCTGTGTGTAGCATCTGTGAGGATATTTTTGTCAGCAGTATCACGATGGGAAATGTGTAAGTTCTCTTAAACTTGGCTGATGACAATTTTACTGCTTATTATGCCAACTGCTTAGCAGCTGGGGAGAGGAATCGACCAAATGCTTAGGAATGTGTAATTGGTGAACCAGTAAAACATGCAAACTGACCCTGCGCTATCTCTGTGCTCTCGTCTCCCTTGGTTGCAGGGAGAGGCAGACTCAGTCACTGAGATGCATTAGATTTTAAATGTGCTTATCAAAGTGAGAGACACAGAAAGAATATTCTCTGTGGAAACATGCTGCTTTCTTCATCAAGTGTAAGCACTCTAAGAGCCAGGCCAAGGAAGGTGAATGTGTTCTCAGTTGTTGCCTGGTCTGGCCATACCTCTCTTCTTCCTAAGCAAGCTAGTATAGACATCTTTCTACGCATACTTCTGACCCTTGAGGTATTCATGAAGCTGCCTAAGGTTTGGTTTGGCTGTTATACTTTCTTTCAGACTTGTTGCAGCCCAAGATATTAGATATTGCAGCTTTGTTGCTAACAGCCTATGCAGGTCTGTGTTATCCCAGTACCTGCCTTTGCACCTGATGTTTGGATCCAGAGCTCTACTCTGCTGAGGAGTTGTGATGACTGAAGATGCTGCACAGAGCGAGCTCAGCAACAGAAAAAGTAAGTTCAACTTCATGACTCAATGGTGGGCACTGCAATGGGGATACTGACATTTCTTCACTTTCATTTTTTTTTTTTTATCCATCCCCCTAATGTTCAGTCCAAATGTGATATCAGCCTGTCAGTACACAGCTAGATGTCAGTGGTTCATAGTGGAAAAGAAACAGGCCTACCTCACAGAATGCAAGAGAAGTGCACATTAATAACCTGAAAATAACTGTCCTCCATCTAGGTCAGCGAAGAAACTTGTCTCTTTCTTGCTGCAGCATGCACTGAATCCAGGGCACTGGTTAAGCTGGAGTTAATGACACAAAGCAGTGAACAGTGAGAGGTTGTATCAAGCTGTCACAATGCTTGGCCGACTTTCTTTTAAGACTCAGATATCTCTAAGTCTCCCTGGTGAAGATTGCTGTTTGAGCTTGGGAACAGATTTTTTATTATTACTTTGAGCTTCTCTATTCATTCAAATGTCATACAGTTGCTTGTTGAGGCTTAAATCCTACATTGCTAGTTGAATCTATTGAGGAATGTGCTTGCTGCAGTAAGGGAGCTCACGCATAGCTCATGCATCTGTTGAGGAAACATTAAACACCTGTCATACATCCCTTTCCAAGTTTTAACATTTCTCCTCATGTCAAAATAACTTCATCTATTTTGATCTCTCCTGTCAAGGTCACTTTAATGCACCAGGTAACTTAGCTGGGGCCTGACTTTTCTAGAGTGTTGTGTGTGTGTGTGTGTGTGTGTACATAGTGCTTGCTGGGATGCCATCCAGGAAGCTTTCCTCGGTGGGTTTACTATTTACCACTCTGGGAACTTCTTCCTTCAGGATGTTGTACAGATCCGATTCTCCTGTTAACTAACAGGTGTCCATCTCTTCATATGTGGGAGTAAACCTGTTTTGTGCTGTGGATTGTGGCCTACCTCTTGCTGAGCATTTCTGTTGTGCCTTCTGCTCTGGTTTCCTTGCTGGGCAAGGAGAGCAGGAACAAATCCTGGTAGCTTAATATCTTTGTAAACAACTGAGGGTTTAACTATCACTTAATACTTCCCACTGAAGCCTTCTGCTGAGAAAATTTACATGTGCATGCGTTCTGCCTGTCTCTCCCTGAAGAGCCCACTCATCAGAATGGCTTAGTCTTCCTCTCACTGAAATCATCAGAAGCTCCAGAAACTGGTGCAGCCGTGTCGTCTTTAACACAAAACACAAATGCAGCACTGATCCCTGGCAGAAATGAGCGTGCATTAATTAACAACTGATCGCAGTTAAGGGGTAACTATATTCTTCCTTATACCCTCTGTAGAACATCCCTTTTCTTAATGGAGCTACATATTTTTTTTTTTTTTATTATCATTTTTATAATTTGAAAGGAAGTAAAATGACTCTTCCATACCCAGGGCCTTGTATCATGTTTTTCACTGCATTAGTAATATCCAATTCCTCTCAAAGGAAGCTTGCTCTGGTACCTGCTTCACACCATGCTCTTCCTCAGAGCATAGCATTGCCTCCTTTGTCTTTACCAGGACATGTTGTACCAGGGCAGACGGAGGAGGATGGTCAAAGCAGAAGAAACTGCTGGGGTAAGCAGTAGTGAAAAACTATGAAGTGGGAGAGCAAAGATGAAAATACTATAAGAATGGAAAGAGAGATGCAGGCAGTAAAAGAGAGAACAGCAAAACATCAGCAGGAAGTGAACATAAAATTTATTAAATGATAGAATAAAGGAAGACTGAATAATTCCTGTTATGGAGGAACTACTGAGTGATGTTCTTTGGTTTCTGTTCTCAAGGTTATTGAGCAACTTGAATGTCAGAGTACTTTCTGGCCATTATGGCTGCACGTTTATACCTGTGTGTCCCATTATCTACTCAGCAGGTCCACTGATACTTTCCAGATGTATTCTTCCTTTCATGCTGCTTTTTAAAAGTGAATGTAGCTCACTGAGCTCAGTGCCAGCCCCGATGGGGGCTACCAACAAATCAAATGTCTGTTGCAGAAAAGGAAACAAATGCAGTTATGATATTTTATTGCTGCCCTATAACACACCAGCATTGAAATGATAGGGGATCAGAAACTGTCAGATAGGTCATCTACAGAAGTTTTGTTGAATTTTCATGAGGAATGTTAGCAGTCTTAATGGGATGAACACAGAACTGGCTCCTGGCAACTTGTTTTGCTAAACATACTCTGAAGAGTACTTAAATATTCACTGTAGGAGAGCTAATCGCACTAAAATGAATAAATAGTGATGCATCTTGGTAATATGATAACAGCTATTATCTAAGGATTACTTTTAATGTAATCATAAATTCTTTCAGTTGGTTGTAATAAACTATGTACAAATTTGTTTGTTACAATGATTAATGTCATTTTTCATTCCAGACACAGTAAATGGGAACAAGTTCAGACAAATACCTTGATAATCAGTATTTGTCTTCTCTGAATGGTCTGGGTTTCAGCTTGGTTCATTAATGGATACTCTTGATGTTTTTAAAGCTATTTCTTCAGAATAGAACAGAACAAATAGGGTATCATAATAAAACTTTGAGACTGACAAGTTGTGACACGTGACAACACATGTGTTTCACAGATGGGGAAGCTGAGTTAGAAATATGCTGTTTTGGTGGAACGCATTAATTTCATACACAGTGAGAAGCCTCTGTTAAGAAAAGCACTTGGTAAATATGAAGATCATGCACTTAAGTGGTTCACTGAAGTGTACGTTACCACTATGCATCAAGAGAGCCTGAACTGGAAGTCAAACATGATTTACCATCTTATGCTTTCCTACTAAGCTGGCTTACTTCACTCAGTTCTGAATCCACAGCAATAGGCAAATATGATGGAGAGCTACTCTGATTCTTATCAGTTTTATGGAAATAGGTAGGTCTGTATAAGGAATGGAGCCTACGAATACCTTGACTGAAATGAGGGCAGCAGCATGGAATTATGCTAGTCAAATGAAAATAAAAACTATCTTTCATTATGTGCAATGTGGAGATCCTCGAGTTGTAAATCCGATAGATATAACTTTGTTAATTCTGTTGATCTACTCATTTACTTTTGTAAAATGAGGCACTAATTGCACCATACTTTCACACGTGGCTAGTTCCCTTATATCCAGTGCTACAGATTTCATCTTATGTCTGTCTAGTCACCTGTGGCCAAAGCTGGTACGTGACTAAGGTGCAAAGCAATGAAAAATTTCAAAATGTAGCTCCTGTGGCAGCTCTCGTTACCGGTGCTGAAAAACATGTTTATCTTGATGTCGTGTTACTTTCCTAACTCAATTGTGGAATGGTGCAATTGTCTGTCAAGGAATACTGATGTTTTCAATAACACCCATTAGAAGAAGTGTCTACATGGTACTCCGCAATTCAATGAAGCTGTGGATGGATGGAAACATGGAAATGAAATGATGCCTGGAAAAAAAAAACCTCTTCTTCTGCACCCTGTCTGGAGGATTGATCTTGCTGATGGATGTACCGGTTTTGTAGAACACTTGCAGCTCACTCTGCACTGAGATTTGTGTTGTAATTTTTGCTTCCTTGTTAGGCCTCAGACAGCTTTGTCCAGGCGGTTATAAGGGATGCGTAAAGCCTTCTCACGTCTGTTACTCAGTTTAGGATCAAAATAAGCACAGTGCGCCCATTGCCACAGCATGGCAGTAATGCGTCACTGATACTCAGAGACCTGGGTGGGTTCTGGCGCGCCTCTGATTTTAGCATCCCAATCATCAGTGGTATCAGTGTTGCCCTCTGCTGCCCAATCCCAATATTACAATGCTAAGCGTCAGCCCTGGAAGGCATTTTAACGCGGTGTACCAGCTGTCAAAGAATGATAGGATCTCCTGAGTTGGAAGGGACCCACAAGGATCATCGAATCCAACTCCTGGCTCCACACAGAACCACCCAAACCTCAAACCCAATGTCCGACAGCTCTATCCAAACGCTCCTTGAACTCACCATGCTCCCCGTCCACTGGTGCAGCCCCTTTCCCTGACCCCCAGCTGCCCTCCCCTGACAGCTCCATGCCGTTCCCTCGGGCCCTGTCGCTGTCACACAGAGCAGAGCTCAGCGCTGCCCCTCCGCTCCCTGTGAGGAGCTGCAGCCGCCATCAGGCCTCCCCTCAGCTCCTCTGCTCTGTGCTGAGCACAACGAGGGGCCTTAGCCGCTCCTTGCAAATCTTGCCCTACAGACCCTGAAACAAACTGGAGAAAGCAATCAAAGACTCTTGTTTAAGCAATTCAGGTGGAGCAAGAGAGACCCATTGCGTTTTCTGTTGGAAATTATAGTTGATACGTAGATCTTTTGCTGTTTTAAGTTTAGATAGCTATACTCCAGAGACACGTAGTCAGTCATACGTGCTCCTCACCCCATGCAGTAATGCAGCAGGAACTATCTGAACTGCTCTGTACAAACCTCTGGGCTTTGTGGTAAATATGTCCAAAACATTTCTATTTAGCCATAGGTTCACCTTCAGACTTTCTCTATTGATCTCTCAGTATGTTTAAGGGTAATAGATTAATGGTATTTGGTGTATGAGGTTCTTTTCCCTAGAGAAATGTCAATTTTGCAGGTGCTGAATCATAACTAGTTATGATTCATATTTATATTCATATTTTTGTTTCTTCGCTGTGGCAAAAGACTGGAGGAAGAGACTTGGCAGCTGCTTCTAGTTGTTCAGTGGAGAAATCTATCAGGGTGATACATGTATGGATTAAGACAATTTATACAGTGCAGCCCCATCAAACATAGGTTTTTACTCTGTTTAATAAGGTAGAGACTGGCAATTGCAACGTGTGAGTTGTCTGGAGCAGACAAGCAAGACAAGTCTTCCCACACAAGCATCCATCTCAGCTGCCAGCAGTGATCCTGCCACCACTGCTTGATTCCAATATCCCAGCAAATAAATAAACATTTTGTTGCTGTGTTTAGAATAACAAACACATCCATCTTGTAGCAGGTGTTCAGTCGGTGGCCTCATATACTCCAGTAAGGCTGAGCAGGGTTCAGGCAGTTTTTGGCCAGCCTATCAAGAAGCTGCATGGCTTCTGCAGAACTGGTTAAATCAAGCAAATGGTTTTATATCTGCAGCGGGTAGATCTGTAATTTCTGCAGCTGCTTCTGTCTCATTATCTGTTGAGGACATGAAGAGGAGACAAGCTGGTGGGTTCCTATATAATATTTTATGTCACACATATATGAAAGTTATCTCACTGGCCTTTTGTTTATCCTCACTGTCATCTATTTGAATCCTGTCACTGTGTTTTCAAAGGATTCCAGTGTGCAATCTGACTTTGCAGATAATAAATGGTCTTTTCATTTTTTTCCTGTAATCCATATGCTTCCTTTTCCACACTGAGATGTCTTCTCTTGCTCTTCACAAGCATCCCACAAGCAAAGGCAGTGCCCTTCCCAGGTTGGGTACATGCAGCTCAGGGAGCGAAGTGCCACTTGTCACAGCTGCTAGTGGCACAGGATAAAACACTAATCTTTTATTAAGTGAAACATAATCAGCAACAAACATTGCACCATGACAAAACACTGAGGAGAGAAAATGGACTTCTGTGATATACTGTCCAAGTCAGGTGTCAGTCCACCTGGAGAACTTACGTGACCAAGAAAAGATCACTCTGCCTGTCAACCAGTGCTTCATTCTTCTGACTGTCAAACATAATGTCAATCCTTCTTCATATCCTATTTCATTTTAAGCTTACTGTTCCTGCAGTATCCATGCACATGCAGATACTGCCAGGAGTAATAAGCTTAAAATGAAGCATTATATTATTCCCCTCATGCAACCAACCCCATCTCATTCACGGCCCTAACTTCCCTTAATGTTTGTCTTTCCTCCCAGCTGGTCCCTCTTCTGTCACCTCTCCATCTTCCTCCTCCAGTGGAACTCTGTAAGCCTCCATACTAGTAGTGTGACATCATATTTTTGTGCTCTCCCCAGTACTATATCTGATTGATTGCAGTTATCCACCCAAGGAGCAACTGACAAGGGGAAACGGTTGCACACTAAAAGAGGGGAGATTTAGACTGGATATAAGAAAAGAGTTTATTACAGTAAGGGTGGTGAGGCACTGGCACGTGTTGTCCAGAGAGGCGGTGGATGAGATCCCTGGAGACATCCAAGGTGAGGCTGGATGGGGCTCTGAGTGCCCTGATCCAGCTGTAGGTGTCCCTGTTCATCGCAGGGAGTTGGACTAGACGGCCTTTAAGGATCTCTTCCAACTTGAACAATTCTAAGGTTCTATGATTCTATCCCTGTCTCTGCAAAGCTGCAACCAATTATTCTTACGCACTCTTAGCCTCAATGAGCTGTACACTTTTTCCACTGATGTAGCTTTGCTAAGTCCATCCTGAATGCTGGCTCTGTCTGCCAGTGCTTGCAGTCCCTCCCAGCCTGGAGATTTAGTAAATGTGCTGTTCCTGATGGGAGCCAGCTTGCAACCGAGTGCTGTCAGACCTTCAAAACACCAGTTGTTATGTTTTAGCAAAGAAGCTTCAGGAAGAAAAAAAATACTATTTGTTGCATCAATTCTGCCACAGCTTGTTTGCAGCCTGGGTTCAGCAGTGTGTTTGTCTGATGCTAATGGGCTAGTGGCTTTGCTAGTAGAAGAAGCTGATGCATGTGAGCCCTGTCTGACCCACAGCTATGGGAAATGCCAGACACCCCCACAGTGCATTTGACCTCCCACATAGAGTGAAGAAATGAAGCATGGAGGACAGACAGCTGCTTCCAAGCCCCAGCAGCCCAGGTTTTTAACACTGGAGGTCTAGGCCAACCTGGATTCTCAAGGCAAATTATATAGTGTGAAGTTGCACTGTCCTCAGTGTGTCCTCCCCAGAAGCAGGCAGAGCTGTTTCAAATCACTCATTCTGAGCTACGGCAACAAGTTTCAGGAGTTGATTAAGTGTTAGAAAACAATTCCCCTTTGCAGCTTAAATGTACTGCTTCTCAGTGTAATTGAATTTCCCCCGTTGTTCCTTTTCATTACAAGAAGATGGATAAGTGCTGGATTTACTCTTCTAAACATGCTCTTTATGTACCGTCACATCCCTTTTCATTTGTCCCTTTTTTGGCTGAACTCAAGAACTCAGCTTTCATTCCTTTTTTCATAGAAATTTTTCACTCCTAATTGTTGCTGTCACACATCTGGACTCACATTTCTGCTATGGATTTTATGCGCGATATTCAAAAAGAGTTTCAGGCCAGGTATCATAGAATCATTAAAAATCAGAGAATCATTAAGATTGGAAAAGGCCACTGAGATCATCTAATCCAACCATTATGGTGCTCACAGCCAGGGTTTTTGTGATGTACAGTCTAACTTAACTCAGGTTTTGGTCCACATGGATGACTCTTACTCCAGTTCCAGTTGCTCTGGGGAGGAGAGGTTTCCACCAACAGGCAAACAAGAGCCCTCCAGTGCATTTTACAGAGGAGCCACAGTTGTTATAGAAATATAGCTGAGGAATCTGAGCTAATTACTTGCAAATTGCTGTGCATTTACCACTTCTAGCCGGTCTTAAGACCTATACAGATGCTATTCTGGAAACCTGCTGTGTGTGGAGGAAGTCACTGCTGATGGTGAGGGCACAGCATGAGTTGTGGTACAGTACTCATGCAGAACTGAGCAAGAGTTAGTACTCTTTGGCCTCTGATGTGAAACAGGCCACCGTGTCTTAGTCTCATTACCTTATATTCATATGTATCACTACAGTGCATCCTCACCACTTGCAGCAGATTTAGCTTTCTCCTGGGGTTCACCCAAGCTGGCTCCTAATGCTTTAGGAACCAGAGAAGCCAGCATCCCTTTAGTAACCTTTCCATGAGCTAACAGCTTCCAGCAGGGTTTGCCAATGCAACAGTGTGCCATCAAGGCCCGAAGAGGCCATTTCTGCCCCTAGTTAGGCAATCCTGAAGCCATCCCTTTCCCAGGCTAGCTCAGCCCAGCTGCCCTTGCATCTCCTCACAGATCAAGTGCTCCAGCCCCAACAGGTTAGGGAAGATCTCTGTGAGCTCCCTCCCACTTGTCCATGAGTTTTGTGGAGTGGAGGGCCATGACTGGATGTGCTCACCTAGATGACATCTTAACAGTAGCCAAATAAATCATCACTTTATCTATTGGCTAAAATACTACCACAAATTTCTCAGAGTTTGTTTTCAAAGACAGAGGAGTTCCCAAATCCCATTCACAGACACCTGTGCCTGCATAACTGAGATGGTACCATGCTGCCTTACCAAGGCTGAGTACTCCAGGAGGGGAAGGCAGGCTAAGAAAGACGGATGCTTTAGTGGAGCCTCTCATGACAGGACAAAGGGAAATGATTTCAAATGAAAATTAGAGATTTAGATTGGATACAAGGAAAGAGTTTTTTTATGATAAGGTTAGTAAAGTACACGGACAAGTTGCCCAGAAATCCAGGATGTCCCATCCTTGAAGACATCCAAGGTCAGGCTGGATGCGGCTCTGAGCACCTTGATCTACCTGTAGGTGTCCCTGTTCATTGCAGGTGTGTTGGACCAGATGGCCTTTTAAGGTCTCTTCCAACTCAGATGATTCTATGAATCTAAGGTAAGGAAGGGCTTGAAGAGACCACTGCTGTGGATCACTTTTTACTGGAGAATCCAAATCTGATGTATTTTCATCAAATAGGCCTCATACTTCTCACCCTGGCTGTATTATGCCCCTTTCCAAAGGAAGCAACCACTTCAGTACTTAAAGATTTCTGCCTGTAACTATTTCCACTTTCCAATACAAATCACCCACTCCTTACAGTGCAAACACGACTGGCTGCATTATTGATTGATTGATATTCATGATTTCAGTAAAAAGGGCAGATATTTAGGATATCTCTCATGAGTGACTTATTTGTGCTTTACGATAGCCAGCAAGGCAAGTTTGAAAAAAATGCTCTCATCTGACTCCACAGCTCTTCTGTGAACAGCAAGACATGTTCCTCTTCTTTGAAAGTGCTTTGGATTCATTTTTTATCACACTCAATCCTTTAACCATTCAAACTAAGAATTACTCTATTAAAACATCTATGATAACTTTTATTTCTTATCATGGGATGTATCTTCTTAAGCGATTGGAAAGTATGTTAATTTGTCAAAAGAGTAAAGTTACCTGCACGACCCTAGTAAAGAAGATACAATAAATATAAAATGCACCATTGGAAGTATTTGAATATTATCTCTATTCAAATGATTTTGAATAAAGTCAGAACCAGACAATGTTATGTTACAGCCCAACGAGGTTTAGTGCCTACTACAACAGAAAAGGACAACAAGAAGAATTCATGATTGCAAATTTATTACATAGAACAGTAGATTCCAGACAACTCAGTCACGTAATAGACAGTGCAACAAGAAGTCTCTTGCTTTTGTATAAACCAAGTTATTGAGCTGGTAAGTCAACCCACAGACTTCATATTCCATGGTATTCTGAAATAAATTAATGCAATGTCATATTTTATGCTGAAATGTTGATCTGTATGTGATTCAGTATTCAGTTATGTATGTTTAGTCCTTCCTAAAATTAGAAATGAAATCACCTGAAATTCCTGTACTCTGAGATAAAGATAGGCGAAAGTCTGAAATAGGGGATTAAGTACCCCGATCTGTTAGGTGCACTCAAACATGAATCCTCCCTCCTCATGCAGTTCTGCTCTCTCCATCATACCCCAACTACACTGACTTCCTTTCAGAAGGGTGGAGGCACAGCGCTGATCTTGCAGCCCAGCTAACTCAGGGCACTGAGCTGCAGGTAAGAGCAGAGCAAGCGCACTGTTATGCTGCTCCATAACACACTTCCAATCATTGTCTCCCTTCTTTCTGACTTCATCTTAAAAATACAGTAAAAGCATTCTTTGCTTGTTTTCTTTGCAGTATTTCTTTGCTACTTGTCTGACCTGTCACCCCAGATAAATAACCTTTCCTGTCAACACTTGGATGTGATTCTTAAATGCAAACAGATTGATTTTTTTTTATTGTGGGACAAAAGATTGGAAGAAGAGAGTTTGAAGGAGGAAATGCATATACACTGATTATTTTCTGCGTTTTCCATTAAAGCACACTGAGAAATTTCATATACCCTTTCAAAGATGGATAAGGAAGAACTACATTATACTACTAGATCTTACTGTCCTCCTTCCTTACATCCCCATTCTTGCTTTCTACTCAGGTTTACTCCGAGAAGATCTAAATATGATGTAAAGATTACTCCGATCTGCATGCAGAGATCTTATTAGTGGGTTCTCACATGGAACTAGGTGACTGAAGGTTGCTGGGAGCAGAGGTGAGTCCACTTTTATCATAGGGAAGGACTTGCTAGCTTTTGTGTTCCAAGTACAATATACACCCACTAGAAAAAAAAGTTGTCATTTCTGTATCATTTCTATCATTTTGCAGAGGGTGAAAATACTTCCTGAATGAACCTCAAAGAAAATTCTTTTGTCAAGAGCATATACCATAACACTTTGAGCAAGAAAGAATTTCTGTCCCAATGGCTTTCAGTGACCACATGAAACATCCACATGCGTATCTAGGTTTGTACTAGGTTCATACAATTCCTCAGTAACTCCTTCATTACTGAAATATGGAACAAGTTCTGGTTGCTTTTGGATGGTCTACTCACCACTGCCTTCAATAGTTCTTCCATTTCGAGGCTGAAAAATAAAACAATGGAGAGGCTATACAGAGCTATTAGATGTCAGATATATAAACACAGCCAAATACATCCCCCATTAAGGCTGTGCTAAGATTTCTTTTAAAGAGACATGTTAAGTATCGCAGGGAGCCGTGTAGGGTGGGTTTTGACTGTGAACCCAGGAAATTTTGTTCAATCTGACTTCTATTATTCTAAGGATGTTGGTCCCAGCTCATCAAGGAACTAAGTAGATGCCTAACAAAGACCAGCCCTGAAAGTACCTGACTAGACTCTGAATTGACACAATGGTTACATGCCAAAACCTTTTTAGATTTCTTTTCTGATACGTTGAAAACATTCCTGAAAACTAGCTTGGTGTTAACCTTATAAGGTTAATCATATAATCATAGACCTGAGTATTCTGAACTAGACCGTGCCACAGTTTAAGCCAATGGGTGAAAAAAAGTGAAGGAAATGATGATGTTTATAACACTGCTTTGGCTTTTCACTCTGTTATGCAGCATGCCACTGCCTACTAGCCAGACCTTCCAGGCTATGTGGAAAATCAGCTCATGCATCTGCTTCATATGGGGAATTTAGTATGAAGGCACCTTGGCCATCTGTGACATACAAGCCACATACTACTTCTGTCTTTAGAGGAGGTGAATGGAGACATCCACAGTCACATCTTACAGTAAAAAAAGTTTAATCCATTACCACTCCAGATCTCATTATCTTGTGGTCTTTTAACTGAACCAGAGTTTTTTAAGCAAATGGCTTTTTCAGCTTTCAAACAGAGGGGGATGTGACGTCTAACCAAAACAAGTGTGGTGAGAATTTGTGAAGTGAAGCAGGTGATGGTATATGGATATAACACTGTCTGTCACACAGAATCTGTAAGAAATTCAAATACCCTGAAAAGGAAAAAAGGCCGTCCCAGAGTCCCATGACTATCCTGTAAAATAAAACACAAGCCATTAACAAAATATTTTGAACTCTGTTCCATAGATCTGTTGACAAGTTTTGGTGTCATTCCATCAGCCTATTAATAATTCAGGGCCTCTTTCAGCAGCATGCAAATAACAAGATGCTGAAAGTCTCCAGTGCCCATTCACCTGGACTGCTGATTAAAAATTAATACCCAAAGGGCACTGTCTACAAAGATCCATTCTGTCTAGTTGTAAATATACTAAGTTACCATAATTAAAGATTCACAGGCTTGAGAAGACGTACAAAAGAAGCTTTACACATGGTACATTGCTTCGCAGAAGCAGGGTCTGCTCAGCTCTTCCCAATCACTTATGTAAGTGATTAAAAACATCACCTATATAACTTATATATCACTTACATACTCCTACTTACTTGCCATTACATTTACATACCTTCTTTGTAAACTCTGCAGCAGCAACCTGTGATTCCTGCAAGTCAACAATGTAAGTTAATCCAGATGCCATCATTTTTGTTTGTTTGTTTGTTGTAGTAATCCTCTGTCACTGATTAGGTTTTCCACTCTGAGAAAAGTACACACAGAAGACAGCTACAAGAACAACAGCAGCAAATGGATCTTTTTGAAGACTTATTTTAAATCCCACTTTAACCAACTCCACTGTTCAACATGCTTTTATTTCTGGGGAGAGAAGCAGAGCTCAAATGGGCACGAAGCATAGCAGTCCACGCCTCTGGCTTAAATGGTCCTTGATAGCTGTTTCCCTCTTTAAATGGGGCTGCTCTCCCGCTTGAAAATTGCCCTTATATTTCAACCCAGGCATTATTGCTGATACCTTCCAGCACACCCCTCTTACTCTTCATAAAATTGCTCATTTTTCTACATCAGGAATAGAAACTTTCCCCGCAATTTCACGGGAACAGAAGCAGCCAGGTGTTTCACAAAGCCCTGAACCTGCTGCCCAGTACACTTGCAAGGTTTGAGAGCTCTTCTGCCTGCAGCACTGCTGCCCACAACCACGCATCTGGCTGGCTGGGAACAGAACAGCTCCAAGCCAGAGCCGCCGCTATGCCAGTGAATGGATTGAGTTGTCCAAGAAGAGCAAAGTATGAAGATGGGAGGAGAGCACAGGTAAAGCATGTGGGTGGGAAACTGGGGAGAAGGAATTTAAAAAGAAAATATGCAAGAAGGAATGAAGGAATTATGAAGGAATTGGGACTAGGGCAATGCAATGAGGATTTCGCCTTTGTTTAATTGTTCTTGGTTCAAGGCACAAGGAAATGATGAACAGAGCAGGTCCCATTAATGTCAGCTCACTACAAAACAGTGCAGAAGAAAAAAAGTGCATGTTCCATCAAGATACTTTAAAGGACACAAATGAGGACACTACGAAGATATTGTGGACACTAGTTGTTGAGAGATGATTATTGGACATCAAGCAGAGAAAAACACCAGCACATAACTTAGACTCGCTTTCAGATGTCCTAGTTAATAGGATTTAATTATATGGAAGAAGCATGGCAACAGGTGAGCTACTAAAAACTGTGTATTGGCTTGATTTAGAAAGGGATTTTCGAATACTGTTTAGATATTATTTCCTATTGATTCCTTTGAGACTGCCATCTACAAGATTTGTTTGATAATTAGACATTGCAACTAAATAGTCCACTAGTTCTCCCAACAAGTTTTTTAGGTACAGTTCTTCCGTATCTCACTCTTTGCTTTTGAGCCTCCACTTTGTCAGACAACACCTAGAAATCCTATTGTAGATACACTGCAAGTGTTTGCTGTAACTCTTGAAAAGACACTGTAAGATCCAGCTTCCAGCCTTGAGTACTTACAGAGTGAATTTTTGGTAAGGTTAGTTACTAAAGTAGTAACCAGGAATGGCTACTGGCTGGTTCTGGGTGTTTCCTCACTAGCTAAACTGTAGAAGCACAAAGCCAATAGAGAAATGCTAGAATTTTTATATAATAAACTTCAGTATTGTAGAGTGTTATAGCTGCTTTAGGAAAACATGCTTGGAATTATAATAAGGCAAAGACACTGGCAAGAAGAGTTGTTCGAAATATCTGTCAATATACTTTCTATTGTTGTCTTGAAGGCTCTATTTGTGATTTAATAAAACAGAGGAGTCAAACTCCACAGGTGAAATAGCTTTAATATACCTACGGGCAGTATGACTTTTATGGGAAAGGCAAACTGTTGATAATAGAAAGTATTTTAAAGCAGAATTGATATTGAGCTACCGCACCACTGAGGAAGAGCTATACCCAGTATAGCTCAGTGTACACATTATATATACACTCAGCAACTTCTCAGCTTAATTTTTTGGATCTGAATCAGAAAGAAAAAAAAAAATCTCCAATAGAACTTAAAAATTAACAAAGCAGTTCATATGCTTCCATGTTCAGCATGATCTTAAGCATGCTGTTGAACCAATGCTGTGTATTTTTTTTAGTATGTTTAACCCTCTATTATGCAAAAGTGGGGGCTAGTTTAAAATACTAACCTCATTTGTAAGTGGATGTTTAGCTCTGATTCAATTAAAAAAAACTTGATTTCTAATATAATAGCATTAAGTATTACATGAAAGCACTATTGAGAAAAAATATTCTTTCATTGGTACTTTCTTGCATCTCCCAGACTATGACAATGTTAGATTGTACGTTATCACTTGGAAAAAGGTCTAAGGAGGGGATGCTTTTAGGTAAAAGCAGCAATTGCACCTTACCTCATTTGTTTGCATGCTGTTGAATATGGAATAACAAAGATCCAAAACAGTGCTGGAGATCTGCAAAACCAAACAGTTCTGTAATACACTTACTGATAGGACACCATGTACAGGGTCTTACCGAGAACAGATTTACAGGCTTCACCCAAATCCCAGCACAAGTATTATGTATGTGGTTCCAATAAAACCACTCAGAGCAAGGTAAGGCTTACTGATGTTAGTATATGATGAAAAACAAGTATTTTGTTATAAGGAGCATACAGAAAGACTTGTGTTGTCAGTAGAGCCTCTTGCTATAAACAGACTTAAATGAATCACTTACATTTAAGATGCTCCTTCCTATGCCAAGTGTTCCAGAATTAGCTGGGTTGGGATTTGTCTTTGTTTGCATGTTTTATCTACACTCATTCATCTATAGGCATTTCAGGAGAAGCTGTTCGATGTAGGTTTGATCACAGAGCCCAGTATGTTCAACAGAGATAGTTTTATCTTATAAGATGCTAAAAATCAGTCTGGTCCAGTTGTACACCTGCAGGACAGATGATGAAGGGCCAGAGAGTAACTCTGCTATATCAGTGACAAGAGCTGCTCCAGTGGGTTTTATCTCAGGACTCCCCGAGGAGAAGGAGAGAGCAAAGATGGGATTCACATGGGGGTCCCATACTCACAGGACAAGGGTTCGCTTATGTACGTGATCACATCTCAGACAAGAAATAAGGAAATAAAACGCAAGACAAATAACCATCTTTGGGAACTATTTCCCACCAATTTTGTTCAACAAAACTGAAAGAGACGAGGGGAAAAAGACGACAACAACAACAAAAAACAAGCAAACAAAATCAAACAAACAAACAAACCACCACGCACAACAAAACAGTTGAAAGTTTCCATACAACTTCTGATGGTACGAAAACGCTGAGCCCAACGGCAGCTTACCTGGGGCTGGTTGGACAGCTCCATCCACTGACTGAAGCACAGCGCCAGTTGCTTACGAAGTACAGAGCGGACGTTAGCGGCGCGGCTGTCCCCAGCAGCCAGCAGCCCAATTCCCTGACCCGTCACCCAACCCCCGGCATGAGCGCCCTACCTGGCTCTTGGGCAGCTCCGCGCCGTCCCTGTAGCGAGAGAGGGGCTGCGGGAACCCTGCGGAGAGGGACACGAGGGGGGGCGGTTCAGCGGGGCCCCGAGGGCAGCCCCTTTACCCTTCGGGCCCCGCACCTACCGGAGCCCCGCGGCAGGGCGCAGAGGCAGCAGGCGGCCAGCAGCCAGGGCAGCGCGGGCGGCGGCAGGAGCATAGCGGGCGACCAAGGGCGGCGGCGGGCGGCGGCTTTATGGGGCCGCACCGACACAGGGGCGGCACCGGCCGCGGCCACGGCCCCGCTCTGCCGGGCCCCCGCCCCCGCCAAAGTGACGGGGAATTGCGCGAAGGGGCTGAGAGCAAGACAGGCCGAGCCTTCCTAAAGTCTTTTTTTATATAGACTTCGAGTTTGCTACAACGAGTACATAAATTCCCCGTGTCCCACTGTAACATAGGAGTAGGGATTTGATTAGGGAGGAGATGCAAGAAATACATGTCACTTTTCGGCAGTAACTGTGCTTTGCCCAGGCCTTGACAGTTTGGGACTGGAGGGACCTTCTCGTCCCTTTCAGACAGCACAATGTTTGTGTTGCCACACTTAGTGCAGAGTTTGCACCCAGATCACTCCTACAGTACAGGAACAGGCATCTAACAGATCCGTTCAGTGTTAGTTGCTGTCTGTGTACTGAATGGTAATTCCTTCAAACACTAATTACTTACTACATTTTAGAGTAGAATACAATTACACGGCTACTAATTTGCTACTAATGATTAAGTATAATGGGCCAGACCCAATTCCTTCAGCCTTTCCTCATCAAACTTCTCCAATGAAGAAAGGTTGAGGCAGCAGGGGTTGTTCAGCCTGGAGAAGAGGTGGCTTAATGCAGCCTTCCAGTACTTGAAGGTATGCTTATAAGCATGAGGCAAATGGACTTTTTACATGGTGTGACAGTGATAGGACAAGGGGAATGGCTTTAAACTAAAAGAGGGGAGATTTAGGCTAGATGTTAGGAGGAAATATTTAGCTCAGAGGGTGGTGAGGCGCTGGCACAGCTGCCCAGAGAAGCTGTGGTGCCCCATCCCTGGTGGCGCTCAAGGCCAGGTTGGATGGGGCCCTGGGCAGCCTGAATTGGAGGGGGACAGCCCTGCCCATGGCAGGGGTTGGGGCTGGGTGGGCTTTGAGGTCTCTTCCAACCTAAGTCATTTTTTATTCCTATGATTTTCTGATTCTGTGGTTCTCTGGCTTTCCCTGTCTGATAAGGAAAACTCAGTTTGCTCCTTTTTCCTTCAGGCTACTCATTATCTGCCTAAATTCTGCTTCCATCCTACACAGCCAGTTCAGTAATGGCCTCTTCCATCTATTTAACCATGTCAATTTTCAGGAGAGTGAAGTGATTGCTACATCATAGAGAAAGGTCTGTGTGACCATGTTGAGCGGGTAAGGCTTACCTCTCTTTGAGGAAAAATACGGGGTGCTGCCTGCATCTTTCCTTCTTCCTTTTTGAGCAGAATGCAGCACCCACTGCTTTGTTTCACCCTTTCCAAGTGAATATCCTAAATGTATCCTTCAGCAAATGTTGGTCCTGTGAAGCCTGTGGAGTTACTAATTTGCTTCAGGTGAGGTTTATACATAAAGATCAGATTAAAATTAAGTCATGTGTGTTCAATTTAAAAAAATAAATCAGTACTTATTACCAAACTGAAAATAGGATTTTATCAGCCACACTGCAGTGTGAGGGAAGAACTGGGAAAAGTATTTAAATGCAACAATTCAAATAGTTAAATGTGTCACATTTTGAACTTATCCATTATCCTTCCTTAAATCAGAACTTTCTGTAGCTGCTGTACATTTCATTTCACAGGTGCAGGATCAGGTGCAGTTCTGCCAATGGGTTCATCAGCACCAAGGCAGATTAATGAGCCACCCTTTCAATGTACAGGGTCCTGGACTTCCTGCATGCTAAAAGATAGGTTAAGAGTTTCAGCGCCCACAGTTATACGTGAGCAAGTTAAAATGAAGCTTTGGGGGAGTGTCAATGGGAAACAAGAGAATCTTTGTGGTGAGTCAGGAGGGTTGGTGTATATTTAGTAGCAGTAACATTAATTTTCCATTAAAGCATGCTGTGGTAGATAAATGAAGAATAAAAAGATAATTTGGCTTCAACAGGCATAAGGATGAAGACTGTCTTTCTTTTTTGCAAATGATCTCTGCGGTGATATCAGTAGATCTGCACGCAGCAAGGGCATGATCCATAAAACGTCACCAGTGTGCAGCTCCTAAGTGTATTAAAACTGGCTGCTGCTGCTTCCTTGTGCCTTGCACCCTCTGCAGCTTGACACTGCTCAGTGGAAAGCCAAACCATGGACCTGCTGGAAAGATGATAAAATGCTGAAGAAGTTGCAGGGCACTTACTAGGCAAACTTGCCACAAAGCCTGCAGGCATCTCCCAGTACTCACCCTGTATTAAATATGACACTGCTCATTTATCTGAGTATGAGGCTGTGTTGACTGTGAATTTAATCAACATACACTTCATTTCCAGTACAGACAAGCAGTCCAAACAGCGGGAGCTTCTCTCATTTTTGAGCCTAGTTAAGCAAGGCTCAAGTTTTGTAAAACAGAGGTCTTGTACAGGTGTGGATTTGGTTGTCAGAATGTCAAACAAGTGCAGAATAAGTATTTTTCTTCTGTTTGTGGTTGGATTGCTGTACTTTGCAGATATAATGCCATGGTCTTAAAGTGCAGTAGGTCAACAAGGAAATGTTTAAAGAAGGTCAGTAAAAATGTACCTCATACAGTCAGAGATTAAGGACAAAAAGATAACCAAGAGCTAAACCATGGAAAAGTAGAACAAGTACGCTCCCAAGTACACTCTCCAAGTACAAGTAGTACAAGGAGAAGCTAGGATCTAGGCTAGGAATCTGAACTGTTACCTTCTTTTGGATCACTTCTTGGCTAAATTTGATTTTATGTCTGCTACATGCAGCCAGAGAAATGACTATTCCTCAGAAATTAAGAAATTTATACTTACCATGCTGTACTGTATGGAAATGAAAATACAATAGCTATACTGTGCTATCTGGGCTGAAGGTTCACTTAGATTGGCATGTTCCAAGGCATTTGGAAAGATCTTAAGTCTGGAACTCACACTTGGCTTAATTTTAACACTGTCCTGTCCTGCTTAGGCAGAACAGAGGGATAAGTCCACTTTCTGTGCCTGAGCTTTCATTTATCCACAACTATATGCTCCTGACTCTTTATCTTGTGCCTTACCAGAAATTTCTCATAGTGTCCCAACTAAGTACTGGAGGGGCTGATATGTCCTTAGCATCACCAGTTAAATAAATCTGATTATAATAGGTGAATCATAGAGCTGACACGCATTCATCCATTCCTCCTAAATGTGAATGATTTAATTTATATCTTCAATTTTCTCTGGGTGTGGTTATGTGTAATTTATAATTCTGTCTTTAGAGAGAGATTGCCATAGTCTGTGATGATGGATAACTTACACTAATTATTAGGGTGTAAGGTATCCATTGTATACCATGCATCCCAGATTTCTGACAAATACACAGATTCTAAGTTTCTATTAACTGTAGTATACGTGAACAGAATACATACAAATATGTTGCCTTAAAATGGATGTTTGTCTCACCAACAGCTAGCTACAGGCAGAACCAATGAAGCCAAAACCTACAAAGACTCTTCAAGCAACATTCACTCTAAGCCTACCAGCCAAAGAGGCAAAAGCACCAGATGACATTAATCTACGTCAGTGCCTTATGACCCACCAACCCTCAGTAGGTAATATTTCTCCGTATCTTCTCAACTTAAGGTCACACATAGATAATATCCATTTGAGAAGCTGATCATATAGACAACTGAGAGATCACGCCTCTGGGCACTACGGGGTGTGCATGCATCATGGTGAAAGCAGCAAGGAGTTCAAACCCACACTTTGCTTCCCTTTGCTTCATTGAGCAGCACTTACTCCTACAAGGGATCTGAGTCAAATGCCTTTCAAAATTAGTAAGTACTCCAATTTTGTCACTTCCAATTATTATTGAAGATACCTGTATTTTTCTTGTTAAGCAAGTTGACTCATTTAATATGAAGGCAATTAATTTTCTTGCTCTGTTCCAGGTAGGAGAGATTCATACAGAATTTTATTGGTGTTGATAATAAACAGATAGGATTCCTGACATGTTAAATCCTGGCAGCTGTATGACTTAACTTTTTTTCTGCTCTTTGACAGAAGTTTTTTTTACCTGGACCCTCAGTGGCTGTGGTGTCACACAGGTATTCCCTGTGGTAGTTATGTCTGGATGTACTTTAAAGCTAGCAGTAGTGTGTAGAAAATGCAGTGAGGTGAGCTCTCCATTCCTTTCTGGAGTAACGTCTCTTGAGGATTCTTGTCAATAAATGGCAATCACTGCACTTTCTGCTGGCTCTGATGGCCCTGAAATATAGAAGGAATTGTTCTAAAGCCAAATAGAAAAGGGGAAAAAAGTGAGAGAAAATAAGGATAACTCAAGCCAAATAACAACAAAGAAAACAGTAGTGAGCCAGGTCTCTCACAATATCCACAGAGAGTGAAGTTCAGAGGAGTACTGTATGTATTCCTTATAGTAGGTCAAACCCTTCCTAGTACCTTCCTATCTCAGCCCTACAGAGGCTGGGGTCTCTTTAGCATGCTTGTTTCCATATAACTGGAGAAAACAGGCTTCATTTGTTTTTTTTCCTCCACAGTAGTTTGCTGTTAGACAACACACTTAAATCTTATCTGAAAATAATCAGTTCCTCAAAGAGGAAACTTATGAAGGAAATGAGCAGTCAGCACAATGATTATCAGCCACAATCTCCAAAGCGCAGCTCTCTGGGGAGAGGTTCTAGCACTGGGTCTGGGTCTCACAGCTCGTTAATAGAAAAAGATACTGTGCAGTATCTGGTAAATCCAAGTTGGTCTACCACTGCTGCCCTCAAAGATTTCAGATGGCTGAAGGTGTGTGACTCTCATGAGCTCCTATGGAGCCAGAGATTATATTGTGTTGATGTAGTTGGGTGAATAGCCCTGAGGCAGGAAAATTAACCACACTCAATTAAAATGTTCTTTCTGTTGACAGAATTATCATATATATTCCTGGCCAACAGTACAGAAACTACTACTGAATGGAAAAGTGAGAAGGGCTGCAAAATTAAAATTCAGGTCTTCTGTGATGAAATAGTCGTATATATACAAGAATGACATTGAAGAAGCCAATAAAAAACTATATTAAAGTTCCATGATGCATAATGAAATTTCAAAACCAAATTCTGGAGGGTGTATTGGATACATTGCCATTACCCAAGCCATTAACTGAAAAGTGTTTTTAAATATTTCCTGCCTGCTCTATGTGCCTGACACGTTCTAGTCCTTTGCTGAGTTTTTGGCACATAACAGTGATGATGCTGCAGCCTATGAATCTTTGCTGCAGATCTGAAAGGCAGTGCTGAAGTAACTTCAGTAACACACTGCTGTTAACAAATGTTATTTAAAAGTTATTTAAATCACTTTTGTTTTCACCATGGAATAAATAATGTACGTCACTTATCCAGATGCAAAATGCTAGCAAAGAAAAGAATTTTCTCCTGAGGGGAAGAAGGAATTGAACAAACTGAAGTCTGTGTTTGCTGCCTTAATATTAACCTCACACTGACTTTCCTAATAGTAAAACAGACAGATGCCATCAAGCAATGCTTCCCTACCTTCTGCTCAGATAATTTTTCCCTACTGTAAACTCAACCACATCATTGAGTGAACAGCAGAAAATGATGCAACCCACTCCCTTCTGTAATAGGAACATACTTAGACAACAACTCCAGGCACAGTTTAGTGCCATGAATTATCCAATAAAATGAAGCTCATGCGCTGCTGATGTGGTGGTGCTGGAGAACAGACTGATCTTCCTCTTCGCATTGCCCAGATCAAGGAATCTCTTTTCAGTGACATTGTTTCCTTAATGAAGTTAGTGCTTAAGGAAGCTGCATGTAAATTAAGAAAAAAATAAAAATAAAAATAAAAGGATGTTGCAACAAAGCACATGCTAACAGCTCTGGCACTTTGTGGAAAGTGGGAAAAACTAGTTCAGTGATGTCAAAAATAAAAGGACAGAATGTCTAGTGGGAATTGCAAGTGGGAGGATGGATGGCAGCCTCCTTTTCTGGGGGTCCAACTTAAAATAAATATAATGTTGCTGGGGAAACATGCCTAAATGGTTTGATGCCTTGAAATGCCGGGCTGGGGTGTTTCTTAGGGTAAAAAAAGAAACAGTTGTGGTTCTGTAAGATTACTGTGAGAGGCTTTAGGATGTACATGGGATTTGGTGCCCTACAATAAGCTGAACAAGGGTAAAAGTTAGGCTCTGAATTGACACACACACATACACCAAAAAAAAAAAAAAAAAAAAAAAAAGAAAGAAAAAGAAAGAAAAAAGGATTGTATTCAATAACTGTATTCTGTCACATTGCAAGAGAAGCAATGTTGAACACAGCTGATCTGGGCTATGCACAGTATTTATAAAGGAAAGGTACAGGCACTGAGAGCAGAGTCGTGTTAATAGGATCTGTGCTCAAAGATGGTGTCCTCAAACACTAAGAAAAGCACTTGTGGTAACACAAGATTTAGACACTGTGTGCTACCCTAATGGCCATGCCACTCCACTGCTGGCACCTGGCTGTGGCCTTAACAAGGAGAGTGTGCTGGGAAGATTTGTGATGTAAAGTTCCAGTTCTTTCTCTCTTAAATTTGGGTTGCAGAGCAGTGATTGTCATTTTAGGATCACCATTCTAGGCTTACATCCCCTAGAACTCCTGAACATTGTTTCTTGTCTCGCTACGAGTGGTGCTAATTACTGGGCCACTGGGACACTAGGGTAAGGGGTAAGGGTAAGGGAAATAAGGGAAACAAATGTTAAAACGTGCCAGGTATCACATCTGCCAGCTCTCAAGAGTCACCCCAAACAGCAAGTTGTAAGTTATTTGAAGCACTTGGTGTCCCTGTGAAAGCTGTTCAACTTATATAAAACACCTGTCTAACATGCATTTGGGAGCAAACAGGACCCCATCTCACTCCCATGCCTCCCCATCCCTCTCTCTGCTCACACTTCTGTTACTGAAGTTGTCCTTCAGTCCTCCTTTAGGCATCTCTGTGTGCTCCCAAACTGGCAGTTCTTCTCTTTTTAATTTATTTTTTAAGAATTAACTTATCTTGCTACATTGGCATTATGGCTTGTGTGTTGGCTGCACTCATTTGATGGCCTATATAATTAATTTTGAATGTTTGGATTCAATTTTAATTGACATCGGTTTGATAATTAAATGTAGTTCTTAGCTACTGTAGCCCAGTCTTGGCAGCATGCTCAGTTCACTGATGCAAATAAACCCCACAGAGTTGTTTTCCCTTTCAAAAGACAGCTTAGATTAAACGTTTTAACACTTCAAGGTAAGCTATGTGGTTCAGCTAATGGCTTATTTACATCAGTCTACATTTTTTGTCTTGTACTCCAAAGGAAATCTAATGGTATAAGGTATAAAGGTATAAAAAGATTTAACAGTTCTCAAGGCACTTATCAAGAGATAAACTTTCCTACCTTGCAATAAAAAAGTGGAATTAGTTTTCAAATGAAAAAAGTCTTATTTGCTGCTTGTGGATCTGAACTTGCCTCTAGCACAGCAAGTCTCATTGTGGTACAGATATCTGCCCTAAGCTCCCCCTGCCACCCACTCCTATAGCTACTACAGTCTTTCCTATACATCAGCTGTTTTTGATACACACCTTATAGCCGACTCCTTGCTTAAGTTATTACTACAGAAAAAAAAAAATAAATGAATATATGACATTTTGCTGACTTATTTTACCTGTGGCACTCCATAGGAATTACTGTTTAGATCGCACCAGTGAATCCTGCAACTGTATGAGACTCCTCTTAGGGCTGCTTATTCTTCAGTCTGATTTTTTTGTGGCTGCAGAGGCCACAATGTGTTCTATCTTTTCTACCTTTCGTCAGTCAGATCCACATTTCAAGCAGCTTGCTAAAGTTCCAGAAAGAGAGAGAAAGTAGTGATGGAGATCAAACCCTAATAAATATATTACACACCAGCACACCATGTCAGAGTGGTTACAAAGTGTGATCAGCCATGCCTTGGAAACACAGCCACAAGGCAGAACAGTGACCTTGCCAGTAATGACACTGCACTAGGAAAAGCATCTGTTCCTGCTGATTTCAATCAGATTTGTGCTTCCTCAGTATTTTATCTGGGACAAGTGTCCTGTCTTAGGGTGAGCTTTTATGGAGGCAGAGCTTAACTGAAAGAGCTACCGAGACTAATCCAAATAATTGGCATTGGGTTGAAACCTGAAATAACACCAAACAGCAACAACAACAAACAACAAACAAACATCTCATGAGTTTAACAGTACGCAGAAGCTATGCTTTTGCTGAATACCTTGAGCTTGGAAAGTCAAAGAAAATGTGGATGTATTCAGGTTCAGCAGTATCTGCAGTACCTCAAAGAGGGCTATAAGAAAGAAGGGTCAGACTCTTCAGCAGGGTCTGATGTGATGGGACAAGGGGGAAATAGTTTCAAACTAAAAAAAGTGAGATTTAGATTGGCTGTAAGGAGGAAGTTTCTTGCAGTGAGGGTGGTGAGGCACTGGCACAGGTTGCTCAGAGAGGTGGTGGATGCCCCATCCCTGGTGACATCCAAAGTCAGGCTGGACAGAGCTCTGAGCAATCTGATCCAACTGTTGACGTCTCTGTTTATTGCAAGGGAATTGGACTAGATAACCTTTAAAGGTCCCTTCCAACTCAAACAATTCTGATTCTCTGATTCTATAAACCAACAAACACAACCATTGATTTTGCTGCCAATTTAAATCTCTGAACCCCGCTACAGTTTAACATTCCTAATAGCAAGAACCCTGTCAACCCTAGCTAGCAATTTCATAATCCAACTTTACAGTTTCCTATGTAACACATTATTTAACTCCATCAGATATTTTTGGGTCCAATTACTGAAAACAAAGCTTATTAACTGTGCTTAAGTTTGGAAAAAAACATGTTCAATTTATACAGGTCTAATTATTATACATGTCAGTAACAACATACTTGAAAGGTTAAAATGCTTGGGTTGAGTCTGGTAATCTGTCAGAAATTGGTTCCACAGTTGAAGACTGCTTATTAATAATCTGTGCATGGCTGCACCTTAGTCGTCACCCTCAAGACTGAAGAAAGAAGCAACTTCCAAAGTGGTCAGCCTACGCAAATCTCAAACTGGTGAATGAATTCAGACTTCTGATGTGCCTTATGAGCAAGGTAACTCTCGCAATTTCTATTTCACAGGCAGAAGGGAGGGACGAGGATATCACCACACCATCACCACAGAGAAGTTGTAGATGCTCTATCCCATGAGTTCTTCAAGGCCAGGTTGGATGGGGCTCTGGGCAGCCTGATCGAGTGGCTGGCAACCCTGCCTGTGGCTTTGGGGCTGGAACTAGATCATCTTTGAGATTCAACCCAACCCAACCCATCGACTAAGACTTCATCCTAAGGCATTGCTGGTAATGCATTTGTGTTGGCCTGGCCTGCTCTGGAGGCTGCCACAGCATTCATATGAAGACCATCCCTAGGCTTCCCTGGGCTTTCTTGGCCAGGCTCCAGTATAGTATTGTTTTTGTTGTTTTAATTTTTATTGATTTGTGAAAGCATTTCAAACTCTTCTGTCATTGGATTTTTTTTCTTTCTTTCACTAATTGATAGCTGAACACAGATAGAAACATCTACTACAGTTCTGGCTCTACCGAGCTTGTCCATTCTCAAGCTGTTGGCCCTGATCTTGTGCTGTTGGCAAGCTCTTCATAGACTTTGTAGGATTTAAGGTAAGAAAAAAATCTTCCACTATAAATCAGTTTCGAGGGAACAGGTGTTATTTATGTATTTACTTATTCACACAATTAAAAAAAAAAAAAAAAAAGCAATTTTCATATTTTCATATATTTACCCACAAGATTTCATAAGAAATGCAGGGTGAAATGGTACGTAGCACAAACTACAAATGTCTACTGCAAAGTAAGCCAGTGCTGAGCAGTATGGACATTCACATTTGTGCCTCTTCTCAATGCAAAAGTGACAGGACAAGATGCAGTGTCCACAAGTTGCACCAGGGGAGGTTCAGGCTGGATATTAGGAAAAATTCCTTCTAAGAAGGAGCAGTGAGGCAGTGGCTGCCCAGGGAGGTGGTGCAGTCACCATCCCTGGAGGTGTTCAGGAAACGTGGGATGTGGCACTGAGGGATGTGGTCAGTGGGCATGGGGGTGATGGTTCTACTAGATGATCTTTGAGGGTTTTTTTTCCAGCCTTAATGATTCTGTGATTCCCATGACCAGACACAGAGAACACAGCTGGGTCAAGCAATAGGGGCACAGCTTTTGGAGCCAGGCAATAAAGCCTCTCCTACGTGTTCTATCACACAATTTCATGTTTCAAGATACGTCTTCAGCATTCAGCAGGACTTCAAATGGCAAGGCTTTGCCCCACTGTCAGTGTCTCCTACAGGGGCTTCCACACCAGGAGCTTCACTTCTGCAGGGCTTGGGAAATACTATTAGGGCAGCATTAGGAAACTATCCACGACATTTTCAGAGGAATTGATCAGTCAATGTACGCCTATCCGACAGCCGATCCGAGCATTGGCTTATCTTCCCACAGAGAAGGGGCCGAGGGCTGCGGCGGGCCCCGTACCTGCGGGAAGAGGACTCTCTGGGGCCGAGACCCGCGGGGTAGGGCATCCCGCTCCCGCCGGAGCGAGGTGAGGCGGGGTAGGGCGGGGCGAGGCGAGGCGAGGCGAGCATCTTTTCCCTCCCTCCTGCCTCCGCCCCAGGGCTGGCGGCCGGCAGGGACGCTGAGTCTGCTCGGAGCGGGGCGTTCCGTCCCCACGGCTGCCTCCACCTTCTTCCTCCCAGCGGCGGGGCTGGGGGCGCCGCCGAGGCCGGGGCCTACCCGCGGCGGGAGGAAATGGAGGCGGCGGCGGGGTTGGGCGGCGGCGGCGGCGGCAGCAGCAGCGGCGGCAATCGGGGCTGAGGGGGGAGGCGTCGCCGCCGCCCGCAACCGGGCGGGGAGATGCGGCAGCCGCGGCCGGAGCGCCGCCCCGCCGCGTAAGGCGGGCCCGGGCCGGAGCGGCGCCCCGCCGCGGGGGCCGGGGCTGCGGGAATCGGCGCCGTAGGGCCGGTAAGTCGGCGGCGCTTCCGCCTCGCGCTTTCCGAGCCTGGGGAAGGGGGAGGAGGGGGTGTTCAGCTGGAGGCCCGGCAGCCCGCAGCGGGAGCAGGCCGGGAGCCGCGGTGGGAGGCGGGTCGCCGTGCCTAGAGCCGCCGCGGGGACGAGGCTGTGTCCCCCGCAGGAGGTTACTTTTCGCGAGTGGTCGCGGAGCGGGCGGCCGAGGCCCGGGTGCGGTGATGGCAGGCCGGGCTGTCAGCGGTGGGGCAGAGCTGGCGGGTGCCCTGCACGGAGAGAGAAGCTTTGCTTATGGCTCTGGCAGGGAAGATTTTCTCCTCCTTAACCGGGAAAAGTTTGCTTCTGGTTAGCCAAGCTCCATCGCCTGCCTGCACCCGGATCTGGCTTTTGGGCTGTGGATAGGCTTTGCTTGACGCAGCCCATATCTGTCACACCGCAGTAGTGTCCCATGTTCCTGATGCAGGCTCACCCTGCTCTTATCCCTCCCCTGAGGCAACGAGCATCTCAGCATCTAGCCGGCTGGGGAAGCCCTGATGCTGGGATAACAGCTGCTGCCACGCTGCAGAGAGCGTTCAGGGCCCTGTGTGGCCCCAGTGTCTGTCTGGGAGGCTGCCTCTCAATGCTGAGCTGAATGCCTTGCAATGCTTCCCAGCGTGGCTGCTGTCTGCCAAGCCCCTTCACACCAAGCCTGCCTATGGCCCAGGATGGTGATGCGGCTGTGCTGGGATGCTGAACTAGTTCTCTGCCTTCCTTCCTGCTGACAGGTGAGCTACACGTGCTCGGTGAAAGCTGACCGTTTTTGAGAGCAGGTGACAAGCCTGTGAATGCTGTCAAGGTGCTGAAAAGCCTTCAGAATCAGCTTTCAGAAATACCTGTTGTAACGTGCTTTATGGCATTTAGCATCATCATTCAATTTTAAGAAGTGAGCCTGTGAAAGATTTTGGCTTGCTTTTTTTTTTTTTTTTTTTTTTTTTTTAAGTATAAGAAATTGTCCAGATCTGTTAACTTTATCTGAGGAGAAGGGAGGCTTTGATGGAAATGAATTGGATATCTCATCTTACTGCTTTTAGTTCTTTGTTGTGCACTTCGAGTTATGTCATTAGTCACATGCTGGTGATAGGCAAGTAGGTTGATGGTTGGAGGCTCCTAGTGTACTGCTGTCATTTACTGTGCACTGTCCCACCAGGGACAGTGGCCCCTGCCCAGGCACCATAAGCTGCCAAGCAGGGGCCTATGTTTTAAGTTTTAATACTGTTTAAATCTTCAAGTCTCCTTCCATCATGTTCTGCATAGCCCTATTCATTCCCAGGGCATGTCTTTGGTTTCTGGGGATGGCTGCCAGCTCTCAGCATTGGTGGATCGTGTCTGCCAGCTCTATGGCTACCAGGGCCTGGCTTGCTTCGATGATTGTCATTCATACTCATACCTAAAAAGCTCTTTAGAAGTAGATGGAAGACCACCTTCTGGAGAGCAGGAGGGAATGGCTAAAGTAGCATAACAAGAGAATAGGACAAAACTTCCTGTTCAGGATAAATTTTTAAGTAGATGTGATACTGAGGGACATGGCTTAGTGGGTATGGTGGTGATAGGTTGATGGTTGGACTAGATGAGGTCTTTTCCGACCTTGATGCCTTGAGCTGTCATTCTGCACTCTGTTCTGTCATTCACAGGAATTTTCCCCAAAGTCCTAGTGTTTTTTTCCCAATAGGATGTTCCTCACAGACAGATCAGCTCACTTACTGAGTCTTGTTCTTTGGTTCATGATTGTGTATATGTTCCCCGTTGTGCTTCTGTACATGCTTTGGGAAAACTGGCACCTGACTGCTCTGGGGGCTGTGTGCCAATTTGGATTCAGGGCAGATAGCCAGAGATGAAAGAACAGAGGAATGCATGGAGACAAGGTTGGTGGTTTTTGTTTTACCTTTTTTTTTCCTTTTTTTTTTGGCTCCTGTGCCCCTAAAGAACACAGAATTGTAATAAGAGGGAAAAGGAGCAATTTGAAAAATCCCTTTGTGTTATGTTATGACAGGATGAACTGAGCCTTCAGTGATGTTCTTGGTTTTTCTACTTGTAAGGAAAGAATATTTTATGCAAGAAGTAAAATGTGCATTTAGAAGTTAAAGGAAACATTTAAAAGGGAGATTCAGGAGCTAATATGTATGTACGTGTGTTCACTAGAAAATAAGTAGCAGGAAAGACAAATTGCAGTATGATCAGAGATAGACAGGAAGTGTGATTACTGTATGTGAAAATGATGAAAAATATCTCTGTTAGGAAAGAAAAAGCTAGAGAAAGGGGAGCAACATAAACACCTTCTTTTAAAAATGTTGATGGTCACCTCATTTAAGTGAGAATAATGATTTACTTCTGTGTATCATTTTGAGTAGTTCTGCTTCTTAGAGTAGATGCAGTTTTGTTTAGGTGCTGGAAGTGAGTAATCGTGCCAGCCATTGTAAGTACATTTTGATAAATCCTCTGACAACACAATTCCATCAGGGAATCTGGTTGTAGGTTTGCTTTGTGCACTTAGTGTTTTCTTTTCAGCTTCAATGTATTGAGGGGTAATAATGGTGATTGTTATGGATGTGACTGTGATCCCGTCCCATTGCTGGCCTACCCATAGAGCAGAGGATTTGGCTGCAGGCCCTGTGGGTACTGACTGCTGTTGTTTTCCAAGTTGGAGTGCATCGGAGCTGCTCTCCCCGTGACATTCAACACAACTTCATGGAACTGCAGTACATAAATTACTGAAAGCAACAGGGATCCACATTCCTTACTGAATGACGTGTATCCATCATCGTTATGAAAACGGTTGGCCTAGCAGGGATACTCTGACTGTCAGAGGTCTGTTTCTCTTGGCTTTATGTAGAGCAGGTGTCATGGGTTAGATGGGATGATCCATCCCAGACCATTTTTCATGTCTTTGAAGTGCCAGCTTGTCTAAAAGCAAATGTGGTGAGTTCTGGTGTCTTGAACAGAAGATAGCTGATGCTGTAGCATACTTCAAAACAAGCACCTTTGGGAGCTGATCGTTTGGAGAAATTTGGCATTATTGTAATGGTATGGTGAGATTCCTCCGTCTGTTTTCAGCTGCTTGCCTTGTCTGCACATGCGTTTGGTGTACCCTGGAGACATTTCACTTCTATCGGCTCCAGTGAGAACTCTTAGAATCATTTGCATTGCTGGAAGGCAGAAGCTAGTTGGAAAAGCAGTCAGCACCTGTAGCAGGAGTAAGGGTGTGGCAGACGGATGTGTTGGAAGAATGTCAGAAGCTTCAGTGGGTATGAAAAGGCAAAACACTGGTATGCAGCCAAAAAAAATAATGCAAAATTTGCTCAGAAGCAATAACTAGCATGATTTTATAAGCTGGGAATGAGGGCCTCTCCTCTCTGACAGTTCATTCAAGTGGCTGTGCAGAAATGTGATGGCACTCCATGCAGGTGCTTTTTTGTTTTTGTTTTTTTTTGCATCTGTACAAATCTCCCAAGACTGTTGTGAGAATCTCACTGCATAAAGTATTTGATTTAAATCCTATTTGGTGAGGAGTTCTGAAGTTGCATTATAAATGTTCTCCAAAGGAAGAGTTCACTTACTGCTGTGAGGAAACTCCTCCTGCTGGCTGTGTGGGTAATAATTAACATCATGGAAATCAAAACTTTCCAGTTGATGCTTTACTGGCAACAAAAGTAACAAAATGAAAAGGAACATTACTGCCTTGAAATACAGCTTTGGGTTAAGCTTAGTGTGTTGGCTCAGTAGCATCTTGCCCGTGGTTTTTGTAGGCTGGGCAGGAGAGGAATGTCTTGTGTCCTGAGTTGACACAGGACAGTTATGAATACTGTTAACGTTGATCTGCTGGCTGGCCACCCTGAGGAGTGGAGCTTTCCTCATTTTACCTTCTTGTGCTGTGATCATCCGCCTCAGAAATTTAAATGGGGGAAAAGAACTACCCTCAAAAAAAAATTGGAGGTTTGCTGCTTTGACCCTGGGCAGCCTAATCGGGGGGGGTGGCAGCCTAACTCACAGCAGGGGTTTGGAACTGGATGGGCTTTTGAAGCCCCTTCTAACCCAGAGCAATCTGTGAGCAGTCAGACCAAGGTGGGGTGAATGAGGAAAGAAATATCTCGCTGATAGCAGCAGGTGCTCATATTGGCTAAGCAGTTGTTTCAGTTGAAAGAACAGAAAAAAGAAAAGAAAAAAAAAAAAACAAAAAAACTACCAGCAAATAGAAGGAGAGGAGTCTGCTGCTTTTCTTTTGTTGTATATATGATGTACTTTCTGGACACGCTTACCTGGGGTGTGTTCAGAGAAGGGCAACAGAGCTGTGAGGGGTCTGGAGCACAAGTCTTACGGGGAGCAGCTGGGGGAACTGGGATTGTTCAGTCTGGAGAAGAGAAGGGGAGGCCTTATCTCTCTCTACAATTTCCTAAAGGGAGGTTGTGGTGTGGTGGGGGTTGGCCTCTTCTCCTGTGTAACTAGTGATAGGATGAGAGGGAATGGCCTCAAGTTGCACCAGGGGAGGTTCAGGCTGGACATTAGAAGAAATTTCTTCTCTGAAAAAGTGATGAGGTGCTGGGATGGGCTGCCCAGGAGGGTGGTGGGGTCACTGTCCCTGGAAGTGTTAAGGAAAGATTTAGGTGTTGTACTGAGGGACGTGGTTCAGTGGGAAATTCTGGTGGTAGGTGGACAGTTGGACTAGACTTGGAGGTCATTTCCAAGCTTGGTGATTCTGTGATATACTTAACTAGAGTTTGGTTATGGAGAGCATTTTTCTAAACTGGAACAAAAAGCATTCATGTGCCTTTCTTTCCCCTTTCAAACAGGAAGCAACAACTTTATATGGCTCATGTCTGACAACATGCACCACCAGTGGCTGCTTCTAGCTGCATGCTTTTGGGTGATATTCATGTTCATGGTTGCCAGCAAGTTTATCACATTGACTTTTAAAGATCCAGATGGTAAGTTCAATGTTTGCTGGGAAAGAGGAGATGGTATAGTCATTCACATAAATGCACTTCCTGTGCAAAATGCTTCTCAGCACGTTACCACTCTTTTTCAGTAGGTCTGAGAACAGCACAAATAAATCTGTAGAAATGTCAGTGCTGATGTTCAATTCCTGCTTGTCTTGGTAGAAGTCTGCAAACTTTGTATCGGATCCTTTTTTCTTTTTCCTTAGTGCTCAGGAACAGAGGAAAACATGTTTTGCAGTTTTGTCTTGTGAGGTCTGCTTTTTCAGATGTACTCAGCTTGAGTGTCTTCATCTCCGAAGAGGAGAATTTGTGTACAGAATAGTGTGTACAAAGCTACCTGTTTAAAAATGACCAAAATAAAGCTCCCGCAATACTCGTTTCTGTCCTCTTGTAACTGTAGCAGCATTGCGTATGGCTTGATTTCATGCAAAGCTTGTTTTCTTTCACAGCACACTTAGCCTAGCCACCTCTGCCCTGCTTCTTGCATTCAGCTTTATCCTCTGCCGTTTGACTGACAAAGAGCTGATAGGCTTTTGCTTAGCATAAGTAGCCCGGATGGTGTTAGACTGATGGGGAATTTAAGCCATTTGATGACACCACACAGCATGTTAGAGTTTTCTAAAGAAAGTCTAACGAAGAGCTGGTGTTAGGAAAAAAAAAAAATCGTCCTACAGAGAGCTTATGACACAACCTACAGTTCTAAGACATCTGTACTTGTGCACCTGCCTAAAATATGCAAAAAATATGTAACTTCTGAAGCACTGGGATCACTAGTGCTATTTGTATTGTTGACTTGATAGCAGATAAATATGCTAGGTGTACCTTTTAAGTCTTAAAGGTGAAAGCTATAGACTAACTTTGTAGATCTCCTCAGTTTTAGCTGTTTTTGAGCCTTGGTATATCTGCAGATGTGCCAGCCTTATGTAAGGTAGTTAAATGTTCCAGTATTTTATGCTATGCCAACTCTTGTTTCTGAGCTTAAGTATTATGTGAGTGGTTATTTCCACCAGAAGTTGTCAGAGGAACTAAAATGTACTTAAAATAATAAATAAGCAGAGCACACCCTCTGCATTTATTTGCTTTTCATTATCTTGCCTTACCATTTTTTGTCTTTTTTTTCCTCTGTGCTGAATCCTCTTTCTTATTTGGATAGGAGGATCTCTGAGCAGGAGCTCCATAATTTTTTAAGCTTCAGTCTTACAAAGCCATGAGTATGTAGGTGTTGGAGTTTGCAGTGTTTATATTGGGACTGATGAAGGGAAGCAATGTGAATATACCAGGAGAAAGCCCAAGTAAGCATGATGGCTAATTCTGGAGGAACTCTTATTAAATTAAAAAAATAATACTTAAAAAAACAAGCAAAAAAAGAAAAAAAACCCAGATGTGTCAGGGGAGGTTCAGGTTAGATATTAGGAATACTTTCTTTTCAGAAAGAGTGGTAATGTGTTGGAATGGGCTGCCCAGGGAGGTGGTGCAGCCGTGTCCCTGGAGCCGTTCAGGAGACGCGTAGTTGTGGCACTTAGGGATGTTGCATTCCTTTCAGTTTCAAGTTGCTTTTCCATCTGTTCCTTTTGTTTAAATCCAGCATGGGCACAGTGGAGTGCTACCTTGAAAGGGGGGGGGCATAGGCAGTTGATGTCTTCTTGAGCATAAAACCATAAACAATTGTGGTTGCAGATGAAGAAAGACTATTCATAAAAGAATGAACTATATGAAGGGGAAAATAATTCAGTATGGATAGAAAGAAATTTTGAGGGAGAAATCCTGTTCTTTTCCCTTTGAGGTTAAGGAAGACTTCAATTTTTTTTTTCTTCCTGCATCACGTAAAACTACAGAACTGTGTTATTTTTCAGTTTCCCTGTAGCATGCAAATTGCAAAAAGATGCAGGAGGTTTTTCCCTTACATACTTTAATTTCGTTTGGGATTATTAGCTGCTCTAAAATAATTAAAAAGAATGAATGTATTCACTGAATTTGTTTTTCTCTTTGTGGAAGTCTCTAAGGAAAAGCCATCGTTCCAGTAATAAATAATAAAGGGATCTTGTATTCTTTAGTGCTGATTAGATCTGCTGCTAAGAAAATAAAGGTGCTCCTTAACAATGCTTTCTTTTTATTTTTTTGCTAATGTCTAAGAGTTTACAGTAGGTGAAACTTACCTATTAATATGGATGTGGGAAGGGCAGAAGCCTGCAAAATTACACTTTCCAGGAAGTTTATTGAAAAAATAAAAGTATTGTACTGTCGTATGCATCCAGTTGTTCTTCAACTAAAGAAAATTCCAATATCATACATTATTAGATCTTAAAACCTGTGCAAACATTATTATTTTTCCTGACATTTGGATTTTCAATTTCTGTGTTTCTTTGTATGCAGTTTGTTTTTGAAAGCCCCCTCAAGAAAGATAATGGTCATGTTTCTTTGAGAAAACTAAATTAAAATTACATCCAAAATTCCCATAGAGTATGTTCTTTAAAATATTCATAGCCTCTCATGTCTTCTCTAGTACTTTCCCATCTGGAAACAAATCGTAATGTTTTGCCTGCTTATTGCAGAAAATGTTTTTCCATTGTGTTGGCTGTAAAGCAGAAATTGTTGCTTTCCCCCCATCCTCCATAATGCTCCTATCTTTTTTCCTTCTCCAGGCTATGGTGCCAAACAAGAGCCATTAATACTGACAGCTGTGACAAAAGTGGAGGAGGCACGTGTGCCAGAGGAAAAACATTGGACTAAAGAATTCCAGGTGCGTACCATTGAGATAAGAGTTTATATGTATTAAAGAGTGGGAGAAAAGAGAGACTATGTAAGGGTTTCCTGTGGTTAAAGGAACTGCTAGACAGGAATCATTATTCGGACTTTAATTTTTCATTGAGCCAACAGAATTTCTTTCAGCTTCCCAAAGCTGCTTTGTTACAGTAACCTTCTATCTGTCCAAATTAATGCATTTCCACTTCTAGGAGAATATAGTTGCACTACCACTTTTATCAAGTCAGGTCAATCAGTTTTTGCTTGCCTTTCTTATGTAATGGCCCCATTTTGGGTTACTTGTTACAGTGTCTTAGATGTCTTGTTATAATCATCAGCTTCATGGTTCTCGAGGTCAAGCCTGAGTCTTGTCTGTTTTCATTCCTCTTGGTTCTTTGCCTGGTCTTTCTTATTCTTTTTTATCAGATTCCATTTTTTTTCTTCATCTTCTGTGCTCTTTGTGCTTTACATTGCAGAATTTGTCCAAAGTGAAACACAAACACAGTAGTATTCAATACAAGTTGATCCAAGTGCACAGTTCTGTACTTTCAGAAATAAAGCAGAACAGATGCAGTTCTTAGCAAATCCCTTGCTAATTCTCAAGGAAACTGAGAATTCCAAATGCAAATGTGAACTTAAGACTGTTTGCATGGAGAGCTAGGGCCAATTTTTTGCCATTGGATAAATCAGTCACCTAATATTTAGAGTATTTCTTTAAAGCAGTATGGAATGTGGATATCTGTATAAGCATGGCACTTTGTTTTCCTTATGTTAAAAAAAAATAAATAAAATTTAAGTTATCTTCACTGTACTTGGGAGAAGGGCTTCGTTCAGTGGAAGTCTGGCAGTAGCAAGTCTTAATATCTTTCTTTACTTGTATGGAAGAGGATAATAAAGTTCTTGATCTAAAACTATTCCCTCTTGACTTTGTGACAACGTGAACCACAGAACAATAATATTAATCTTGGTTGCATGCAAAAGGAATTGTTTTGATAAGCAATCTGTCAGGCCATCCAAATTGCATCTTGAGCAGGGAATGAATAATTGGGACAAAATGTAAAACCATCCCTTTCTCATATGTTGCTTGGGCACTGTGTAAAGTACCATCTGAATAAAGAAACAGATGACAATGCTTGGTGGCGTTGGACCTGGTCAAATTCAGCTTCTTATATTTACTTGAGTAATAATGAAGTCCCTCCAGAGTGAAAGCCTGAGAGTTAGCAGTGGAAATAAGAATGATGTACTTCACTTTGCAGCGTGGCTTTCTAACCTTGTGCTTGCTGCAAAAGGTAACAGCGTTAAAATAAGGAAGTTGTGAAGCTAAAGAAAAGTTTGACACCATAATGTGCTGTGCCAAAACTATAGATGAATTTTTCTTTGCTATTAACAAAGAATTGGCAGTGTAAAATCTGTTTTGCTGTGAACAGTGTTATCTCTTTCCTTCCCAGATCCAGGTGTGTAAATCACACTTAGTGGAAGGAGGACTCTTCAACAGAAAATTAAAATACTTGTCATCTGTGTATCAGGCAATCTTGTTCTTTCTCTCTCCCAATTAACCATGAGGCAGAGGGATGTGGTTGTAGTCAGGGCTCTCTCCTCTGGAATGGACTGCCCAGGGAGGTGGTGGAGTCACCAAGCCTGGGGGTGTTGAAGGAAAGGCTGGGTGTTTTGTTGAGGGACATGGTTTAGTGGGAGCTATTGGGAATAGGTGAATGGTTGGACTGGATGATTTTTTAGGTCTTTTCCAACCTTGGTGATTCTATGATTCTATAATTCTTAGCCTCACAAAAGTTAAACAGGTCATCAGTTTTTGGATAAGAGGAATGCCATGTACAACACATACAGCAGCAGTGCAGGAAGGAAACTGTTACTTCTTCAGTTTATGTTTAGTAGTGTTATCATGAGCATAAGGATCATTATCATGCACAGTTTGAGGACTTTTACAGTTTAGAATTTGATCTGAAACTAAACATTTGCACTTTGTTTTTTCTTTCTCCCCTCTATTTTATAAAGCCTACTGGAAAAGCTTTCACTGGAAATCTGCTACACCATCCCTTGGTTCATATGGAAAGACTTGAGCTTCTCCGGAATGTCTGCAGAGACACTGCATTGAGTAATCTCTCTCACACTGCGGTTTCCAAATTCGTCTTGGACCGAATATTTGTGTGTGACAAGCACAAGATCCTGTTTTGTCAGACGCCAAAAGTGGGCAACACTCAGTGGAAAAAAGTCTTGATCGTTTTAAATGGTATCTACTCAGTTGTGGGTGTGTGGGTTTTTTTGAGGGGGAGGAAAGAGCAGAATTGGTCCAACTGGGACAGGACTAAAATGGATTCTTTCTGCCTTTCGGTGCACTGATACTTAATTTCAGCTACTCATTCGTCACAGTTGCTTCTAATCCTTTCAGAAGATCTATTTTTAAAGAAAATAAACCTGTTCTTTCTGTGAAAATAAGTACTGTTAATGTTTGACTCAAGAATTCTTTGAGTCATAATAGTGCACATATGCATGTGGTAGGTAGGTTTGTTATCTTTGAAGGGGTGGCACTGATTTAAAGGGTTTGAAACAAGTAAATTACAAGGTACCACAATTCCCTAAGAAATGACTGTACAAAATCTTGAACCCACCAACTTATAACTTCACTCTTTAAGGCACGAGGAAAGCTTATTAAAATTCAGCATCTGCTGTAGATCTGTGGTGGTGAAATCATGTGTACGTGTAACCACCAAGCCTCATATGAGTTAAGGAGATTCTGAGGCACTTCAGAGTAGAATTTATTCAACACAAGTGTGTTATAAAAGACTAAAAGAAGGAGTAAAAGGACTGGTGTTTGAGTAACAAACTATGAGGCTTGGTCTGTCTACTTGGACCTAGAACACTCCTTCAGTAGCATGGTATGCCAATACAAATAAGCAGTTTCTTCAGAGTTTCCCACTGCACCACTGGGTGCACACATGCTTAGCTTGATTGTATTTAATATAACACACCTTTGTTTAACTTAAGACATCATCTTGTACCAGGACTGTATCTTTCCTATGTATAGCCAGGTCAATTGGAGCCCTTTGGTGGCTTTACAGGCAACATGGTTCATCAAGGTATAGGTGATACCTGAATACAATAAACCTATATTTCTTGTTATGAGAACCCTCAGAACAGCCAGCTCTTCTGTTCGTGTTCTCTCGACCTTGCATGAAATAGTTCGCATACCAATAAGGAAACAGTTACAAGTTGACAAAGGAGCTGTGTCCCTCAGCAAAACTTTTGTTCTAAGGAGTATGTCTCCAAAGACTTGTATATTAGTTTCAGTCTTGATCTATGGATCAGAGCTTAAAATCCAGAGAAGATAGGCGCGCACGGAGGTACACACTTGTTTCTTAAATGCCTATGTAAACTGCATTGGAAAAAAATACTGAGTATGAAACTACATGAGTGCATTAGAACTACCTTCCTTTGCCTGATTTTAACAGAGAACATGCAAAGAATCGCTCAGGACTGGCAGGGTTTTTTGTTGTTCGGTGGAGGATAACTGATGTCTTACTAGCAGAGAACCTTTTTCTTTGAGATTCCAAGTTCTGGCATGCTGGATAATGATAGAGAATTGTGTCTGAATAAATATTGGTCTCTTCTGTCTTGTGCTGCCAGTATGTGAGTATGTGCTGATGAAGACCATCTCTTTCACTGTTGTAACTTTTGTCTCTTTGGGTAGTTTCCACAAATGGAACTGATACTTAGAGGGGAATACTCTGCTTCTGAAAGTGGTATGTGTAGGTTCAGGGTGGAGAAACAGCTGTGGCACTGCTGGGAAACAAATTCTGATACTGCTTGTATTCATCCAGAGCTAAGGTGCAATAAAAGCTTTCAGTTTCTGAGGTTATCTAATCTGACATCTACTGTGCACGTGGAGTTCCCCTAGAGTGCCAAAAAGTGTAATTAGAAAACTAAAATTAATAAAGTATTTCCCCACACATAGAAAATGATAAAACTGAGAATCTGAGTTGCGTGCATTATTCATCACAATTCTGACTGCTCCTAAGGTTTTTATTGAAACGTTAATTATCTACATTACTTTTGTGGTAGAAATATTGGAACAGAGAATGCCACAGAGACTTTCAACTAAACAGCTTGCTTTGCATCAGCCTGTTCTCAGTGTGTGTTGGCTTTCTGAAATGATGCTTTGTGTGAAGGCTTACTCCTGAGGCCCAAGGGGTCGCATGAGATGTTTTTCAAGGTCATAAAAACTTCCAGGATTGGATTCTTAAAAAGAATGCATGAGAACTTAGTGACAATTTTTCTTGTCAGTTTACATCCTTGGAGGGGGGGGGGGGGGGGGGGGGGAAGAATATCTGAAGCTTTTTTGTTGTTAATTTTAGTGCTTTTCAATCTGTGTGATATTGTATGATTGGAATTTTTGTTTGAGCATAGTGTAGTCATTAAAGGAATGTTATGGATCCTGAGAGCAAAATGCTTTTGCGTTGGCACAGTTCCAAAAGCAGCCCACAGCATTTATTTTTTGCTGGTGGTGGAAACTCGGAAAAGATGCTGATTCCTTCTCTGGAATTAATTCTCAAAGTCTTCCCCCATTTGTATGTGTGGGCAGAGGAAAAGACAGTGGGGACACTGAAATGGGAAGTTATGGGCTTAAGCATAATTGCTGATGAAATTCTTCTAAGCCTCATGGCCTTGGATTTTGGTGTTAGTTAGCCATGAGAACTGAGCTTGTTTAGCTTGGAGAAGAGAAGACTCCAGGGAGACCTCCTTGTGGCCTTCCAGTACTTCAAGGGAACATATTAGCAGGAAGGGGAAGGCTGTTTACGAGGGTGGATAATGATAGGACAAGGGAGAAGGGTCTTAAAGTGAGGCAGGGGAGGTTCAGGTTAGATATTAGGAGGAAGTTTTTCACAGAGGATGGTGACACACTGGAACAGGTTGCCCAAGGAGGCTGTGGATGCCCCATCCCTGAAGGCATTCAAGGCCAGGCTGGATGTGGCTCTGGGCAGCCTGGTCTGGTGGTTGGCGACCCTGCACATAGCTGGGGGTTGAAACCACATGATCATTGTGGTCCTTTTCAACCTAGGCTGTTCTATGAGCTTTACAGCTTCCGTTCAGCTTTATAGTCAGAATCTTTTGTCGTTTGACAGCATCAAACATTGTAACCATAAACACTGAAAACAGGGGAAATTGGAAGATAAACTAAAAAGCTGTCAGCCAAAAGCATGCTCAGTTTTGCTTTTTTTTTTTCCCCCCTCTTGAAAAATCCTCTTGCTCTCTTTTCAATTTTTGTAGGAGCATATTCTTCCATAGACGAGATCCCCGAAAGCATTGTACATGATCATGAGAAAAATGGCCTTCCACGTCTGTCCTCCTTCAGTGACTCTGAAATTAAAAAGCGGTAAGAGATGAATGGCTTCCTGGGGACGTGGCAGGGGCTTGGAGTCAGGAGTGGGGTGAGCAGACTGGAGAGCAGACATTCAGCTGAAACACTTGGTGCTGAAGCAATGATTTGTCTAACTACCTGACATTGAAAATTGCAACCCTCTTTGTATTTAGCTGCACTGAGTTACTTTTTCTGTGTGATTGTGTATTTTATTTTGAGCTTACCCTCATAACATTAAAAATATCTTGAATTCAGAGTTTTCAGCATCATAGAGGATTTGGTCTCCTGTTTATTTGGATTGTGATAAACTAAGCTTCTCCAGCTGTAATAGAATGTGGAGGATGAGGAAGCTCTACTGACATTTTGTACTGTATGCAAAAACTTATAGTGAAAAATACAGACATTGTATTTCAAGCCCTACTGATGATAGTACTGATAGATTATGGAAGTAGCATAAGATTTATATTGCTCTCTCTGCAGTCAGTTTCCATACAGTTTGTAAGACTTTGCTAGGTGCTGCTTATATTTTCATAATTACTCAATCTTATTTTTTTTCCTTCTTCTGTTTAGACTGAATTTATACTTCAAGTTTTTTATTGTTAGAGATCCATTTGAAAGACTCATTTCTGCATTTAAAGACAAGTTTGTGCACAATCCTCGCTTTGAGCCTTGGTACCGACACGAAATTGCTCCCAGCATCATTCGTAAGTACAGAAGAAATCGCCTGGAGACCAAAGGGCTGCAGTTTGAGGATTTTGTTCGCTATCTGGGTGACCCCAATCACCGATGGCTGGATGTCCAGTTTGGTGATCACATTATTCACTGGGTAACCTATGTGGAACTCTGTGCCCCCTGCGAAATCACGTACAGTGTGATTGGACACCATGAAACCCTGGAGGACGATGCTCCCTACATTTTGAAAGCAGCCGGCATAGACCGTCTGGTATCGTACCCCACGATTCCGCCAGGCATAACAGTGTACAACAAAACAAAAGTAGAGAGGTACTTTTCAGGAATCAGCAAGAGAGACATAAGACGCCTCTATGCTCGGTTTGAAGGCGACTTTAAACTCTTTGGGTATCAGGAGCCAGATTTCTTGTTTAAGTGATGTTTGGGAGAAGCTCTGGAGAAGTGTCTTAATTGAAACCTGTGTGAATACCAGCTGCAACACTGACAGAGATGAGAATGACCTTTTGTTTTCTAGCTTTTTGATGTTGCTCCGTTCTTCCATGAAACATGTGTCATATGAAGAGTTAGGGGCTTAAAGTTGTTGCTTACTGACTGTATTTTCAATATGTGACACTGCAGTCTGTTAGGAATGAAGTCAGTTATCTAAAACACAGGATTTCACTTCTCTCCCTTCCTTGCAGGGGAAAAGAAAAAAAAAGGGAAAAACAAATGGACAATAGTCTTCCTTCTCCTTCTCCCAGGCAGAATGCAATTTAAAAATGTTGTGAAGTATTTATAAAGATGGCAATTTCATTGCAGGTTAATGCTGACATGTTTGTGAGCTCGATGATTCATGCTCATGAGAAGGGCATGCAGTCTCCCATGAGCTTTGAAAATTAGAGGCCAGTACAGGACTAAAGACTGATTGAATGCTTTACAAGTAAAATCATCTAGTTTCTGTCATGTGGCTGCTATAATAATAGAAATGCTGATCTAATCCCATTTTTGTTTGTCACAAAGTGAACCTAATTAGACAGAAGCTTTAGAACTGTTCAGAAAGGGGCTGGTTCTAAAGCCCAGTTATCTTTGTACTTTTGTCAAGTGTTTACTGTACTTACTACTGGTCTATTGAGCATCATCATTCTACCTTTGATTTTCAAGGTATTATTTAACTCCTGGCTATGTAAGTTATCTGAGAACACCAGAATCAAATGGAGCATAGGAGAATATGCATAGAAATATGAAGCCGTTAGGGGAACCTTAAGGAAAATTAATTTAAAATAAAGAATTAGTTGTATTTGTGGGAGCACATACAGAAATCAAAGATGCCACACATTTTGTTTTGTCTTCTAACAGTCAAGATCAATAAAGAAGCCACAAAAGCAGGTTGACATATGGAAGAGCTGCTAAAGTTACTTGGATTAATGGTCTTCCTTTTTCTTATATCCTGCCTTGCTCAGAGTTCTGTACCGTGCAGAACAGAACGTTTGTTTCCCTCTGAAAATCTATTCCCCTATTGCTGAAGTAGGCAGTATTTGGATCCTTCTGTTTTCATTCACTGCCATGGTGCCTGGAGTTTTAAAAGTCCAACATTTGTGTTACCAACAGGTGAGGTGGCAGCTTGCCAGGAGTGTGAATTTCACTTACATTTCTGTACGTGTTTTGTGTGTCAAAAAAACAGCAAACCAGAACTGAATGAATGCAGCCATAATAATTGCCTGTGCTTGCATTCTGCCCAATAAGGAGTTGTCCCATGTTTGAGCTCACCAGCAATAAGCATCAGCGTGCTGCTGCCTCATCCTGCAGTTCATGGGAGAGAGACCACAAGCCCAGACTGCAGCCATCGATCTGTCCAAAGTGAGCATGCAACCTGTGCTCTAAAATCCTGATCCTAAAGGATTACTTTTCAGATCAGTGTAACGTTGCTGGCTGGAAACGCTGCTGGCTGTCAGTGCTATGGAATCTGCTTTTCAGTGCAGCCCCAGCATGTTTTCCATAGCTTCTCTATCAGCACAAGGAAGCATCTTGGACTTGTGAAAAAGGAAAGCTGTGCCCAGCTGACATGGGCTGCCATCTGCAGAAAGGAAGCCCTGTTGTAGCTTGGATGTGGTTTCAGAAAGATCCCAACAGTCTCACTGAAATGAGAGAGGATCACTCACTGAGCATCATGAGAAGAGAACAGTCCCAGGTGGCAAATCTCCAAAGGTGGGATGATTATTATTATTATTTTGAGAAAAAGCAATGGTTACAGTGCCCTAACTTGTTAGTTCTTAACAAACGATAAAAAGATGTTAACAGCTCCAGGTTTCTCTGTTTTTCTTAATATGGGAGCTTAGCAAAATGTATTGTTAAACACATTTTGGAGCTAATGAGCTGATCAATTACCTCTCTGCGGATCTAAAATGTAACAGTGTGAATGATGTATAGTGAATTCAGGCCTTAAAAGTTTAATTCTAATAAAGATGAAAGTAGAATTGTTTTCCACTGAAAGCATAAGTTACTGATACAAATGTATCTGGTTTTATTGTCTCGGGTAAATTACTTCATGTATCAATTGTTTAAAAATGGCCAGGTGGGAAGTGCTGCATGAATCTCCACTAACAGCATCTTTTTTTTTTTTTTTCTAATGGCTTTCTGAGTTGAGTTCTCTGGGCTCCTGAGACTGAAGGAATTCGTTCCAGTGCAGGCAGAGTGGGCAGAGTATGCTGCGTTGGGAAGGAGGCTCTTGCTCTGCTAGTTATAATAAATTAAATGGCTGTGTTTTATTTTAACTTATTGGGACACTGTGCAAGGCTTTTACAAATTCAGTGGTGTGTATGAATGCCATTAGGACATCATTTGCCTAGCAAATACAGGTAATATTTGTGGTATACTTGGGGAACTCCTGGACTTAATTCTTGTTTTATGCCTATCTCTGTCTCTGGGTATGGCTTCTTTGTTGGTTTGTTTTGTTTTGGGTTTTTTTTTGGTGGTTGTTTGTTTTGTTTTTGTTTTTTCTCAGCAGCTTTTGAATCCTTTGGCCAATTGGAACATTAACTGGAACAAAGGAGAGTTGAACTTTTATAGGATCACTGAATCGTTAGGATCAGAAAAGACCTCTCAGATCACTCAGTCCAACTGTCAGCCCACCCCCACCATGCCCACTGCCCACATCCCTCAGTGCCACATCCACACGGTTCTTGAACACCTCCAGGGATGGTGACTGCACCACCTCCCTGGGCTGCCTGTGCCACTGCTGCTCTTCCTGGGAAGAAAGATTTTACAATATCCAACCTGAGCCTCCCCTGATACAACATGAGGCCATTCCCTCTCATCCTGTTGCTGTTACCTGGGAAAAGTGGTCAATCCCCCACCTCACTACAACCTCCTTTCAGGTCACTGTAGAGAGCACTTAGAATTTTTTTTGTTGTTTTGTTTTTTCATGTGAGTTGTTACCCCTCTTTCTTGCAATAAAAGGAGATCCAGAATTTACTTGCCTGTGAACTATCTTTACAGGTGATGCCTAACTTCTTTTCTCTGCACTTCCCACAGTGAATTATCAAGGTGTGCTTTCTGATCATAGGCAATGAGGATGTTTTTTAGTAGTTAGTATATTCATGCAGATTTTTATTTTGGGAAGTGTTCTTTATAAGAAGTAGCAACTCGAAAGTGCCCTGAAAATACAGATTTTTCCCAGATAACCCTGTTGTTTCCCCTTTGTTATTTCAGTATTTCCCTGGGTGCTGCTGAGGGTGGCAGCTCCCTGCTGCAGGCACCAGCTCTGTTGTCAGCTCCACGAAGCCATCAGACAGTTCCAGCTGCTGTGTAACATTACTTTTTTCCACATGCTGTTAATAATTTTGTTGGCTGGGAAAGCCACATTTTGATCTTATCTGCACTCCAGACAGTTTGCGGAGAAAAAAGATTATATAGGGATTGCTTAAATTTATTTTCTTAGATGTTAAGGATGCCTTGTCAGTGTCTGTACCTGATGCTTGATGAACAAAGAGAAAGACGAGTGATATTTCTGCTTCACGGTCTTACTGTGGTTTACACGGGAGCCCCATGGAAATGCGAAGAGGTGTAAATTCTACCTGTGCTTGTTTAAAATGTAAGGGTGTAAGGGAAACATGGCATGTGATATGGGTCCTGGAGGTCTGTCTCGGTTATTGCTTGTGACGTGCCAGCTGCAGAGGCCAGCGTGGGTCCTCTTCTCATGCTTGAGAATACCTCTGTGATGTCAGAAGCAGCCTGTGGGTGGTGCAGAACTCCCCTCAGCCTTTCTGGGCTGATGCTGTGGGGATGGGTTTACCATCAAGTTATCCTCTTAGCAGCAAAGCCTGTCGTAACCAGGGTGAAGCGAGCAGTGTGAGGCCTGTGGATATGCAGCTGGTGGCCATGGGCTGCTGTAGGAGCAGATTGCTGCTCAGGGCTCACTGCTCTGAAGTCAGCATTTTCCCTTTCAATCCAGGCAGGAGGGAAAGGGAAGAAAGCTGTGTGTTTGCTTTGTGGCATAAGAGGAAACCCCACTGGAAGAAATTCTTGACTGTTAAATCCAATGTGTGGATGTACGAGGCTGAAAGAAGCAGCGTGCAGCCATGTCAAAGCCCTGGAGATACTGGACTCTGTGCTGAGAGGAGCATGGGGAGTCTCTGCTAGAGGTGTTAGAGGAGCAGTGTGCCACATGTGCCATGTAAATGCATACCCAAGGAGCAGCCACCAGCCTAAGAGAGTGCACATGGCAGCGTGAAAGCATAAAGCATCTGCTCTTGGTGTCTGCTTGATGGCACAGCAAGGAAAAAAGTGCTTTCCCTGGAAAGGAAGTAAGTAAAAAGTAAGGCTAAAGGGTACACTGTGAACTGCAGCACCCACCTGACTTCCCTGGGAGCGTGGAGCTCATGGGACAAAAGCAAATTTGCAGATAGGATGGTATACTTGAACCATCCAGCACCTGCACGCCTTCTGGAAAGCTATATAATGCTGTGAAGCCAGCTAAGGCTCCCAGCTATGCCAAAGCAAATGGTTCTCATCTAGGGAAAAGGTATGGCTATGCTGGAGGAAGTCGTTGTGGAATAACTGGGTCTTTTGACAGCTACAATTCAGAAACCTGTGTGACTTAAGAAGTTGGAACATTTTGTCTCCTAGACCCTTTTCTTCCTCTTCTCCATAGTCTGTCTTTTTAATTCAGTTTTATTTCCCTTCTTCTGAGAGGCCTTTATATGACATGTGACAGCATGACACCTGCCACTCTTATCAGAAGGGTGGATGAGGTTGCAAGAAGAACAAAACATCGTTTGTAACACTGGAGAAGACAAAGAAATTGAGATAAGGGAATTGCTATGAATAACTGTGGCAATGGTGAAACACCAACATTGCATGAGCTACCAATTCAGTGTTTCAGTGGTCAGGAATCCACTTAAGGAAAAATATTGCTGTTCTCTATTTCGAATCCTTGTTCATATGTTTTGAGTGAGTTCCAGTAAGGTTTTGTAGCAGGTAGATTTGAAATCTGCCATACAGCTAACCTTAACTACAGATCTGCCTGTTTTACTTTCATTCTGCTTTATGCACTGAATGGAGAAATAGCAGGCTCTTTTAACTTACTGTTTCTCCAGTTTCTGGCTGTTCTTTGAGATGTTCTACATTTTGTCTCTTAAAAAGGCAGTGAGCATCCTGGAGCAGCCAGGTCTCCCAAGTGCACCTCTATGCCTCTGTCTTCATCACAGGCTGCTTTCATCTGCCAGCATCCCTTTGCCTTTCATTAGCTTTTCAGCCTAGCTCTTCACTGTGAAGCCTGCCGAGATTTGTATTTATGATTAAAATTACACATTGAGAAATGTGTGGGGGTAAAGGGATTAGGGAAACAGTTGCAGCAAGAAAAAAAAATACCGAAAGACAAAGCATGAGGAAGGAACTTCCACACCTGTTCCACATTTCCACACCATTGCTCTGGTTTGTATGCTCTTGCTTGGATGCTTTTGGAACCTATGAGATTTTCCTGCTGGTGTCTCAACTGTGTGCATGCACTTGTTATTCTCTGGGGTAATTGGGACAGGCTCCTAGGCTGTCCTGTCAAGTGCTACGTGTCTGCATGGCAAAGATGTAGCAAAACTGATATTTCCTTGATTTGTGTCAGAATTGCTTCCAGAAGTAAGAAAAGGTGGAAAAGCTTGGGGTAGGAGCTTTCCACCTCTTCATTTAATTTCAATATGCTGTTTAAAGATATCTCTATGTGGGATTTTTAAGACACAGCAGTAAGGTGCAATTGGCTGGGTTGTGTTGTTTTTGGGTTGGTTGTTTTTTTAATTGTTTAAGTTTGTTTTTGTGGATTTAGGATTGGATGAATAGCTTCTTTGAAATGCCATTCTGATGGAAAACAAGGCAGGTGCCTTACTACTGTCACCAGGTGAGGGCCTATCGTATGATCGCTTGCCAGACAGAGAAAATCACTTCATTAGATAGTGATTTTTTCTTTAATATAATCCTCTTACTGACGGATTTTGAGCTTAAAATACACCATGGCCAATTTTCTTTGTACTCTCTTCTCCTATACTAGGGCAGTATTTGCAGAGTTTTCGTACTTCTGCTATTTTGGACCCTCTTTTCTGAAGCTTCTGGTTGGAAATGCTTCAGATTTAAACATTTTGGAATTTAAGGAAAGTGTGTAACTGGACTATAGATAGGCCAGAAGGACAAAAACCCAGTGGGCTTTAACGCAGAGCTGTATGCCAGCGGTGTGACATGGCTTTGAGAAAGCGGCCACCTGCCTGCCTGCATGCAGCAACCTATTTCCACTAATGACCACTGTATGTGGATGTGGTGAATAACGCTGTGGAGAGACATTACCTCGATGCCAGTTCTCATCGGTGGTGATAAGGGGGGATCATAGAATCATTAAGGTTGGAAAAGACCTTTCAGGTCATCTAGTCTAATCATCAGCCCACCCACCACGTCCCTCAGTGCCACGTCCACACGGTTCTTGAACACCTCCAGGGGTGGTGACTCCACCAGTACCCTGTACAGCGTGTTCCAATGCCTCACCACTCCTTCTGGGAAGAATTTTTTCCTAATATCCAACCCGTGTCTCCCCCGGCACAATTTATGCCATTATCTCTAGCATTCAAGAGGAATGAAGAGGTCTGCCTGCCAAAGAGCAGAGCTCCTGGCTTGTGTAGCTGTCCGAAAGTGTACTGGGCAAATGAAGGGCTGGTGGGAGAAGCTGACACCCAGAGAAGGAGGGGAGCCAAAAGACAACATAGTTGTAGACACCCAGTCTGTATAAGTCAGGAGCCAGCTGGGGCTGGAGGCTGGGAGGACATTTCCACATCACCATGTTGGTATATGGAAGAGAAGGGTCAGCAGAGGTACAAGGAGCTAATCTCATGCATCCAGCCCCATCCTGTGTGCTAAGCTCTAGTAGTTGTTCTCTCCTGCCTCTTTGCCTTCTTTTGATAATCATACTTGGAAATGTTGGAAGGAATGCAAACTTCTGTAAGGAGGAAAGAGTTTAAACTTTAACTCCCTAACTTTATTTCTGTAGCTCCAATCTTATGGTGCTCCAACCTGTCCATGTTTGAGTTGGACGTGGTGCAAACAGACATGACCTGATGGGAAAGAAGGGAAAGTACTGTGGAGTAACTCCTTCATTTTGACAGCAGTAAAGCGCTACCCTTCTCAGTACAGTGCAGTAACCTCACTGTATTTTCTGTGCCCTCCCCAATCCAGGGGGGAATTGGCAGCACACTAACATATGATTTCTTCTTCTCACCTGGATGCCAGCCCCAGCCCAGCAGGCTGACCTGAGTGCCTGTACAGCACAGGGCACACGGACACCCCTGTGCAAGGAGGCCTTGCAAGGCACCGCCGCTCAGATGGGTATTGCCTCCTGCAAATGAATCATGAAGCTTCGGTTCTCCTCTTCTTCCCTGTCCTAGATGTGCAGAATGATGAGTGCTTTTTCTGCAAAAGGAAGCTGCTCCTGTCAGAAACAGAGGTGGTTGCTGCGGGCATAGTACATCTAATCTATTCTATTGATGGCTGTGCCGGGTGAGCAAAACTTTTCCCTATGAGGCTGTGAATATTAAAGATATTTGTAACATTCTTAGGGAAAGTGTGAAGTTCCTGTAGGAGACAAAGCATGAATCAAATATTAATGCCTCTATTACCAGCAGATGCTTTTAAAAGACAGTTGTAACCTGTGGGTTCAATCATGCAGAGTGAATTCAGCATGTAGGCTGCCACCATTTACTGCTAGTGCAGATGATGCTGAATGCTGTTAGGAGCTAATCTGATGCATTATTTTAATTTTTCCCTGACTCAAAAATGATCAGACGTGGATGTGTTTGCTGTCAGTGCCACAGTCTAACACTCCAGGTGATGAGTGATAACTCTCATCAGCCACCTGAAAGTTTCACATGGAGTTGAGAGCTTTTTTCTCAGTGCTCTATTATGAAACATGTGGAGTCTGCTAAGTGTCTAAAAGCACAGAAAGATTTACAGAGTCAAGCAGTCTTTCCACTACTGCCTGCTCTTGTGCTCTTTCAATTCTAGCCCATGGCCTCTATGAATGGAATATGATTTCAATACACAAGAGACTATAATAATTTTCTGTCAGTAAGACACGTGCTACATTCCCAGTGGTTCTTGGTGTCTGTGGAGTTGCTTTTGGGTTTTGCTTTGTTTAAGGCATATGGGATTGGTGGTGAGTTCTGCAGTGTGACTGGATCCTGGAGCACCTTGTCTGCAGCTCTAAGGAGCCTAGGACTGCCTCATGGCATTTGGCTGAAGCAGCCTCCTTTACAGAATGGATTGCTGAAAGTTCCAGCCATAATAAGGCTTTCTAAACACTTTAGCCTTAAATCTCTGACTTTTATTACTTCTAATTTAGCCAGTCTTATCAGGCTGAAATCTCCTGCAGTTGGTGTACCTCAATACTGACTTGCTAAAAGCTAAAATTCTTGTGCCATTTCTGGGAACACTGTTTGGGACAGCTGCTTACGTCGTGTTGTGCCCTTGAAAATTTTACTGTGCTGTACTGTTGGTATTTAGTTAGTTAGTTAGATTTGCAATTGATGAAGGACTTGAAATTCAGTGAGAAGGTAAGGTTTGAAATGTGTCTTTTGATCTTTGTGTGATTAAAACCACTTGAGAAACTACAAGTCTTTGAAGAATTCAGGCCACACAAACTGGGAAAAGCCCTAGAGCTTGATGTCTAAACTCTTCATAGAGGGTATGACTTGTCCTGGTCTGCAAATGGTGAAGAAAGCTCTACTATCAATCGCTGTTCCCCATTGCAGTAAACTGCTGCAGACCAGCTGCAAGGTGTAAGTGGTGGCTGCCCTCTCCCCCTCTTTCCCTCACACCTTAGCATGGGAGTTGTTCTTACTTCAATGTCACATGCTATTGTTTTTACAGAATCCATATCTCATTCATTGTCCTGGAGAGATGGGTGTCCCTATCTGGAAAAAAAAAAGTAAGATGCCTGTGGTTCTTGAAGGAGCTAGGAGGTAGATATTGAGAGAAGGGAGAGAACTGCCCAATTATTAAGCAATCATATGGGACAGTTTGAGTGGGAAGGGACCTCAAAGCCCACATAGTCCCAACCCCCTGCCATACGCAGAACTGTCCAGAGCCCCATCCAACCTGACCTTGAGCGCTTCCAGGGATGGGGCACCACAGGTTCTCTGGGCAGCTGTGCCAGCGCTTCACCACCCTATGAGTGAAGAATTTCATCCTGATATCTAATCTAAATCTTCCCTCTTTTGGTTTAAACCATTCCTCCTTGCTCAGTCACTATTAGATCATGTAAAAAGTTGGTCTCCCTCCTGTTTATAAGCTCTCTTCAGGTACTGGAAGGCTGCAGTGAGGTCTCTTCTCCAGGCTGAACAAGCCCAGCTCCCTCAGCCTCTCTTCATAGGAGAGGTGCTCCAGCCCTCTCATCATTCTTACATTCCACCTCTGGTCCCACTGCAATAGCTCCATGCCGTTCTTGTGCTGGAGGTCCCAGACCTAGAAGCAGTTCTCCAGCTGGGGCCTCACAAGGGCAGAGCAGAGGGGGACAATCCCCTCTCTCTCTCTGCTGGCCACCCCTCTGTTGATGCAGCCCAGGATACAGTTGGCCTCCTGGGCTGCAGGCACACTGCTGGCTCATGTCCAGCTTTTCATCCATCAGAACCCCTAAGTCCTTTCTCCACAGGGCTGCTCTCAATGGGTTTTTCTTGCAGTCTGTACTCATATCTGAGATTGCCCCACCCCATGTGCAACGCTTTGCACTTGGCCTTGTTGAACTTCACTAGGTTCACATGAACCCACTTCTCAATCTTGTCCAGGTCTCTGTGGGTGGCATCCCTTCCCTCTGTTGTGTCAATTACACCACCTCACTTAGTGCCATCTGCCAGCTTGCTGAGAGTGCACTCAATCCCACTATCCCACAATCAATTCAGTAGTTTTTACAAAACTTTGAGTGATGCTACTTAAGTCATATAACTGTCTTCACAAATGGCCACTAATAATGAGTTCCTCATTCACTGACCGCAAACTTTGCAACGTAACTTGCAGAAGTACTTCTTGTTTACAGCTGCAACCGAAGACAGTTGATGCCACAGGCTGAATATAAAATTAAATCCAATTTTAGGTGCCACAGATGAGGCTTGAAAACAGGAGGATATTTTTTCCTTAGATTTCTTTTTGTCAGATCTCCACCTTTAAGTCTGTGTTAGTATGTGTTTAGGGATAATAATTGCTGGCAGCAAAACTCTATAGCAATAGAAGATTTTCCCAGTCATGCTCTAAGCAGTGTCATATAAACACCTGATTTGACCACTCTAACATTAGCATTACTTACCTTTTGACCTTGACTACACAGCTCCAACACTGAAGGAGTTTGGGGGAGAATGGTGTTGGTGTGAGCAGCTATGTGCCAGGATAGTGTGTTTCTTGAGGGACAGTGACATTAGTTCACTCTAGTGGTGAAAATGTGAAGAGCACATGTCAAAAGAAAGCCAAAATATACACTTACCCTCACTTCAATCTTTATTCCAGAAAAAAGGGTTTATCTGTGTAATTCTTCTCCGTTATGGGATGTGCACTAACGCACTGTGGAATTTGTAATACGCTGCATGTATTTTACTTGCAAATGCATGGGGCTGGATGAGGTTCAACTAGAGGGTGATGTGAGTGCAAGGATGCTGCTGACCATCTACATGAAAATCCTGGAGACATCCCAGCTGATGAGAAGAGTTAATGCTAAAGGATGATGATCTATGGAGCTGGATGGTAACCAGCTTCCCTTCTGGCATCAAGGACTGCCAAGCACAAGCCCCGAGAATTCATTTTCAGGCTCATGAAGCCACCAGGTGGCAGACAGGGTCGGGCTAGGTTCTGCCTTCTGTGCTGGGATGGCTGGCTTTGGAGACATGGGGACAGTCATGGATATGTCTCCAAAGTGTCTTTTGACACGGCCTCCCACAGAACTCTCATCTGAGAGCTGAGAAACACGGACTGGATGAAGGGCCTGGCAGGCAGATTGGAGGCTGTCTGACCTTCTGAACTCAAAAGCAAGTAAGCAATGGCTTGACACCAAGTGGCACAGTGTGATACAAGGGCTCAGTATTATTCAATATTCCTGATGTTGGGTGTTGAGCCAGGGTGCACCTTCAACTGTTGTGTGGGAGGCATTAAACTGTGCATTGGGCAAGGAAAGACTTGCTGTGCTGGGTGACAGAACAGCACTGTAAAACCTAGGATCTGGGACAGTGAAAACCTTGTAAAGTTCAACAGGAAGTGCAAAGTCTGCATCTGGAGCAGAACAATCCTGGGCATCAGTGCTAGGGACCTACTAGCTGGCAAGTATGTGTCATATAAACTTACCATCTCCTACTTCATTTAAGTACTGTATGAACTCCAGAGATCCTTCCCAACCTTAGCTGCTATGCAGTTATGGTTTGGGGAGGCAGCGAGCATAGTTCTCCTCTCCTTACTTCTTGCCTTTGCTTTATCTTTGCTTCCTTTTTCTCTTGAAAACAGAAGTCATACAGAGTAGGAGGAACCCACGGAATGTGCCTGTCACAATTCCGTGAAAGAACCCATGCAGGAGGTGAAATGCTGGCTAATTCCATCCACTGCAGATGTGTTAGGGAGATTTCCCTGGCCATGTCTACTGCTAGCCTTTTCTCTCCAGACAAGGAGCAATGGTCTAAAACTTGAATGTAGGAAGTTCCATGCAAACATGCAGAAGAATTTTACGGTAAGGGTGACGGAGCCTGGAACAGGTTGCCCGGAGAGGTTATAGCACCTCCTTCTATGGAGATATTCAATACCTGTCTGAATGCCTACCTGTGCAGCCTGCAGTAGGGAACCTGCTTTAGCAGGGGGGTCAGATTCCATGATCTCTTGAGGTCCCTTCCATCCCCTGCAATTCCATGATTCAGTGATTCTCTCTCTCCAGCCCACTTGGCAAGTAGGGCTCATTGTAGGATCCCTTGGATCACAAACAAAGCAAGTTTGCTTAGCTGTTCTCCTGACCTCCTTACCTTGTTTTCCATGAGCACCTCCTTACCCCTGCAATGTGATCTCCTGCTCACACGCTGTTTTCACAGTAACATGTACTGGGCGTGACGTGCTGAGCAACACGCAAACAGCAATTTCACTTCTCAGGGAGTTGCTCTGGCTTGACAGCTCATGCTGTTGTCTCATGACAGATCTTTAACCTGGAGAACCACTGCTCTAGACCCAGTTTTTTCTGGAGGACAGGACTGTGCTGTGCACCTGAGCTGCACTATGCGTGTGCTGAGTGTTTCAGAAGTATGCAGCGAGTGTTGGATAGCTGCTAAGTGTTGTATTGATTCACACCCACATGGCAACTGAGATGTGCATCTTATGGTAGGAACACTAAGCCCCCCAGTTGTTCAAAATACATTCATAGCTGAAGAAGCCATAATGTATTTGTATGAAGGCAATGAAAGATGCGTGGAAAAAATTCTTGTAAAATTGGTAATGGCTAGCTTTCACCTTTATTGCTTACTTAGCCTACTGGGTAGGTCTTTTGGTTTCTTTTATGGGTGGGGAGGGGGTCCAGGATCAGATTCTGGAAACAAAGAGAGTATTTTTATTAATTAAGAAAAACGATGTTTGAGTTCTAAATTAAGTCAGAATACCCTTAAGCTGTCCTGCTGTGATTGCTTTTACGCAGAACTTCTGGCAGAGAGTCAAGTGTTGTCACCATTCCTGTGCCCAATGTTTGCTATTTAGGCATGTATTCAGGGATTTCTGGTGAAGACAGGGCAATATTAATGGCTCCATGCAAGCCCAAGTAAAACTTCACCCAAACATGGGCATACAAATCCAAGACAGTTTGTGTCCAACCAGCATGAATGCACATGGGCTAGAAAATGTTGTGCTAGGATCTGTGTCCTCATCTGGTTTGTGTGTATTTCACTGGTTTGCTATAAAGAGATTCTGTACTCATCTGTTCTGACTTTCTGCACCATAAAGTCTTTAAACAATATTCCTGAACTTATTCTGTGTTGGCTGAAGGTGCACATTTAGGAAAGAGAAGGAGGAAGGAAACTGACCTGAATTTACACAAGTCCATTAATGGAGAATTCATTGCAGCCCTTAGTAAAATATCTCAACGTTAATTACCTTCACAGTTAATTACCTTCAATTATCATCACAGTTACGTATTTAATATTTATTTCTCATCTAAGCTTTCTTCAGCCTTCATGTACTAAAGCTTATGATGTCTCACTTTGCTGCAGCCAGGAGATTAAATGTGACATCAGTTCTGACGCAGATGCTGGACCTCACCATAACAATCATCAGCACTGCGAAGAACTGGGACTGACATGTCCTAGTGGGGTTTCTGCATTCCCTGATTTTTTTTTTTCAGATACATCACAGCTTGTGCAACCTTCCATGGAGTAAGGCTCTGTTCTTGGCATGGACTGGAGAAGCACTGTCAGATTTTCAGCTTCTTCGACCACATGTGTCAGCCTCATGACGTGTGGGCTTAAGAGAAATGGAAAGGGATACATGTGAAAAAATATTGCAGAGCTTTGTTTCTCCAGTATTGTTTCCGCAGATTTGCTTTAAGAATCAAATTAGGCTTGCAGGAGGAGCTCTTTTATTCCCTTGTGGTATAAATCTAAAACACTTTCTTGCTATGGAGAAGACATTCAAATTTGCACTGTGTGGCAGCTATCTGTATCTTTCTGGAAATCATCTGCACTTATTCACCCTTAACATCACTGTCACCTGTTCTCCTTGACCTCACAAAGGAGATGTAAGGATTAGATTGCCAGACGCTGTGAATCCCTTTCTTAGAGACCAGTTTGAATTTCAGTCTGAAGTAAGACATTTTGCTGGGCTCATGTTGGAGCACATTAGTCATGAAAGCGGTTGTAATCCATCAGTGATATTTGTCTGTGTTCCTGTACCTGGTTACCTGATCCAGGTCTATAAATATCTAAGGTGTGGGGGGCAGAATGGCGAGGCCAGACTGTTTTCAGTGGTGAGTGGAGACAGGACAAGGGGAAACGGCTGGAAACTGCAGCATAGGAAGTTCCGCACAAACATGCGCAAGAACTTCTTTACAGTGAGGTGACGGAGCACTGGAACAGGCTGCCCAGGGAGGTGGTGGAGTCTCCTTCTCTGGAGATGTTCAAGACCTGCCTGGATGCCTACCTGTGCGACCTGCTGTAGGGAACCTGCTTTGGCAGGGGGGTTGGACTCGATGATCTCTGGAGGTCCCTTCCAACCCCTACAATTCTGTGATTCTGTGATTCTGTGATTCTGTGACACCAGCTCCATGGCAGTTGAAATCTGCTGACTTTACTGATAGGTTGGGCTTGCTACCTCACCTAGAAATATAAGGAAGTTGAAGACACCGTTTAAATAAAGTTTATAAAAGATCTGAGCCAATCGTTATGGGGAGAAGAGACATCTCAAAGGGATGAAAGTTTTGGAGCCTGCTGATTACTCATTTCATAAAACCAGAAAATCAACATGTATATGCGTGATGAAAAAAGGTAGATTATATATCGTGTACAGGTTGCTTGAGAGTAGGTTGGAAAAGGGTTTATTCTGAAGGTAATGTATAAATTAATGATCATAGAATCACAGAATGGCCTGGGTTGAAAAGGACCACAATGATCATCCGGTTTCAACCCCCCTGCTATGTGCAGGGTCACCAACCAGCAGACCAGGCTGCCCAGAGCCACATCCAGCCTGGCCTTGAATGCCTCCAGGGATGGGGCATCCACAGCCTCCTTGGGCAACCTGTTCCAGTGTGTCATCACCCTCTGTGTGAAAAACTTCCTCCTAATATCTAACCTAAACCTCCCCTGTCTCAGTTTAAAACCATTCCCCCTTGTCCTGTCACTACCTGCCCTTGTAAACATCTGTTCCGCGGATAGCTAACAGACAACTATGAGTATTTTTTGTTAGGACATTTAAAATACATGTCCTGGTTGTTGTTAAGAGTAAGCACCATGCACTTCTGGCTGATGAACCTATGAGATTTTACTCACATCATTGCATGAGTAGAAGAATGAGCTTTATGTATGAGCTTCACGCACCTCTGAAAGCCGTACTTGGTTCTACTTAGCCCCATTTGCTGCTCAGAATAAACTAATCCTAATGGCTTTAACAGATCTCATTCTAAATATCTCTTTGGAAGAGATTCTTAATGTGTTTTTACTCACTCTAATCTCTGCTGCATTCATTAAAAAACACTTTGAATCAAAATGACTACAAACTTGCTATTTTTGTACTCTTTCCATTTCTGAAAGGTTTGCAATTCAGGAAGGTTGTACGCTAGATAATTCACTGCAGTTGAAATTAATCATAGAAGTGTTTTTCTCTCCTTGTTTTATTTTATTTATGTATTTTTTCTTTCCAAACCATTACTTTTAATTGAGGAGATAGTGATTATTACACTGGCATTTACTTTTCACATAGCGTGATTCACACAATACTCCTTTGTTTGTGACTGAGTTGAAACCTACATTTTACTTGCATGGTCCTGGTAGACAGAACTGCTTTCCATGATTTCATACAAAGGGACTGACCTAACCTTTTGAAGTTTTACTCTTGGCTTCCTTAAAATCTGCATCAATCTTAGACCTGATCAGTTCTTGGCTGGATAACACCCTATTCATCTGGATGAAGATGCTGAGTAAAGCAGCATAAAGGATCGTCTTTGCATCTGAGCCAAGGTGTGCACACGTAACCTTATATTTGGCTGCCAGTTCCCTGACATGATTTTCTTTTGTTTAGTAAGGAATGCATGACTCCACCGGAGGTAGGTTATAAAAAAAAAATCAAACAAAGCAAGCATTTTACCTCTTCCATTCTTTCATCTTCTTGGTTCTGAAGCTGCATTCAGTATTTCTTATTCAAAATCCTCTCTGCTCAGACTCTTGCTAACTTCTTCAAAACAAATGGACATTCAAGGAAACCTCCCAGCCATTTGGAAGAGTTCATTGTGGTTCACCCCCCACAGTACTCTTGCCATGGAAGTGTCCAAGTGCTTGTTTTCTCCAGCCTCTCCTTTGCCTTCTGCAGCCTTCTTCCTTCTCTTATTCTCATTCATCCCCTTCAGTTTCTAACTAGCCTAAGTGGAAAATCTTGCATCTTACCAACAGACTGGTCAGCCCCTCTCTGCAGAGCACTGCCCTTTCTGCCTTCTCCCCATTTGCCTCCAAGCAGCATGTTCAGTTTACTTCCTAGAGCCACTGACTTTTGCTTTCCCCCAGATCTACTTTAGGTCTCTTCCACTCTGTTTTTGTCCACTCCACAATATGTTACATGCTGTTACACCCTATCATCTCTAGAAGGTTTGTTCATCTAGAAAGACTTCTGGTTCCCTTCCTTTCAGGTCTTTGTCCCTTCCATTCTTTTTGCAGAAGGATGCTATCCCTCAGGGCTTCTCTTGGCTTTCCTATCTGCTGCCCCTCTGGACAACGTCAGCCCCAAACACAGCTTTGACTTTTATCTTATTTCTTCCCACAGCTAAAAGAAAACATGATGTGTCCTCCAGACATCCCTTGGTGAATACCTGGTCATGGCCAAAAGGCCGTATCTTTTCACACTTCCTCCCAGCTGTGCTTCTTGTTATGCAGACCAGTAATCTTCATTTTCTATAATTTGGCCGTAATGTCCAGGCTTTGTACAAATTTTTCCATTCCCTCCTGCCCTGTGCTTTCTAGACAAGTTCTCACGTCTGTTCAGTCTCCTGTGCTATTTTCCTAGTTTCAGCCATTCTGTTCACATAGGACTGGCTCTGCTCTCCTTGCACTGTATGTTCACTAAGCACTTGTTCAAGCTGCCTGTCCTGTCAATTATTCTGTAATGCCTCCTTCAGGTCCTTCTACTCTCTTCTCTGCAAACAGAAACCTCCCTTGATCTCCTCCATCACTTCAATCAACTCTACTCAGGCTGGTTTCTGAGATGCTGAGCTTTCTCTAGCTGAAGCCAGGGCAGGCAGGCCATTTCCCTGATGGAGGAACCCCTAACCACATAAGCTTGCTCTTCATCTCAGCACTTTCTTCTGGAAAAATTCAGCACATTGCTTTTCATCTCTGGGCAGCAAGTACACCTTCTCAGCTGAGGCCTTTGGAGCCAGGTCCCTGTTCCAGTTCCCCAGCGACCATACTGTAATCTGTCTTGAACATGCATTTCCACAGCATGGCCTGCTGAGTGGAAAAACAGAAGGCTCTGACTCAGAAATGCCCTGATTTGGAAAGGTTGATGGCCGCACCCCATGGAACAGAATGGCTGACCTTTGCTGGAGCAGCTGCTCTGCTACAGTGACCCAAAAGCGATATTTAGTCAAAATATGAAAAGCCACTATGGTCTCCTTCCAATGTTGCCTCGGCCAAAGAAGAAGAAAAACAAAAAAAAGGACAAACACTCATTGTTCAGGAGGTGGAAACTTGCCTTGCCCCGTCCGCTCTTAACTGGCAAAGAATAACAGACATTATTTCACTATGTTCTCTGCAGTTTGTATCTCTCAACCTGCTGTGTGTTTTGTAGCCCACAAAACTTTCATGACCAGGTATGACATTTGGAGCTCTCTAATGTTTGAGCTGATTGTAGCGCTGAAGATCAAGCTGACTGGTGCTCATCCTGAATGGCCTATAAGGAATCACAGCAGAATTGTAGCATAGACTCCACTGTTCCTGGAGTAGAGACGTGAAGAAGGAGATCAGTAGTTTCCAAGGGGGAAGAAGACCTTGCGCTCCTCTCCAATTGCAGAAATGCAATTGGTTTTCTGCCTCAGCACCACCAGATCTTCATAATGGTTTTTCCATCTGACCCACATTTATTTTTGTAAGCATGGTGTCTGGGTGTTTCGGGAAAATGTGTCATATGCTGACTCACAGTAAAGAAGTGATCAAAAAAGGACAAGAAATTTTCTGTTAGGCAAAGCAGTGGTGTCCCAAGCATGTACCTAACTGATGTTATCCACCTTCCTCATGCTGGATCGCAAACAACCAAAAGCTGGGGAAAGAAATTCATGTTTGAGATCGACTGTGCCTGGGGACCTCACATGGAAGCCACTGTACTGCTAATTAATGAGGATAGATCCTGGGTCTCAGAATACAAACTGCAGGAAACCATGGCCATGGGATGTTTGAGCATAGCACCATGGCATCTTTCTCCAGACTCCTAGAAAATTTGTGCCAAAGCACAAATGGTCTCAAAGAAGGCTTTCTGGTGTGCAGCATCACACCAACACTGTCAAACAACAGGGGAATTCTTTCTGAAATGGGGGCAAAATGCTATGTTTCAAGGGTACTTTTTCTGCTAATGTCCTCCAGGAATCAAGATGTCTCTCAGTGAAAAAATACCAGGTGAAAAGAGGGAGGTAAAAATATTCACATTCAAAAGTTGTGTGAGATCATCTGAGAAGAGAATTACGGAAAAATCAGGAGTGGGAGTAATATGCTGATCCTATCTGTGGTTCCAGGGCAGCTCTGCTGCCTGAGAGCTGTTTGTGCAGCAGGGATGGGAGAAATCCCAGAAGGCATCAGATGTCCCCTGTGTGCATGGGGAGCCACACTGTGACATCTTCTGGGAACACTCACGTAAGAACACCCACGCTGAGATCTTGGCACACAAAGGGACTCGAGGTGGCACCGAATGTGATGTGCTAGCCTGCTTTTTCAAACAAGTTGGATGCTGGGTGCCAAAAGGGTCCCTTGCCATGGTGCGCTATCTCACTTTGCTTCAGGGTGTGTTGGCGTGCTGCAAGACTGGTGGCAGCACTTTCCACCCCAATGGTGTGGGCCGTTAGCAGGATCCAGGTGCTGCTGCCTTGAAGCATGTGTAGCAGACCATAGCAGTGAGTGTTGGGCTGCGTGAAGCCCTGTTTCAACAGGGACTGTAACACAGATGTAAACATTTTTGCCTCAAGTTTTCTTGCAGGACCCCCTCAAGTTCAGTGAGGAAATGAGTCCCATTTATCCAATGGTGGAGATTGCAACCACAGGACTGTAGATTGCACTGCCACTGGCATCATCCTTCACCACCCATTAGAAGGTGGGCACTGATTGAAGAGCCCTCACACCCTTTAAGAGTTGCTTGCTCTGCACAGGAGCAACGTGAAGGGAATCCAGTAGTATACTTCAACTAATTGACTCCTTCTGCATCATCGGATGTGCTAATGATTTGTTGGACAGTTATCAAGCTGTTTAATCTTCAGCCCATGCAGGATGTAGTTAGGAATAATATATTTTGTACACGATCCATGTGTGTCACACTGCAAGGACAGGATCCATCTCCCCACTGGGATGTTGCAAGGAAGGAGGAAAGCCTCCAAAAACAGTCTTAGCTCCTATGACTCACAGCGTCTGGGTTAAAGGTGTTAAACTTCTGCTGGGGGCAAGGGTAAAATCTTAATTATGTTAATATTAATAGATTTTAGCTAGCACCTTTTTCATCACTGCACTACCCTTTACTTTTGTTACAAGAATAAGGCTTCTGCAAAAAAGGCTTTCTTTTTAAAAAGTAAAACAGTACTATTTCTATCTCATCTAGGCTAAATTCACTAAACCAACAAAGAATCTGGTAATAATAATCATCATACGGTGACCTTTTCTTTTGAAAGCTGGAAAGTTTTTGATAAATGAGGCAGTGATTAGGGAAAGAAAAGCAGTGCAGCACTGGCTAGAAGAATTGGGTTCTGCACTCGGCTGTGGGTTTTATGTGTGCCAAAGTATAAGTCATTTAAAGCATGCCTTGGGAGAGAGATTGCTAATTGTACGGCTCTTATTCAGAGTGCTCATGCTAAGGCCTAAACTCTAGACTCCTGGTGTTTGCATTCAATCGCAGCTCAAGCAAAGCTGTGCTTCTGTCAGTCTGTGTATCTGACAAATGATCTTTGGAAATCTCAAGCACTAAGTACACAGGATCGAGTGCCCTGAGTTAGTGCCTGCTCTGAACTTGGTACCTCACCTTTCCACATTACAGGGGGCAGTATGAATCCCTTATGACTCCTGTGGCTGAAAATGTAGATGTGAGAGTATCTGTGAAGTACTCCAACATAGTACTCCAACATAGTAGCCCTAAATTTTATAGTAAAGCACATAGGAAAATGTGTTACTGCAGCACAGTATGACTATTACAAATTAATAGGTGTGAGGGACTGCATGGTGACCACTGGGACCTCACTGGGAAGCCTATCAATGGAGCATCTTCTTCCCCGTGTCTTATAAAGAAAACAGTAGGGGATAAATTAAAAAAAATGTAACGTAAAGGTAAAGGAGGTAAAAGGTAAGGTAAAGGAGATGTAAAAGTGACAAATTAAATAAGCAAACATAGCCTTAATTACGCTGTATGCTAATTTTAGTATGTTTGACTTTACAACTTCAGTAACATTTTAGCACGGTGGCAATATCTGTGCACTGATTATATCCTCACACGCCTTTCTAATTAAGCTATTCCAAAACAGTTACAGACAGATCTCCTCCACAGGAACATCAAAACAAACTGGAGTTTAACACTTCAAACTATCTTGGAATAGAAATATGCTAGAGGAATTGAACATGCCCTCCCAATATGTAAATGCTCTCATTTCCAAGCTGCTTCCTCCCCTCCTTTCCCCTTCAAGTATAATTCTACCCTGGAGGGAAATCTTGGGCCTCAGGAAGAAGCTGAGAATTAGGCTGCAAACTTAAAGGAAACCCAATGTCAACCCTGAAGTGTTTATCAGTGACTCAGAGGAGTGAGCACCCGGAACTCTCCCCTGGGAAAACAGATGGACTTCTGTGACTTGATTTAGTGGCATCAGGCTACCCTGGGTGGAAATACACCAATCACGGGAACAATAACACTGCTGTCCAGGGGCATCTCTAACAAAATGCCACACAGTGTGGGGTGAGGAGCGTTTTTTTAAGTTGAGGAAGCTGGGAAAAATTTTGCCCTGAATACAAGTGCAGATTCTTCATCTCCTGCAGGAGGCAACGCTTCTAAGCTACAGCTTTTCTGCTGATGAAAACTGTAAGTTAGTAGTGGTGTTTTGATCAGTTTACAGAGGGTTTGTGAGAAGTCCACTCAGCTCTGTGGCTGTTGCAATCTGTCACTCTCGGCTCATAAACCACAAAGAAGAAGCCATAAACCGCGTGGCCGTGTCACAGGGCACCCATTCCAAGGGAACTCTTAGCAGGTCTTTCCTACATCACGTACCCTGACCTCTGTTAAACAACCTGGGAACTACCAACTATCCCAATGAGAAGCATGAGTTTTTAAATTATAGACTATTGTTAGTTTTGCTGTAGTTTTTCACGCTCCTTTCCTTCTTGTTTCACAGGATATCAGTCCTACCTGCTAAGCAATAACAGGCACCTAGATGAGTGCTTCACCTCCACTCCCACTGTGCATCCTCTGTTGCCATCCTGCAAGCAGCAGCTCATTTTGCTGTCATTTTTCATGCAATCATGGAATCATTAGGGCTGGAAAAGACCCCTCAGATCATCTAGTCCAACCTTCAGCCCACCCCCACCGTGCCCACTGACCACGAGGTAACTTTGTCCCCTTGCAAATAGCTGCCTTTGGAAAACCAGAGGCTGCATACCAGTACCATATCAGTAATGCTGCTAAATAAAGCAGTTCCCTCCTTTGAGGAAAGGTGCTGCTGCAGTGCCTGCTGATTGCTCATGAGCAGAGGACAGCGGCCACCCAGCAGGCTGCAGCATGCACAGCAGCATGCTGGCTGCCCATCTGGCCCCACTTGATATTGCTGGCTGAGCTGGTGCCACCATGCTGCACTGTCATGCAGTGAAGAAAAGACTGTCACGCAGCAGCTGGGACACGTGGGGTGAAACAACGTGGCCGGACGTGCTCACCTGCTGCCTGCTTTGACAGGAGGGCTGCAGGGAGGTTCCCAGCATGAACCGGATGGGGCAATCGGCAAAAATGCTGCTGCTTTTCATCAGGGTCCCAGGAAGCAGAGGTGGGGTGGCTCAAGGGGCCAGCCCAAATTTACTCATCCTTCTGTGTTCCTGAGACCTGGCCTTGATGTAGTGGGGCAGAACCAGGCATATTTGTTCTGTCTTTTATGAATAATGGCCCCAGCATACTTTGATAACATAGCAATGGGACTGATGCCATCTTATCTCCAAGTGACGATGCCAAGAAATGAAATCATAGAATCACTGAGGTTGGAAAACACGTCATGTACTCCAACCATCAGTCCACCCCCACCATGCCCTCTCACATCCGTCGGTGCCACATCCACACAGTTCTTAAACACCTCCAAGGATGGTGACTGCACCACCTCCCTGGGCAGCCTGTGCCACTGCCTTACCGCTCTGAGAAGATGATTTTTCTAACATCCAGACTGGACCTCCCCTGGCACAACTTAAGGCTGTCACCTCTCATCCTATCACTGGTTAAATGGAAGAAGAGGCTGACCCCACCACACCAAAACCTCCTTTCAGGTAGTGGTAGTTATAGAGAGCAATAAGGTCTCCCCTGAGCCTCCTCTTTTCCAGACTGAACAATCCCAATTCCCTCAGCCACTCCTCACAAGGCTTGTGCTCCAGACCCCTCACAGCTTCACTGCCCTTCCCTGAACATGTTTCAGGGCCTCGATGTCTTTTTTGTATTAAGGGGCCCAAAATTGAACATAGTACTCAAGGTAAGGCCAGTGCTGAGTACAGACGGACAATCGCTTCCCTGCTCCTGCTGACTGTACTATTTCTGACACAAGCCAGGATGCCATTGGCCTTCTTGGCCACCTGACCACACTGCTGGCTCATGTTTAGCCAGCTATTAACTAATGCCCCCAGAATGATGAACTAGTAGCACAGCATGGAGGTCATTTTTCGGATGGTAACCTTGAGCCCAGGAGGTAAGCACCAGGCCAATCATCATTGCTCAGAAAACCATCACCAGCAACATTAAGTATTCAGAGAGGGCAAGGCCAATAGGCAGTGGGGCTGCAGACCAAAGCCATGCTTGGAGAGGCGGTGACAGGTCCCCACCCGGGCCTTGTGGCCTCACAGAAGGCAGAAATCACAGCAAGCTCCCTGCTGCAGCTGCAGCTCAACTGGAAACGGTGCTGCTCCTCGTGCTGCCAGGCTCCCGTTCCTCAGAATGGTTTGTTTACAGCCGTGTCTAAAATAAACGTTGCCTACATTTTCTTCTTCTTCTTCTTTTTTTTTTTTTTTTTACTCCTGTTATTCCTGCGGAGCAAGTTGGATTCCTTTCTGACTCACGCATGATTAACTAACTTCCAGCTGCATTATCTTTATTGTTGCTGCCGATGCGCCAGCCAGCGCTCAGCACGAAGCGTAGACCCCAAGCTGCGTTGGCAGGGCTGCCGCTTACAGAAAAGGATTTTTTCTGAGAGCCGGGGCTCGGCGATTTATTGTTATTATTTTATTTTTTTTCTTTTTCATTATTTTTTTCTTCAGGCGAACACACGTGCTCGGCTCTCTCGGGAAGCGGAGCGCACTCTTCCCCTGCGCAGCCGCCCCACGCCGGGCATTACACCGAGCCCAGCTCGTGCAGAGCGCGGCTCCCCGCGGAGGGCAGCCCAGCACGGGGATTCGGGCCTGAGGGCCGGAGGTTAAGGCCGAAGCAGCCCCAGGGCCCGGCACCGGGAAGCAGGAAAGGGAAGGAAGAGGCCGAGCCCACCGGGAGCCGCGCGGCAACGGACGGGCACCCGGGCACCGCCCGGCCGGGCCGCCCCTCGCGGGCCATCGCCGCGGGCCTCCCCCGCCTCCGGCCGTCCGCCGCCCGGGAGCCGCCCCCCGCCGCCGCGGCGCGGCCCGCCCCCGGCCCGCCCTCCCTTCCCGTCGCCGTCCCCTCCCAGGAAGGAGCCGGAGTCGGCGGCGCCGCGGGCCCGGCATGGAGTAGGGCGGCCCGGGGCCGTGCGGCGCCGCGCGGCATGGAGCTGGGCCCGGGGCCCTGCGCGCTGCCCGCCGGGGCCGGCGCCGGGAGCGGTTCGGGCGGCCCGTGCGCCGAGATGCTGCAGGTGGCCGAGGAGGCCTTCCGCGGCGGCAACTTCGAGCTGGCGGCCGAGATCTACGGCTCGGAGCTGGCCGAGCTGCCGCAGCCCGAGCGGGGCCTGTGCCTCCGGCGCGCCGACGCGCTGGCGCGGGCCGGCCGCATGGCCGAGGCGCTGGACGCCTACGGCGCGGCGGCGCGGCTGGCGCGGCTGCGGCCCGAGGAGCTGCGGGAGCTGGCCGAGAGCTTGGCTCTCAGCATCCGCGACAAGGAGCTGCGCCTGCCGCCCCCGCCGCTCGGCTCCTCGGGCGGCGGAGCCGAGGGCGAGGCGCTGGGCGACCCGGCCTGCTGCCGTCCGCCGGAGCTCTTCGCCTGCCCGCTGTGCCGGCGGCTGCTGTGCGAGCCCGTCACCCTGCACTGCGGGCACACCCACTGCCGCCGCTGCGCCGAGCCCGGGGACTGCGGCCGCTGCCACCGGGCGCGCCGCCCCGCCGAGCCCTCCGCCGCCCAGCCTCAGCCGCCCGCAGCCCGGCCGCGGGTCAACGTGGTGCTGGGCAACCTGCTGCAGAAGTGGTTCGGCGCCGAGAGCCGGGCGCGGCGGCTGCGCGCCGAGGGGGACGAGCTGCGGGAGCGGCAGGAGCTGCCCGCCGCGCTGGAGAAGTACGACCAGGCGCTGGAGATGGGTGAGCGGCGGCTCGGGGGGGCGCGGCCGGGGACGGGGGAGCCCGGCGGGATTGGAGTGCCGGGAGGAGCCGCTCGGGGGGCCGGGAGCGGGAAGGAGTTCCGGCCGCAAGTTTGGAGAACGAGCCCTCCCCGCTGTCGCCCGGCGGGGAGCTGCTATTTTTGTCCCGCGGTTATTTTCGTCCCCGCTCGGAAGGTGTCTCGCGTTGAGCCGCCTGCAGTCGATGACTCATTATGCACCATTTCTAGAAAATCCCCTCTCGTGTTTGTGGGGGAACCGTCTTCCACGGCAGCGTGCGTGGCCGCGTCGGCGTCCGGCTGCGGCGTGGCCCCGTGGCCCCGTGGCTGGTGGCTGCCATCCGCGGGCGTTCTGTGCGTGCCGCTGCGCTTCCAGCCAGACGCGGCCATCGAAAGCGCTCAGCAACGTATAAATAGGTGGGAAGGCTCGGATTGTTTTTGTCTCAACGCCGTGTCAGGATAAATCAGCGTTGTGACTTGTGGAGAGCATCAGCCCGTGTTTTGAATGTAACCTCTTTAGACAATTTCACCTCCTTAGGTTTGTTTGTGCGTGGCGTTCTCAGAGGAGCGGGGGTTTAAATGAAGGGCCCCGCGGACGTGGGGCAGCCCTGGTTGCCTGTGGGAGGTGGGTCCTCTGCATTGCCTCGTAGTAGCACGGTGTATGGGCGTAGGCATGGGGCTGGGAGCTGGGATCCCTGCACAGCCCCCCCGCCGTAGACGTCTTGCTTTGGTGGGGGAGGAAGGAGAGCCAGCCACTGCCGTGGCGTTACGGGGGCGAAATCCTGCGGGCAAATCTGACTGAGACGAATGAAACGTGAAGAAAGCGGCATTCCTCCTCAGCAGAGGAGCTCCTTCCCTCCTTTGAACAGAACCATGTCCCTCACCCCCACCTTCCGTTGTCTCAGCGAGGGGCTGAGGCACTTGGCTTTGTTCTGCACTGTTGCTATGCCTGGATGTGGGCTTCTTCCTCGCCACAGCTCTTGGTTGACAGTGGGAAACCGAGGGCTGCGTGCAGCACGACTGGTCTGGCTGCTCGTGGCTCCTCCACAGCCTGCATTCTCAGTAAAACTATTACATGGTTTAGCTGAAGTAATCTCTGGTAAAGTAGGGCAGGACGGAGAGCTTGGGAAGGAAGGTGAAGCGGAGGGAGGGGAGAGGCTCAATGTAGGTCACAGGGAGTTTTTAGCAAGGCAGCCTCAAAAAAAAAAAAAAATCCCAAAAAATAGCTGCGGATGCAGGAGAGGGAGGTGTGGCAGCAGCGTGCATCGTGCTGCTCTGTGCATGGTGGCCCAGGGGGACGCAGCGTGCCTGTCCCTGCAGCACGTCCTCCAGCCCTGGCTGCGTGCCTCAGGGTCCTGAGGTAATGCCATCACCGTGACTTATCCCTGTGAGAATAGCAGCAGGCACCTTGCTGGCTTTCAGAATCCTAACACCAGGGGTAACTGCCCATTTGCAGATCCAGATCCATCCTGAAGAAGGGCAGCCCCCTTAGCCCGCAAAGCTGCAGCCTCCCCTTGTGTCCCCTCAGGCTGTGGTTGGGCCTAGGCCAAGTTGCCATCAGAGCCCTGGGGGTCCTAAGCTTCCATGACTGGTGCTGCCTCTTCTACCTCCATTGCTGCTGGGAGTCATGGCAGCGGGGATCTGCGTGGCTTTTCAGAAACAGGAGTGGAGGCAGAAGGGCACGTGGATTATATGTATCCTTTGATGAGGAAGACTTCAGGCCTCTTGGTCTGCAGCTCATTGCTCACTGGTTTTACTCCTGTTTCCCTGCAACACGTGGCTGGGTGTGACATTTGTAACATTAAAGCAGGCCTTCCTTTAGCAGTTGGGTCTTCCTGTGGCTTCTTGTCATCTGATCTGCACTTTGATCCTTGGGGTGCTTCAAGTGTGCTGTAGTTGTCTTCTTCCCAGCAGGATCTGGAGTGCCTGCTCCTTGTTTCAGATAGAAGATAACCTGCACGCCTTTAAGGTGGTGGCTGTTTCCAGTGGAACTAGTCGGTCTTGCTGAATCTTAGTCCTCACCTCAGATATTTTTGTCCTTCTGTCCTTACCTATCAGGTTTGCAGTGCCCCCACTGCTTCTGTCTTTGTTCTGAAGGATTCTGTTGGCAGTTCTGTTAACGTTTTTGAGAAAACTGGCTTTATGCTTTGAACCTCCTGGCCCTCTTTAGAAGGCCACAGTTTGGTCATCTCCACTGCTTACACAAAGCGGCTGCTGCTTTCACTGCCGGCTGCTGCTTTCACTGCCGCAGACATTGGAATAGGTCTCTGTTGTTGCAAGGTATCTAATTACCGTTTCTTCAAAGCAAGCACGTGTCTGGCCACTTGAAAGGAAGCATTTGTTTCCAGCTGGATCACGCTCAGTGCCAAGCTTTGTGCCGCTCAGCCATCACAACATTCAGCATTGCCATTTGGGCAATACCCAGCACTCTGGCTGCTCCTCAGGCACACTAGGTGGGGGTACCAGAGGTGGGTTTCCTCCCTGCCACCCCTCAGTTTTTTTCTCTGCTCTTGCTGGTCTTGTGGACATGCACAAAACTGTCTGGGAGCAGTACAGGTGTGTGTGTGTGTGTGTGTGTGTGTGTGCACTCAGAGACTGAGGGTGGCTGGATTTCAGTGACAAACGAGCAGGTATTTTGCAGATGTTCTTTTGAATGTATCGGTTTTATTTTTGTCCTTCCAGAGATCAAATTGTAATTACAGAGGTAGCAGGTGGCCGTCTCTTAAGACGAAAGATAGCAAGTAAGGCTTTACCCAGGTAGGGTGCCTAACTCTGCAGGGCCAAAGACTGCATCATAGTGGGGAAGGGACTTGGCAATGCTGTTTATTCTTGGAGAGCAGTATTTATCAAAAAATAGTCTGTCTCGTGCAGACCAGGCACAGGAGCTCATTGCACATTTAGTGCTGTAGTCTGCTGGCATTAAAATTAGATTCAGCATGGATCTGAAGGAGACTGTGCTCTTCTCAGGGTGAGAGCATGCTAGTAAGCAAATAAACACAGAGACTGTAAGGGGATTTGGGTACTGGTGACTCATTCCTTCAGCTGCCGATCCTCTGTGCCTTTCTTTCTATTGAGGCAGCCTATTAGTATCCCATGCCTTTCCTGTAAATAAGCCTACACATTTCTGCTCAGAGTGCGTGCTGCCTCCTGTGTCAGCTTCAGCAAAACTAGGTTTCTTCTGGGGGATTGCTGATGCACATCCATTCAGATTACCCAGCTTCTTTGTTTTTATCCACCTCAGGGGGCTCAGAATAAGACTATAGGAGATTGCTGAGGCTGAAGACCATGGTGGAGTTAAGGATGGGTTAGTGTGGGTAGAAGGGGTTTTTTTCTTCCCAAGCACATATAGAGGGCCACCTTGCCCACACATCTCCATTTCCAGTGGATAAAGGGCCAAAAGAGAGGAGGAGGTAAGTTCAGATGGAGTGTTGAAGGTGGAGTGCTGGGAGGAGTGCTGCCGTGGGTGCCTTGTGTTGCCACTTCCAACTCTGGGGTGGAAACTAGCATGCTGGCCCTGAGAGATGGGGTGGCATTTGGAGCATGGCTATAAACAAAACTAGGTGCTCTCCTGGGCTTTGGTGGTGGGAAGAGGCTCAGCCTCTCTTGAGTGAACTTTGGGGAGAGAGGTTTCTTCTCCCTTCTTTTCCTCTCAGTGGAGGTTCACCAGAAATTGGCCCAATCCAAAAGAAGACTTAATGCAGCCACTCAGCAGTAATTTGTTTTGTGGTAAAGCCATTCATGGAAACTTATTTGACGCCCAATGAATTCTCCCTTAATTCAATTACAGGGGGAAAAGCAAGCTGGGAGGCAGTGGAAGAGTGGCTTAAAGGGAGACTCAGGCTCATGAGGATAATATCTCAGGCAAGCTGTGCCTGTTCTCCAGCAGCCATAGCCTTTTAGGACAGCTATTGAGTGCTAGGCCCTGCACCTCTACCTTGTGCACTGCTTATATAGTACACTGTAGTTCACGTGCTGCACTGTGTTCTCTCTGCCTGCACAGAGCATCAAAGGTGCAAGCCGTCTTGGCCTTCTTGGAATCACAATGATAGGATATCCCAATTTGGAAAGGACCCACATGGGCAACTGAGTCCAGTTCTTGACTCCACGTGGCACCACCCAAAATCCAAACCCTATGTCTGAGAGCTGTGACCAAACACTCCTTGAACTCCAGCACTGGGTGCCGTGCCCACAGCCCTGTGCATCCCGTTCCCCGCCCACCGCGCTGTGGTGCAGCCCCTTTCCCTGACCCCCAGCTGCCCTCCCCTGACAGCTCCATGCCGTTCCCTCGGGCCCTGTCGCTGTCACACAGAGCAGAGCTCAGCGCTGCCCCTCCGCTCCCTGTGAGGAGCTGCAGCCGCCATCAGACCTCCCATCAACCTCCTCTTGTCCCGTTGCATCACCCCTCTTATGTATACGTTTCTTCACGTGAGTGTTTTTTGCATCTGAATTCAGTTGTGTTACACTCTGTACCCTTCCCCCTCCCCGTAGTTTTACATCAGTACTGAGGATGAACATCTGCATTTTCACTGACACTGGCTTTCAGGCTTAAATCTGTTAACAGTATGCAGATTTTGGAGCCCAAATTTGGCTTGCTGAAGAACAGCTCATCTGTTGTAGAGTGTGGGGCAAGTGTGAGTTGCCCATTTCCCAGCTGTGAGGGAGCTGCTAACAGCTTGTGTCTGATTTTATAGGCTGAGTATGACTTTACATTGCTGTTAAATAGGAGGAGAAAAAAATAAATTGTGAATAGAAAGTGTCTTGCCGTGTCCTTTGACCTTCCATACAGACTTAAGTGATGCTTCAGTAGAAGTTGATTCCAAAACAGCTGCCATGGATGTTCCTGCCACTAAAAGCTAAGTTTTGGGGGACTGTTGCTTCCCAAGGAGTGCAGTGTGAATGAACTTTCACTGGAATGTTCCCGCTGTTTGGTTGAATGCTTGTAGTCCTGAGTGAAAAAGGCTATGGGCAAGTGATCCCAAAACTGATTTCCTAGGGTGTTTGCTTTCCAAGCCTGCATCCAAATTTTTTTTTTAAATTTGATGGAGAAAGCTGATGCGAATTCTTGGTCAGCTTCCTGTTGCTGCCACACCATAGGAGCGGTGGGTGAGAGATTGGCCACTTCGATCAAGGTCAGAAGAAGCAGAGAGCTGCAGAGTCCCTTCTGTGTCTGCATGAGGAAGCTGTGCTTAATCTGTTTAGGAAGCTGTGCTTAAATGTCTGTAAAGGTGACTGATGATACAGGACATAGGTTTTATTGTTGCTGTTTTCTTAAGACTTGCGCTTCTTAGTGGTGTGCTTGCATCGAAGAGGCATTGTTCAAAGAGATCATCCACAATCCCTGCGTGTGAATTATGTGCATTAGTGCACTTTAATGGTCTTTTCTTGTTGGTGCGCTATTTCTAGAAGACTGCTATCAAAGATAAGGTCATCTGTCTTTCTCATGTGGTTAAAAAAAGAGATTGACCGAATCTTCTTCCTCACAGTGTGTCTTGGGAATGCTTCTGATTTCCAGTAGTAAAGAAATGTCTCTTGACTTTAAGGTACCAACCATTAAAGAAAAGACACAAAAACAAAGGGAGGAAAAAAGCTGGTAGTTGACTGTCATGACTCTTGGAATGGCAAATGATTCAGTCATTTTAATAATTCATCAAAAAAGTATTTAATTTTGTAGCTAGAGAAGTATGATTTCTAAATGAAGAATGAGAGGTAATCTTTCTGAAATAGTATGCTGCAAAAAATAGCAGATGCTTTCTTCTTAGAGAAGTGCTAAAAAAGGAGCTTTCCCATCTTTCTGTAAAAGCACCTCTTGAAATCCGCCTAAATTAAACATGTCTCCCAAACCTGTTTTCTTCTGTTTTTCATTGGTGCAAAAATAGAAACAGAGATTACCTACAAACTATGTATGCTGAATGTTATTTTAAACTTAAAATATTTTGCAGACTACCCCACACACACTTCTTTAATACTGAGGTAGTGCTTGAAAAAATTGTGTCATACATGAAGAATTTACTGCTCCTGCAAATGTGTGAAGTACTTTGAAGAAGGAACCCGTATTGCTCTTGATTTTTTGAAGAGCTGACTGCTTAAAGCTCAAATCCCATTGCTGAATCTGATGGTTTTGTCAATTTGTGAGGGCCTGCTGAAGGCATGGGCTTTGCAGGATTGCAAGACCAGGGACCACGTGAGTCCTGTGCATGGTGGGCAGGAGTGTATCTGTGGTTATCACCAGAGGATGATCTTTAGGTGTTTTTTAAAACGGTTAAGAATGCTCTTGTAACTTAGGTATTGCACTGTTCAGGATGGTTACTCACTCCCCTCCTGCTCCTTGTTATCATCAAGATGTGATTTCCTATAAGCAGTTGAACTACTTCCAAAATGCTTCAGATTTTCTTGCATGTAGGCATAGTTCTCTAGGATTATTCAAACAGCTCTTAAAAGAAAAGTATATTCATTGTTACTGTGTTAAAAACAAAAAACATAACAAAGGAAGAAGACATTTATGGAACTGACTTGAAGTTCTTAATCTGAAGATGAGTGGGTTACTTTACCACTCCCCTTCTCTTACACAAGTGTGTTATGTGATCTGCTGTGTTTTCAGGACCAAAGCACAGTGGGGAAGTAACTAAGAAACGAGAAAGTCCTTTTTGCAGTGTGTAGTCAGAAATCCTAGGCTAAAATAAACTTTAACTGGAAAAAGAAGAAGGCTATAGAAATTTCGAAAGGAACTACTAGAAATGCAGTTTATATACTGATAGTAACAAAAATAAATAAATAAATAAATAAATAAAGGCAGCTAGATAATCACCTGTGAGGTTGTATTATGATAGCATATCTTGCTGTAAGTTGATCTTGGTTTCTGTGATCTTGGAATCTCTTTGCAATCACTGACTTGCGTGCATCTCAGCTGCCTGTTTGTATGGGGCATCTAGACATCTACTTGTGTCTTCTAAAGATTAATCATGAGTTTGACCTGTGGGGTTTTGGTTTGTGTTGGCTTTGCTTGTTATGTTTTAAAAAACAAAATGCTAACAGATTAAAGTATTACCTGCTCTTGAAATGGGTACCTTGGTTCTAACTGAGTCTACTGTTCTCTCTAAGAAAGGTTTTTTGTTAGAAAATCTTACCTGAAGCCCTAACTAAATGCTGTGAGAACCAGTAAACATTGAAAATGAGTCACATTTGTGTGCTCAATAGTTTTATTATACTGGTACCAAGCAGCCACAGATGGAGTTGGGGTATGTCACCCAAGACGGTGCCCAGATATCCAAGGGGCAGAGTGAAAACTGACCATGTGGGGGAGAGGTGTTGGTTCATGCAGTCAGATCTGGAAAGAGTGGGCTTCGTCATAATAATGTGGAAAGACAGGATTTCGTTAGGAGGTGTGGATAATCCAATCCATTACATTGAGCTGTACTCTGAACAATCTTGAATTAACGACTTGTGCTGTACCGTGAAATTCACCACTTAGTTGGTTTGTACAGAAGGTTCTCATTGGCTTACAATTGTGGGAATGCAAACTAAGCTGTAGGGTAATGTAATTGGTCTGGCTTGCCTCTGCCTCATTAGGTTGGAGGTACAGTTTGGAAGACAGGGCACTAAGTTAACTGTACTCTCTTTATGGCAGCTCTTCTAGGCAGAATACAGCTTCTCTTACAGTGTTTCCCTTGAGTAATCAAGGGAGGAGTGATTAACTGTGCAGAGTGATGATGACAGTCCAGCTTTAAATATTATGCAGGGCTTCCTAGCTGAGGAATTACTCACTGAGCCCAAAATAAAACCACTGGAAATCCAAAGTGTTTCATCAAACATACAGAAAAATCTATGTTTTTAAGTCTGAACCCTTTCCAGAGGTTGTTCACAACAGCAAGAGGCAAAGAACCAAAGCCCAGAGAGACTTAACTTGTCTAGATATCATGTGTTCTCAATTGTCCTGCTGATCTGTCAGCTGTGTTGTATTTATCACCTCAGCTGAAGAAAACAAGGCACTGTCTTGTTATCTGCTGTGGACCGGAAAGTTATCTAGGTAAGTATGCTCAAGGACAAGGAAGTGAATGGTTCCACATCCTTGTACTTTTGGGAGGAAAGACAAGGGGACAGAGCTGTTGATTCAGTGCCGCTTGTGAAATAGTGGCTATAACTTGGACGCTCCAGTTGTAGAATAGTTTCTTCCAATCTTCAGATGGTTCTGAGGCCTTCAAGATTGCCAAGTCCAACCATCACCCTGAGCTCCGAGTCCCTTCACTAAACCCTGTCCCTTCGTGCCACATCCGCACGTCTTTTCAATACCTGCAGGGATGGGGACTCCGCCATCTCCCTGAGCAGACCAGGGATCATGTCCAATGTCTAAGCACTTTTTCAAGAACCACTTCTTCCTGATATTCAATCTAAACCTCACTTGGCACAACTTGGGGCCACCTCCTACATGCTGTCTGTTGAATGGAGACCACACCCTCCCCATTACAGTCTCCTTCCAGGTGCTTATAGAGAGTGGTGTGGCCTCCCCTCAGCCTCCTTTTCTTCAGACCAAACAGCCCCGGTTCCCAAAGGCAATCCTCGTATGTTGTTTTCTAGTCTCCTTTGTGGGTAAAGAGAGATTTTGGTTTGGGGTACCTTTAAGAAATGTGCAGTGCACACCTTTGTTCTCTGCATGTGGTTACCTTCTCTGATAGGGTCAGTCATTTGCCTTACCCCTGTGAAGTCAAATACGTCATATCTGTATGAAGAATTAAAAAGAAAAAAAGCTGTATTGTAGACAGAGCTTTTCGTAGGAGGTTCTGTATTTTCATAATGACTGCTGTGGGTAGTGTGAGCAAGAAGGAAATGGCTTTGGACAGGTCTTTTAGGCAGCAGTATGGCAACCATATTGCACAGATGGTGAATGCAGGAGTGCAGTGGTACCCGTGCCCTTGCTTCTTGGGGCGGGCTCTTCCTGCAGCTTGTAACAGCATTTGCTGTAATGTCTGGCAGTGTTTCTTGTCTAGTGGAACTCGGTGCTTGTGTAATGGTTGTACTGTAAAACAGTGTACTGCTTCTGCACGGCAGTAAGCTTATGAAAGGGATTAGTTTTACTTTGCTGAGTTGTATAATCTTGGTTATGGATGAGTTCAGGGCTGGGAAGCTCTTGGGGTTGCTTCATCTGGTGCTACAGAGATGTGTTCTGGCTGCACGGGAGCTTTGAATAATTCTTCTATTATGGATTTATGTTTTCTTTAATGATGATTAAAAAAACCATAGAACCAAGTACCACAGAACATAAGGAAGTTGGGAGGGATCCACGAGGACCATTAAGTCCAACTCCTGGTTCCACACAGTACCATCCGAAACCAATGTCTGACAGCAGTGTCCAAACACTCCTTGAATTTCAGCAGCTCGGGGCCGTGCCCACAGCCCTGTGCATCCCGTTCCATGCCCTCTGCCCTGTGGTGCAGCCCCTTTCCCTGACCCCCAGCTGCCCTCCCCTGACAGCTCCATGCCGTTCCCTCGGGCCCTGTCGCTGTCACACAGAGCAGAGCTCAGCGCTGCCCCTCTGCTCCCTGTGAGGAGCTGCAGCTGCCATCAGGCCTCCCCTCAGCTCCTCTGCTCTGTGCTGAGCACAACGAGGGGCCTCAGCTGCTTTTCACACGTCTTCCCCTCCATACCCTTAATCGTCCTTGTAGCCTTCCATCAGGACACTCTCTAATGGTCCGATGTTCTTCATAAATTCTGGTGCTCAGAAGTGCACACAAATTCTGTAGAGAAGGGCACTGCTGAAGTCATCATACCTGTCCAGGACTTAAGTGTTGCTTCCCTGCACAGAACTGCTTGTGAGCACCCATTCCAGATCAGCTGGAGTATGCTGGGCTGCAAGAATGGGCTGGCAGAGACAGAATTTCCCACCTCTGGAGTCTCTCTGCAATGGAACTTCTTGTGTGCTTCGTCTGGGGTTTTGATTTGTTTTCACATACTGGAAAACTGATAGAGATACAAATGCAAGGAGAAATCATGGTGAGGCTCAGAAAACATACTTTTTTTTAAAATAATCCAATTATTGTGGAATGATAAATGAGAAACTGGGGACTTGCTGATTGTAAGTGTACATTGTGACTGATGCCATTCTTCAGTTCTGGGGAGCTGAACTTGTTTTTTGTCTTTGCTATAGATAGAAGTTTTATTTGCGTTCCTGTCTGTCTTTACTGCTTTTGCTAATTATCTCATCAAGCACGCTTCTGCCCCTGCTCCTCAACCAGATCACCAGAGCTGAGTGCAGAGCACAGCAAAGAAGCCAAATTTCTTGCTCTGTCCAGTGGTGGAAGTTACATTAAAATGTGGGAAAGCTTTTTCCCTAGAATCCTAGATTGACTCTTGCTAGGAGCACTCAAAGGTGTTTTTGTCATGATGCTGTTTCTAATAGGCGTTTAGAAAATGCGCTTAGAGCTGGGGTAGACTTGAATAAAACATGCTCTTCTAGGAAGAAATAAATGTCAGATAAGAAGGATTAGGGAGTTCTAGCAACTTTCAGTTAGTTCTTTCTGTGCTGAATTCCTGGAAGAAATCTCTGGAGTAGTTTATTGCAGAAAAACTCTTAGCGTCATCCATGTCCTGTTTAGAAAATTCTCTAATTGCACTCATTTTCCTCCTAGCACAGGGAGGTTTGAGGGAGCCATGTTCTTTTCTGTCAGCCTCCTGCATTCAACCATACAGTATTTTTAAAATGTGAAGGCTTGGGACTGTCTGGAAAAGTAATTTTGGGTGTTAGCTTCTGCATAAGTGAGAGTGTGATCTAATGAATGTCTGCACATGAGCGCAAAGGTGAAGTGAGCAAAGTTGAGGTTAAATTTACTAGGAGGGATAGTAAGCTAACGTTTCTGGAAAATCTCAGCCAGCTATTGCATCAGTTTCAACAAGCTGGCAAGCACTCTGTGTTGGTGATACTTGGCTGTCCCAGAGAGGATCCAGGATGCACAGAGCTGCCGAGCCCCTTGATGTTGTGCAACGCTCAGGCATCGTCTCGCGCTGTGGGGTGAGGGCTGGGAGGGAGGACGCCATGTGCAAAGGTTCCCATGACCTGTGGCTCCCAGGAAATCTGTGTCCCGGCTGCCCGGAGCCGCAGATCCTGGGAGGCTCAATGGTGGATCCACGATGCTGACAAGAACATAAATTTTGCTGTGCAGCTGCAGGCTCCCAGAAGATTTTGATCCAGGAAATGCCATCTGTTGGTATTGTGGAAACAGTAACATTGTCTATGCTTTTCTGCTTTAATTTGGACTGAGATACCAAGTCATTTCTTAAAAGAAATCTTTTATTCTTAGCCTCAGTGAGAAAGAATGGGTGCGTTATGTTAAAGCAAACCACTGGTTATTGTGTGACTTTGTGGTTTGTTTTAAATAATCTTGATGCTTCTTGTAGTTTGTCAGCACCTAGCAGTGTTCCTGAAATCTGTACATCCTCAAGCCCTCTCCATTCACCTCATGTGATTATTATTTTTTTTCCCCCACATGATATATGAGGGAGTGGAACAACTCAACAGTGCTTACAGAATCTCTGTCTTTAATAAAGCTATACCTTTTTTTTCCTTCCATAGCTACATGCAGCTACGTTGGCATCGGCCATCTGCCAGAGGCAGTTCTTCCTGGTGCTGGTTTCGCTGATCAGCTGTAGGATCTAACCTTGGGAAGTCACGTAGCCTAGGATTGTTTTTTGGGTGGCTTTGCGTTGTTGTTTGTTCTGGCCCACAGTGCCCTTCATGTGGTGCTGGTATCTGTTAGCTCGTGGGTTCTAAGACGTGCAGCCCTGCCACCAGCCCTGCTCCCTCTCCACGCTGCCCAGGTGCAGCTGCCTGCAGGCTGGCACCAGCTCCATGCAGACGATGGGACGTGCCAGTGGCCTCACCACCAAATGGAGGTGAACTTGAATGAAGGAGGCTGGGCAGCGCTCCAGCTACTGAGCCCTGTCTGACCGCCTAATCTCACTATAGGAAACCTGTTATTCTGTATTCTCATAAATACTGTTCTCTTGAGCAAAGCTGGAAGCTTGTTCCCCCTGCTCCCTTTCTCTTCCTCAGTTAATGAATAACTGGCTAGGAATGTTTAGTTAAAATGGACCACACCTTTTGCTTTCTAATTGAGACTTGGTGAACAGAGGAACTTGGTGAAGTCCTGAGTAGATGTAGCTTTTTCTGGTGTGGCTTAAGTTTTTTTTCAGTATCTTATTTTCTCTTCATGTTATATGAGCCTGTGAACTTTGCTTTGGGAAGATTTGCAGCCCTTGCAACACAGTTGTGTTCTGCCTCTCGTTTTCAATGAAAACAAAGACTTCTGCAGTTGAGACATTCCCAAAAATGAAATGATGAAGCTGTTCTCTGTGTCTACTGAATGTATGAGCCACTCGGAATTGCCTGCTGAAAACATGAGGAAACGTCAGCATGGCTGAAATGTCAGTGGTGCACTAGTGAACAGAAGCAGGAAGCTGGCTTGCCTGCCCAATAAGCTTGCAGTGCTTCCTTTCCCTCCTTGATGCCAAAAAGTACCCCACCCAATGCTCTGCCTACCCCTGTCAATATTTGCAGAAAAAAACATGCAGCAGATACATTGATGGAAATATAGGCAGAGTGGGTTTAATAAAGTCAGAAGATTAATGAAAGACAGCAAAATTGAATAATCTTGTATTTGAGCATCTTTGCAAAAGAAGAAAATAGCTTGCTTCCGAGGGCATGAGGTTAATTGTTTTCAATTTAATTTTGTTAATTTACTTCTTTAGAGTTATTCTCTACTAGTATAGATCACTGCAGCAGTCAGCATGTGTAATACTGAAAGGAGAAAACCAACAAATGTGTGAACAAGCTTTTGTAGAGCTCCCATGTTTTAGATGTAGTCTGCAGCCTTTGCTGTCTGCGCCCATTGAGGCAGCATCAGCTGTGGTGTATCATTCTGCAGTTAGTAAATCTGGCATCAGTCCATGCTTGGGCTAAAGAAAGCATCAGTCCTCACTGCTTCTTTCTTTCTCATCCCTCATCCTGGTGTTCACATTTCTGTAGCTTTGCAGTGAACCAGTTGAGGGGAAAGTGATCCTCTTAAACCTTTATATTTATTTGTTTTCACTGCGTTAGCTTTCAGTCAATTAATTTCTTGCTCTGGTTTGCTGTGCAACCACACGGACCTGCTTTGCTGCATTAGAGCTGGTGTCAGCTCCAGGGCAGGGAGGGGATGCAGTTGGGCCATCCCTCTACACAATGCTTGAACTTGGTCAGCTGTAGCACCTGTACCAGTTGCATGCTTATTCTCTGTCCATACTCACTTGTATACAGTGTATACAGCTTCACATGGCAAATTTGTTCTTACTGAGGATATGTTTGAGGGTATGTTGGGATGTTTGCACAGAATAGGAAGGGTATGGAGATGAGAACCCAACATACAGCCATACAGAAGGAGATGCTAGTTGGAAATGTCCCTGAAGTTAGTTAGGAGGCAGAGTTTCAGACCTGTAGAAATGAGGAAGTATTGCCTCTCAGTGCACCTTGGAGCATTTTTAAACTTTAATCCCAGTTATGAAAGCTTTAACCTGGTCATGAGAATTCTACCACCTGGCAGCCATATTCCAGCTCTCCTGAGGCTTTCCTGGCATGCAAAGGTTGAGAGCACCCAGGCTGTTAGGGATGGGTGGAAGCTGGCTGGGCTGCTGGGTACTAGGTGCCAGTTCCTCACTCCAGGCTGTGGGGTGGATGAATGCCAGTAGCATTGCTGAGGTGCTGGTAATGGGTTTGGTGCTGTTTAATATCTTAATAACAATCTTGATGAGCGAATGGAGTGTGCTGTTCGCAGGTTTGTGTGTCATCAAGCTTGGAGGGGGAAGGAATGTTTGCAGGGCTGCCACCCTGAGGCTCAGGCTGGCAAGTCTTGTGTGCTTTAGCTAAGGCAAATACATCTGGGACAAAATAACCCTGTGCAGCAGGACAAGCTGGTTAGACTGCAGCACTGCAGGAAAGACACGGCCATCCTGGTAGACAGGCTGAATGTGGAGCCATTTTAGCTTTTCTGCAATTCCCTGAAGTTTTATGCTCAAGCTAGATTTCCATCTTAAAACATATTAGACCATAAGATAGGATTTGAGATGTTTATAGTCCATGCAGTCTAAAAACAATTCATGAACGTATGGCTGCTAAGGCAGTGATGTGTTCTCGCTGGAAGTTTGCCTGCTATGAGGATGGCAAGTGGACATAATTTGAAGACTGCATGCATTTTGTTTAATGATTGGCTTCTGGGATGTTCTGTAACTGAAGTTCTTTGTGGTATTTTCTGCACGTAGTGCGTAGGACTAGAGTAGAGGGAGAAAAAGCTTGGTGCTTTTTTTTTTCCTTGCTGAAGAGTCATGTAAGCTATGTGACAGAAAGAGCAGGTGACGACCCATATGTGAATATGGAATCACTCTTGTGAGAGAGAATGCAGAGATTGCTTACAGGCTGAGAGGAATATATTTCAGGAAGGAAGAGAAGAATTACCTTTTTTTCCATTACATAAAAGTGAAAACGTAATGATCATGCAGCTGTGCTTTTTAGGTTACTCTATTTGAAATTAGGTTACTGCGTGTAACACACACTACTGCTTCTTTTAACTTTCTTGTAACCTTTTTGTCTTCCAGCTTCTTGCAAGTGTTCACTGATAGCACAGCGAGCAGAGCTCTGTACGTCAATGAAAAACTACCAGCAAGCCCTCCATGATGCAGACATCCTCTGCCGAAGCAAACCCCACTGGCCTGCGGTATGGTGCTTGCATGCTACAAGGAAAACAAATCAGACTGCTTGTTCTCAGGACTTCTCTTTGGGGGGCAGATGGCACTGATGAGGTCATTGTTGGGTGAACATTGTGGTATTATCAGGACTGGAAACACAGACTGGAAGGTCATTCTTTCACAGGATGAGTCTGGAAGGTCCTTAGCATGGGATTTCTCTGGTGGGCATCCAGTGATGTGATTTTGTTTGTGCTAGTGCCCATTGATCTGCTAGAGCTTGTGTTGTAGCTTGAAGCAGAATCGCATTCAGAAGTCATCGGTAGCATGGGATCACTTTTCCCTTTTGGCAGTGAGTGGCTTTGCCAGCCTCCTGGCAGCAGTGTCTTTCTGAGGAGTATCCCAGATAGTATTTCAGGATTTACTCATTTTTTTTTCTTTCAATACTGAGTTCATACATCAGATTCCTGCCTGTGTGACATAGTGATTCATATTGGTGTGGGGTTTTTTCCCTAACAAATGAGGTTCTTGGGAGCACTAGTTGTGGGCAGTCTGAAGCAATTGTCAGAAAGGTAGAAAAGATAGTTAAGGTAGAAAGAGAAGGAAGCACATGGTGCCCACAGTTGATGCCTGAAGGCAGGCTGGGTATCCCAACAGCTCACCCTGCCTAGGATTACACCTTTAGTCAGTCCCTCACCTGTCACTAGCAGAACTGCAGCACAGCTTTGACCAAATGAAGCCTCCAGTCTGAGAGATAGGGTGACATGGGTTGTAGGCAGGGTTGTAAGAAGACCTTGGATTTTCTTTAGCCTTATGAAGAAGACTGAGGTGTTGCATAAACTCATTGGTGTGGCAAGCCTCAGCACAGAAGCTGCAGCTTGGTCTCTGTTCGAGCTAGGTAGGATGAGCAATGAGGTGCCATCTGATGCATCTAGCTTCTGACAAGTTAGATACTCGTCTCCTGAAGATACCTGTCTTGTCACCCATTAAAACCTTTTCTGTTTGAAGGAAAATGGTAATCTTACCCCCATCTCCAATTCTACTCTTTAAAATTTTACTTTCTATTTAGGATCGTTTTCTACTCAAGGCAGGAATTCATCTTGAGCAGTGTCAATTGTGTTTTTGTGCAAAGGGAGACAAATGAATTAAGCACATTCAAATGTTTTCTTGGAGTGTCTTGTCTGTTTGCCTTGCATCCATGGAAATGTGATGTGTGTCTGTCGTAGGCGGATAAAGATTTTGTTAATCACATCTCTGAAGAATGCTAATTGAAAATGAAAGTTGTCATCATGGCATACCAGCAGTATCACAGATACATTTTGCTTGTGTATGTCAGAATTTCCACAGAAGCTTTGGCGATCCTGAATTAGCATTATGCAGGAATTCTGCTTTGTTTTGTATCTTGCACTGTTTCATCCAGTGGCAGAGATTAGAGCAAATGTGTAGTGCAAAAATCCACCATAAAATAGAGCTGTTCTGGGAGTAGCTCCTGGGAGATGAGCATTCACCTACCAGAAACTTTCGGCTTATCGCTAACTGAAATTCAGTGTCTTACAATGTCTGAGTTCCTAAAGTTCTTGGGTCCACCAGTTTATTTATTTTCAGTTGCTGAAACCACGTCCCTGGAGTCTGTGAGGAAGAAATTTCCAGTTGTACTTTGCAAGTGGCAGAGAGAATTTGATGCCCTCTCTGAAGCTGCTTGGGGTTCTGGCTAGATTTTACCCCTCAGATCTGATGCTTTACTTGACACTGTGAAAATAGAAAAGGGAAGGTGGCAGTGCTGGTCTTGTAAGGTCTGTTATTCCTGGGCATAATTCTTGGTGTTGGATCTTTAGATGCTTCTTCCACACACAGCCCAGAAGACACCAAACTACCAGGGCAGTAGAATAAACTTGTCTGTAGTGTCAGGATGATTAGTAGCTCTGGAAAAAAATGTTTAGAGAGGCTGTGGAAGCATCAGAATAAAAAGATCAGGGTCAGGCCTCTGTAGTACCTTTCCTCTTATCATATTCAGAAAAAAAAAACATGCAGATCTTGATGTGAAATGTCTCCAGCATGCTAGCTGCATCCTGGTTCTCAGAAGCCAAGAGACATTGCTTGGGAACCAAATCAAGCTCTTGCATGCTCCTTGAACTCGGCCTCTTGCATGCTTCTTGGACTCAGCCTCCTATTGGGAAATATGCTTTCTTCTTGCTGGAATAAACAGGCTGCTCTTTTCTGTGTTTTGGGAAGTAGTGAAATTTACCTGCTCAGTCCTCATCTCGGGAGATGGCAGCATACTAAGACTTCTTGTTTATGGCATACAGTGACTAGTTTTTCCTACAGTGTCTGTTGCTATAAGCCTCCTCCTTTTCTCTCAGACAGTGGAAAGGTAGAGATCGTAACAGGCTTCAACTTGAAGGGCTGCACTGAAAGGGTGAGGGAAGTTTACCTGCTGGATAAGATTACCTGATGTTTTTGCAAGAGCATGAGGAACAGAAAAAGACATCTGCTTATCTGACCAGTCTCTCAGCCTCCAGCCCAGCCTGAAGATAATTGTGTGAATCGGAGGTGGACTAGTGTTCATTTTCAAGAGCAGATGTTTACAGACACATTTTGTTTCTCTCCATCTTTAAGGAAATAATTTCCAGAGTCAGATTTGAACTGCAAAATTGACATCCACAGGGAAATTCAAAGGTGAGGCGTTCCTCTCTCACCACTAATAAGCAAATTAGGACTTGTCTCCAAGCTGATTTCTTTTACCTCAGCCACGGGTGTGTCACTCCAGGATGTGGAGAGGTAGGATGAGCTAAAAGGTTTCAGGTTAAGCACTGTCAAGTTGCCCTACATTCATAATATACTGATATGTTCTACCCAAATAAAATAGGACAAGACACTCAGCAAAAGTGAGTATCCTAAACCTGAAATCTTTCGCTTCATCCAGCGCCGCTGCCAGCCTGCCCCGTGTTTTCCATATAACTCCATTGCTGTTCAGACTGTCCTGGTACAGGGAACCCGTCTCTGGGCCACAGGGAGCCCTGTAGGATATGTTGTGGTGGGAGTCCCCAGGAAGACAAACGCCCTCCTTACTCTGTGTTAAGTCCTCCTTGAAGAGGAAAAGAGCAGCGTCTGGCTGGGGGTGCTGCACTGCAGCACTGGGGACGTTCTGTTCAGCAGGAGGGAATGGCTTTCTCATTCTTCTGCAAAATAGAGGAATGGCCAAGTTTGTGTGCTGGTGTCTTACTGACTCTTCAGAAACAATCTCTAGATTTGTACGTTTTCTTTGTGCGAACAGGGTCATTATGTGAAAGCAAAAGCTCTTTCTGGATTGGAAAGGACCGAGGAAGCATTGAAGGAGTTTCTCTATTGTGTTGCCTTAAATCCTGAATGGAGCTCAATGAAGAAAGAAGCCCAGAAGGTAGCAGATGTGTTTAATGTTTGCTTCTTGGCCATTGCACTGCTCTGTAGAGGTGCCTCCGTCACAGAGATAGTGTATTTGTAGATTACACCACAAATCTGTAGGTTGGACCACTGCTGTTTATTGATGATGCTTGCAGTGTGTCAGCAGGATTTGAATACACCTGGATTCCATAAGCTCAAAGCTTCTAATTTTAGTGCCCAACAGAAAACCTCTTCATGTGGGAAATGACGGGGGGTGGGGAAAAACAACCCTGTAATCTATGTATAACTTCCCATAAGTGTACATGGCTGTATGACCCTAGTCACATTCTCTTTCAGTCTATACATGCAGCAGTTTCAGAAAAGAAGTTGGGAGTTCAGCAAGGTGCTTGGTGGAGATTGGTGAGAAGGGAAACAGCTTTTAGCCTGGGTTGAAATCAGCTTGAGTGTAGAGCAGTGACCTGCTTGGATGCAGAGGAGAACTCAGACACGTCTGTATTAATTTGATTCAGTAAAAGAGCATGATCTGAAACCTTCTGAAAGCAGAGATCTGAGGATCATAGTGCAGAGGGACATCAGCAGAGGAAGAAGAGAGCAGGTTGCCAGCCTCAGTGATTGTGGGGAACAGAGGCCTTTGAGAAGGGAGATGGGCCCCAAGTTCCCACAGAGAGGAGAGCCTTGGGATGTGCCTATGGTTGTGGTGGGCCCTGCCACATGAGTTTCCTGTGGATGTTGGGGAATGTAGGATCCCACCGTTGTTGCAAGCCTCTTGACATTCAGGAGCTACACAGTTTTTTCATCTGTGTTTGTACAAACATAAAGATCCATGTTGTAATTGTTGTTCTTCTCCCTTTCTTTCTCTCTCTAATTGACCAGATAATGTGTGAGATGTTTTTCCCAGCCTTTGAAAATGTGCATGATAGTCTAACAGCACCTTTCTCTAGTCGAACATCCCATACAAGATTGAAACCTGCATTTTTAAGTAGCATAAACACACAGTCAGCTGCTGAAGATAGTTCCATTGCTGGGTCCTCAAAGGTATAGTAAAAAGTATTCAACATATAAATACCAAAAATAATACAAGGATCTGTCTGATCGTGTGTGATGTTGTCTTTGTCAGCACTCGTGTAGGCACTTATTTCATGGTAAGCCTGTTTTCTCCAGTTACTGTTGTATCTCTTGTTGGGACATGTTTTTTCAGAAAAACAGGTCAAAACTCTTTGTTCAGAAAACAGTGTCATGCCTTCTTGTGGAGATCTGTCATGTTTTGTCTTTATTTTGTATCTTTCTTTTTTTCCTCCTTTATGTCATTTATGGGATTTTAGTATGATAGAAACACAGCTGCTAGACAGAAGGCGTAGGGAGAGAAATCTGTTTAATGCAACTTGACTGTAACCTTGTTTCATGTGGACCTTTGTTCCTTTCTAAGCTCAGTGTAGTTACACTGATCTATTACTGACATACATAACTAATAATAATAATAAAAAAGAAAAACAAAACTTGTCTTCTGCTGTGTATAACTGTTCTTACCTTCTTTAGGATACTGTGTTCAGGTTAACAAAAAACCCGTCCCAAGAATCTGATGTATTTAGAAGCACTGATTCTCCCACTTCCCATAATGTACTGGATCGCTATTTTGAAGACAGCAAGAAGTCTCTGGGAGCTGTTCTCTCCAATTTACCTGGGACTGGCTTAAAAAGAAAGCTGTCCAGTGATATGAGGGATATACAAAGCTTGGACGTCCCCAGTAAAATCCCTAAGAAAGGTTTGTGCTGTGGCTTCAGATTTTCTTTTGCTCATGTTCAAAAACTACCTTTGTCCTCCTCCCTTCTTAGGTGTAAATGAAACATTTCCTGTATGGATTTGTAGTTTAGGAAATGTCTTTCTGCTCTTAACAGCGTTGCTCTGATATTCCTCTTATTGGAACATGTAGAGTTTGAAGATGTTAAAGGCACCAAAGCTCAAGTACTATTTATGTTATTGCAATGCAGTTTCAATTCATTCAATGAACACTGCATTTTTCTTCTCATAACTTGTAATCCACTAACAGTTTAGTCTTTGTATTGCTGGCGTTCACATTTTCTAAGTCTCAGAAGTACAGTGGAATGTCATTGTTTTTCTATATGAAGTAAAGATACAGTGAGCCTGGAAACTGATCTTTAACTGGCATCAGAAAGAGTCATATGCAACTTTACATGAAATTTGCCAAACAAACAAAGGAGCCCTTTGAAGGGGTAATAAGCCCACCCAGTTTTCTGTTGCTTGATAGCCATGCTTACAGTTGGTGTGCTTCTCAGGCTTTCAACAAAGAGCTCTGAAATGTTTTTAGTACTCTGGGAAAAAATGCTGAAGGCACTATATTGCACTGAGTAATGAAATAACTGGGAAAAGAGGCTTTTAAAATGCTACTGCATTAGCATGCATTTTTTAAAAGAAATAAAAGTGCACACCTCCTTGACCAATCTGACTTCTGTCTTGAAATATCACAAGTCTCCAAGTGCTGCTGCTTGTCTGCCACCTCAGCAAATTACCAATTTACAGCCAGTTTCTGGTCGTGGTGTTGTGAAGGGAAAAATCCCATATTTGTCTCTGAACTGCAGACTCAGTAAATAGATTGTGAAATCTAACACTCCTCTATCTCCACAGCAAAGGGCAGAGATCGCATTTTACCCAGAACCATTAATTTCTGGTCTGTGCTAGATCCTGATGCCACGCTGCTATTTGCAGAATAAGGCAGTTAGGTTCTTGCTGTTACTAAAGGCTAACATGCAAGATGTAGGTTAAAGATAACGCTGTTTTTCTTTGTAGGCCACATCAGTGCCCTCTCCCCTCTCCTGTCTGTACTGGAGATAAACCAGATGCTCAGCGCAAGTTATCTTTTAACAAAATATCCAAATGTTTCAACTTAACATCAAAAAGCTGAGCTTTTTCTTTTCTTTTTTTTTTTTCCACTGTCAAGAGTTTGGTTCATAAAAAGGTCGTGAAGGCTCTGTTGCAATTCTTGCTGAGCAACAAAGGTGTGGACTGTAAAAGAAGTTGCAGAATCTGGTGAGGCATTGGAACAGGCTGCCCAGAGAGGTGCTGGAGGCACTATCCCTGGAAGTTTTCAGGAAAGGGGTAGATATCACAGTGAGTGGCATGGTTTAGAGCAGTCACAAGCATGGGTTGACAGCTGGACTGAGATGATCTCAGTGATCTTTCCAACCTTTATGATTCTATGATTAATCTGCTTGTGTTAATGTCATCAGAAGCCTAAGCTGGTAGCTCTTGAGCTTAAATATTGCTATGGTGTTTGAGGCCTGTGATCTTTGGATGTGTTCACTACAGCAATACGCACCACCTTCAAGAAACAAGATGGACATAAATTTTTGTATTCTGTCACTGTGTTTGCCAGCTGCATTAGTTCATATAACTCTAGTAGTCCTTCAAAGTGAAGCTGTGTGAAACATAGGATTTCCACAGCAGGGTAGTCTGGAAGCGTGCAAGCCTTTTTATACTGTTAAGAAAAGTTATTCCTGCTGAGACATCTATAATAAACACTGATGAAATAGTTTAACTGCGTGTAAACAAATTAAATTCTGGACTTAACATACTTAAAAAACATCTGGCCTGGCTGATGTGGGAGGTAGTGATGGTGATGGGAAAGCAACAGCAGAATATTTTCAAAACTAGACTTTGAAAAAAACAACCATTTTTGGAGAAGCAATTTGTGGGTATTCAGCTCTAAAATGCTTTCTCTGGCCATCATTCTCTGCTCTCCAAAAAACTTCCTGCCAGACAGTTTAAAACTTAAATGGAAAATATGTTTATTTGAAACAAAGCTTCAAAAAAGAAAGGAGATAATATAGTTATGGAAAACAGCTTACTATTTGGAATTGCAGTAATGCTAAAATATTTACTGTAATCATCACCTTAACTTCTAGATGCAGATGTTTTACCTGAAAACACTGTCATCACTTCAAGTGAGATACCAACAACTCTTGTTGATGCGTCGGATTTCGAGTGTTCCCTCTGCATGAGGTATGGCTGTGTTGACCTGTGATTGAGATCTAAAAGCCTTTCTAGCTTCTGAAAAATGTTTTTGTGGTGTCAGAAGGGAAAGCAGCCAAAGAATGCCGAAACCATTGCTTCATTTCTTTTTCCTGAAATTTGGATTTGATAAATCTGTACAGACACAGTCTTCATTACGCACTACCTACCACTTCAAAAGTAAAAACCCTTTTTTATGCCTTTAGATGAAATTGTCACTAATTTATACAAAAGCAGGAAGGGGTGAGATAGTGAGGTCTACTCCCTCGTTTCCACAGTTTAGGAATCTGTATTGTTTTATATTGTCAGCTTAGGTTTTTTTTGTTCTGTGTTTGCATATTCAGGTTGTTCTATGAACCTGTTACCACTCCCTGTGGACACACATTTTGCCTCAAATGCCTTGAGCGTTGCCTTGACCATAATCCACATTGCCCACTCTGCAAAGAAAAGCTGTCAGAAGTGAGTATATCCTTGCCTCAGTTAATAAAAATATTCAAAGCTGTGTTCTTCTGGTAACATGTATAGGATTCTGTGCTCTACTTGCAGAACAGTGTGATAGTACTCAGTGTCAAGCTGTGCACAGACCTTATTTGCTTCAGAATATATTTTGTTGTTTCTTGGGGAAAAAAAAAATATTTGTTGGTGCTTAAAGGAAGAGATGCTTCCAGTATCACGTCAGGCTCATGTTTATGGAGTCCAAATGTGTTCCTACCATCAGTCTGTATTTCTACTAGCAGTGAAGTAGGAATGGGCACTCCTTGGTCAAACCTTGTGCTCCAGTAGTCATAATGTATCTCAAGATGTATTTAGAGTACATCTTGGGGAGCAGTAACCTGACAGCTCTAGGTGAAAGTAATATATGTATCTTCTGCAGAAGCAGGGAGAAACTACCTGTTCTTGTGGTAGTACAGGTGCCATCAGAAGTGAAGCTAATGGGCATTAGAGTGAGCTAGAGTGAGCTTACTTCATTATCTTGAAGTAGTTCTTTTGCCCAAAGGCTGGAGCTAATGTGCCTTAGGAAAGGCAATGGGCTGGGAGAAAGAGTTGTTACCTGACTTCTTGTTATCAGGCTTCAGAGTTGACTCTTCCTTGCAGTTCTTGGCGAGCAGAACTTACAAAAAGACCGTCCTGACAGAAGAACTGATAGTCCATTACTTGCCAGAGGAATTATCTGAAAGGAAGAAAGTCTATGAGGACGAAATGAAGGAATTGTCAAAGTAGGCTCTCTTTTTTACTTCTGATAACTGTTAGAAAAATATATTTTTTAGTCTGAATTACTGAAAAGCTTTACACTTGTTTATGAAAATGCACAAAATGAATGAATTTCCAAAACAAGCCTCTCACGTTTCATAATTTTTACATGGTTGGTGCAGATAAACAACATGCTTGGATGGTAGAGAGGCATAACAATATTCTTAAAATAGAGATAATGGCTTTATTCCTCTGAATCAATATACTATCAGCTTTAAAAGTTTTAATGGGATTTCTTTAGAAACAGAAACCCTATTATGAACGTGTTATACTTCAGGTCAGTAGAAGTTCAAGGATTCATTGCTGTGTCAGTGATGTGAAGCTTACTCTACAACTCAACTAAAAAGAAAAATAAAACATGGAATGAAACCTGGAAAAATCACAAGGATTAGTGCCCTTCAAACTTTAAGGACTTCACTGAGCTCTGGAATTCTCCACGCTTTGCTTTGAATGTAGTTAGTACTCAGTTACTATGTTATTATAAAAAAGTCATGACCAAAAATTTTCAATTTGTATTTAAGCTAGATGCATCTGTATGCACACTTTTTGGGAAATTGGCTATTATTTCCTGACCTTTCCTTTATAAAACTAGATTAGATTAATTATTTCCTTAATACATTAACAAAATGAGACCTGAAATGTACTTTTCCTGTGAAAATGACAAACCACAACCAGAGAGGCATTTAACAAAAATGAGTCTAAGGAGACCACTGGAAGCGGTGTTCTTTTTATGGGTTTATGCTACATATAGCAGTGCCCAGAAAAAACTGAACTTTTTTTTAACAATTACCTTACAGTTTGAATAAAGATGTTCCCATCTTCGTATGTACTATGGCCTTCCCTACCATCCCTTGCCCACTTCATGTTTTTGAACCTCGTTATCGCCTGATGATAAGAAGATGCATGGAGACTGGTACCAAACAGTTTGGCATGTGCTTAGCTGATGAATTGAAAGGGTAAGGAGATGAGCTAGAATGTCCTTCGTTACAGTGTTGGCATGCTGATGGGGTACTGCAGCACAGCATACTTGTCCCCTCCTGTGGTTCCTTCCAGTCCTGTATGAACCAATACAGCAGTTGATGACTTTTTACTTTAGTATATCAAATGTTCCTTTGGATGCAAAGATGTTATTTTTATTACTCCCCTGTTGGATGGATAGCAAAAACAACTCATCTTGCTACTACAGGCTCCAGAAATAGCACTGAAATGTGTGTGTGGTTGGAAAGCTTTCTAGCCTGTTTGTTCTAGTGAAAGCTGACAGTGTGGATGACAGTTGCTCTTCTATCTGCTCATTTAAAACAAAAACATACACAAAAAACTAAACCCAGACCTTGCATAGCTTTTTTGCATGGGCAGAATCATTTGAACGAGATGAACTGTGCATTTGGCTGAGAAGCCTGTACTGCTGCTGAGCACTGAATGTTGATGTTTGTCTTCACTGCCGTGTTGCAATGTCTAAGCTCTGCAGTGAGTGGGTTACATTGTCTTTGTATATGATCCTGCCTTTATTTTTTTGTAAATTTTGACACAGTGTGTTTCCACTTCCCTGTGTGGAGATGAATACTAATGATTAAATAGAAGTCTAGATGAAAGGGAAAACAGGATAAGCAGATAATCTTGGAAGAAAAAAAAAAATGAGGTGGTCTGAAGAGACATTTGTCTTATGAGATATGATAGGAAGTTGTTTACTTCGGAAGAACGATGCAGAATTGCCAGTGTGGGAAGTCTTAAGAATACATTAAGCATCCTCAGGAGCAGCCCTTTTGCAGGTGATCATGGCTGGAGCTGAGAGGAGGGCAGTCATACCCAGGTTTGGCAGCCTTTCCTTCTCCAGTTCAGGGATGTTTTTTCTCTCGGATGAGAGGACAAAGGAGGCAGTAAGAATGCAGGAGTTGCTTCAGCTGGCTCTGGCTGCACTCCGTGCCATTTGACATGCTGTCAATGGTGCACTCCCAGTGGAGTTCAGGTCCCTACAACAGCTGTCACGCTGTGATCCATTACAGTCTTATTATCAATTTTCTGGAAGGAAATATGTTTAAGAGTGAGGAGAAAAGGACCCTGTGGCATCAGTGATAATTGATCCCTGCACATGTGGAAAGGCTTAGTACAGAGGGATAAGGGGCTACAGTCCTAAAAACGCACATTTATTTGATAGTGCCAAAAAGGGTGTTTTAAAATGCAACTAATATGGTTAGATACTGTTAGTATGCTCTCTCTGTTTAGAGCTACTGAAATAATTAAACATTTTAAGCATGGTGCCTTCCAGTTAAATCAAAAACACAGAAGTGCAGGAAGCCTTTATTTGTAGTCACCTAGCAGGCTGTTGTGGTGTCTTACACAAGTAAAGAAATAATTTGTGTTTGTTCAAAATTGTGAAATCTAATGAGAATAAGAAAGTAGGGAAACTTGTTTTGCTTCATCTATTGAGACAAGAGTATAGAAGGCTGAGATTCTTACCTCCCTTGAAAGACATGGTGACAAGTCATATTAAGTTAATTGCCTTCCTCTGCTTTGCTTGTCCACTTAAAATTAAAACTTAGAGAAGAATTGTTTATAAGCTTTTAAGACATGTCAGTATATTTTATACTCATGGCCAGGTGGTTTCTTGTCTCTCTTTGATCAAAGTCACTTTCCATCCAAAAGTAACTTCTCAAAGAATGACAAACATCACTTGCAGATGAATTTTTGAACTTGATATGAGTGCCATTACAATCCTTAAAAAAAAAAAAAAAGAGAAAGGGTTTGTAATTGTTTAAATGGTGCTTAATCTGATCTTTCAATAATAAATTCAGTTGTTGTAATCTCTGTGGTCAAGCACACAGAACGTAGTGGTGTGCAGCTGTATGCTTCTTGCTCTTCCTCAGTCTGCACAGTACAACGGCCAGAAGAGACTGGCTGTTCACAGCAGTCAGCTTTTTTCCTCCCCAGACCTTGAATTCCAGTGGAATAGAAACAAGAGTCATTTCCCAGCAGCGTTGCTGTTTCTTCATTACTCTGATTGAGCAAATGGCCAAGCCCTGGTATAACAAGCGTTTCCCTAATGAAACATTTTTTGGATCCTATAAGGATTTGTTATCTTGAGATCAGGGTAGGTACAGTGCATTCTCTTGGTTAGCAGTAAGCTGAGGTACAAGGCTGTAAACACTGGCAGATCAGAGTATCACAGTGAGGAATTGTTGTGTGATCAGCTTCCATAATGAGCTAACTAAAGCACAGGTGCAGAGTAGATAAGCCTAATTAATTTAAATAAAATTTTGTTGCATGCTACTTTCCAGAATGCAATTAAAATTTGTGCTTCAAATATAACAAATGCAATTGCACTTTTATAAGGGGGGTATTTTATTTTGGTTAACTTAAAGGATACAGGGGCAAGAAGAATCTTGCTCTGTAGAAACCTTTTCCTCCTAAAGCCCGTAATCCTCTGTTTCCACCTCACAGTAGAGGGGATCACCCTGCTAGCCCTGCATTTGTGTCTCAGTTCCTTGGCTTCCTTATGGTATCTTTACCCATCTTGTTTTCTTTGCAAAGCAAGTGAATTTGCCACAAGCACTGGCAACTCACAGCTCCATTTAGCTTTCCTGTCCCTTCTCTACCTCCCTTAAATACCTAGGCTCTGAAGGTGCTGCTGCCTTGGACCTCCAGGGAAGGCAAAAAGGGTGGGGGTTGTGTGGCTTATGTACATAAGCAGAAATGTATTGTCACCAAAGCAAGGACCTCTTTCAAATTGAAAGTGGTGAATTAGGCCCAGTATTTGTCCTGATGTATATAAATGCTTGTTGATGATTTCCACTTTTATACCCTTCTGTCATTTCAGATTTGCAGATCATGGCTGTATATTAGAGATCAGGGACGTAAAGTTTTTTCCTGATGGACGCTCAGTTGTTGATACAGTTGGTGTCCGTCGTTTTAGGGTCTTAAGCCATGGCCAACGAGATGGATATAACACAGCAAACATCGAATATCTTGAAGATAAAAAGGTGATCTATGGTGCAAAGTTATTCATACCCATGTATTGCTGGATTCACTTAATTAGCCTTTCCTTATTGCATTTCAAGTTAGCTGTGCATTATTTTTTAATCAATATCATTATAAATACCATAGCTCTATTTTGACAACCGTGGAACAAACTTAGCTCGTCTCTTACACACTTCCCTTTCTTCCTTTCTATCCTTACAATTATCTCCACTTGAAGTGTTGCACTGCTTTCATGAATCTCTTATGTAGCTTCTGATAACAAGGTCTGTCATGGCAGTTAGGTGAGCTCAGAGTAGTGTTTTAAGACCGGTAAGGGCTTATCAGCCATCTAAGAACACCTCTGTTAGTAGAGAATTGGCTATTCTCTTTGTCCACTGAACACAGGAGATCAGTTTGGCAGACTTCCTATGACTTCCCAGCTCTGGTTTGCAGAACAGCTCCTCAAACAAATGTGGGAGTCCGTTATTAAAATGAGATCTTTGTGAGATACTGTTACTGTGCATGAACAAACATCCATCAAAGTTGACTGAGACCTGAGAATTGCCAGGAGGGGAGTAATTTTACAAACAAGTCCTCTTACAATATCTGCAACAAGTGAAGTGCTTGCGATGGGTGTTGGCCAAAGTGTGAATTTTTGGCCATACTTAATTATGGCACCTGGATCGTCTTCGAAGCACATCTGTAAAATCTTGATCCCTCTTAACATTGAACTTAGTAATCTTATGCTAATTGATGAAATCCATTCTGATCTTGCAAATCTTCAGCACACTTTCATGGTTGAAGTGTGAGTCTGTAAAATCCAGGTAGGGCTCTTGCAACTTGTACAGGATGATGCAGCGTTGTTCACCAGGCAGGGGAGAGATGTTGTGGAGTGCTTCCCCGTCGTGGAAGCTCCAAGTATGTAATCTGTTCACAGTGTTTAGATCCCCAGAGAAAGGTGGTGGAGGTTACATGTCAAGGCATTGTTTTCTAGATGGTGCCAGAGACTCACCTCTTTATTATTAGAGTGAGATTTACCTTGTCTCACTTCAGAGGCTGATGTCTGAGTTCAGTGCTATACATTCCTGTTACAGTCAGTGATGAAAAGTCTCAGTCCAAAGCTGCCTATTTATCTGCTCTATTGTGGATATCTACCTTACGATGAGATTAATTGCCCGCTAGAGCTGTTCCTTCTCACCTAGAAAGGGCAACCAGAGTAGGTGGCTCAGGTATGTGTCTGAGTAGCCCAGAGGAAGTACACCATTGGTCTGTGCAGATCTAAAAGAAAACAAACAAAAATAATTTGCAGTGTTGTTCTTTTGCTTATGCTTTTTTCCTTTTCCCTAGTGGCTAATAGCCAGCCCTATGCAACTCTTTGCAAGGGTCTTTTTTTTTTAATGGCTATTCCTGGTACTGGGAAGTCATTTTCTCTGCTTCCTGCCTGCACATTTCTGCCCTCCACTTTCTCCTTGGCTGTTCTACCATGACCTTAACACTTTTAGGAAGTATTGCTAATTTCTAAATGCTGTAGAAACCCTATGCTTGTGCTGAGTGGCAGTAGAAGTTCTGGAGTTTTACCAGACAGTATAAGAAAGTTCAGAGGTCTCCTAGTGACAGGGACTTAAGGTCGTGGGTTTGAAATGATTGATACAATGTTCTGAGATTAGAAAGCAGATTCTTCTGTTGTGCCAATATTTAGGTTATTAATGAGTAACTTCTCTAGGAAGTGTCATTTCAGAACATGCAGGGGAGGGTTCCATCATCCAGGTTTGAAATATGAGAGTTGGGTACAGTTTGCCTAGATGTGGACAGTTGAACAGCTGCAGTCACTGCATTATTGTGCTTCACTTGCTTCTGGCAGAGCATATGAACTCCATAGTACCAAACTTGTTTTGTTCCATCTTCTTTGAACAATAAGGTTGAAGGACCAGAGTACGAAGAACTTGTCCGCCTTCATGATTCAGTTTATGATCAAGCTGTAGCCTGGTTTACTTCTCTTAAAGACAATATGAAGGTGCAAATTCTCAATCATTTTGGGTCCATGCCAGGAAAAGAACCAGAGCCGCAGGTAATAAATCTTTACTATTCATTCATAATTATTCTTTATGTATTTTTTTACACAGAGCTATTTTCTAAAAGAGGTTTTTGCTGTATTTTTGTGCATTCTAAGCTCCGCTCATTTACCCAATTTTGTTCTATTTGCATAAAACATAGAAAGCAATGATCGTACATCAATGTAAGTTGGTATATGAAGAGATCAGCCTTAATGGAGCAAAAAGACAAAGAGAAATCAAATGCTTAGTAGCTGCTTTTAGTTGTATGATGCATTTCTGAACAAAAGGAAGGTGGGAAGGAAGTACTGGTCTTAATCAGGCAGTGTTGGTTAATACATGATTGTTTTTCCATCCTCTTACAGAGCAACCCCAGTGGTCCTGCCTGGTACTGGTGGCTCTTGGCAGTGTTGCCTCTGGAGAACAGAGCTCAGCTGGCTATATTGGCTATGACCTCCCTTAAAGATCGTCTTATTGCCATCAGACGCGTCTTGATATTTGTGACTCGCAAAAGACCTAGATAACATGATCTTCAGTTGTTAATGCACACTGAAAGCATCTCATGACTGGTTGTTTGCGGGGGGGGAGAGGGGAGAGGTTGTTTGTTTTTAAAGATTCTGTCAAAAATGAACAGCCCTTCCTGACTGTGTCCAGCATCCATCGATTGCATCGGTTTGTTATCCTGGGTATTCACCAAACCTTGCACTCTTCTCCTGTTGTCCCGGTGAAATCTGAGCCTCTACGAAGCTGTGCTACAATTAGAATGTAGTTGATAAGTGTGGATAAATTACTTCAAAATACTATGATAGAGTTAATGTTTCTAGCCTGCAAGAGAGTTAAATACTAGAGTAGCACCGCTGGCCTACATGTGATTTGGATTTCCGCTTAGTATGAAAAGGAAACTGGACAGTGAATTAAAGAGGTGTTTCCTAGACTTTCTTGAAGGTAGTGAACAGAAGAGGAGCTGCGCTTCCCGGCCAAAGTATACATGAAGACTGTAACGAGCAGTATGCTCTGTTAGTGAACTGGTAGACAGTCCATCATACACCCACATCTCTCTTTTTCAGGAAATATAAGTCTGCGAGGAAAAAAAAAAACACCTAAGCAGTTTGTGGTCAAGGCATCTGAGGATGTTCATCTGAAAGAATAATAGCTACTGAATAAATACACTATTTAGTAGCCTTAGGTAATCCCTTGTGTTGTGATATATGTGTTGTAGCAGATTGAGTATGTACAAAATGCTTGGACGGGTGTACTTTGGATTATTTGAAAAGAAAAATCAAAGTAGACCTAGCTGGTCTTATCACTAAATTGAGATCATACCAGCTTTCTAAACTATGAGGAACGCTGCTGTGAAATGATTTCACTCCAAGTACTAGGAAGGCAGACTGCAGGTTTTTTTTTAACATTTGCTCTGCAAGTGGGACTGGCAAGGATAGAATACCATATCCCATTTACCTGCAGTGTCATGCCAACCTCATGGTACATTGGAATGATCTCTATTGAACGTGTTTCAAACCGAAAGTATTGTAGCTTAGTACCCGTTGCTGTGTGTGTTGGAAATCAGTCCATGATAACACCATGAACAGAGGCACGAACTGAACACTATAAAGGCAAGTCTCAATGCAAGCTCAAGTCAGGTGTTAACCTTCATCTGTGTTATTGGTTTTTATAGACTGTTTTGTTAGTATCTAACTTTGATAGCTCTGAAATTGCTTCTCAGTCAAATGATCAACATTTGCTCAATTGCCAATGAAATAACAGTGTTACCAATTCAATTGGCATAATTTCCTGTAAGCATTTCCTAGAATTGATAGTACCAACAGGAAAAAAGTTGACTTGAATCCTAACGTGCTGCAAGTATAGCAAGTTCGATTTAAAGACTTACTCGTGTGCAGAAGTCTGGTAAGATGAAATGGCTGTTTACCTAAATGGTCAAAGTGCCTGGTTTCTTTTTTAGTTCTTTTTCCTTACTTGTCAATGAAGATGTATTTAAACCTTTTTTGTTTCAATTTGCACATGAGTTCTGGAAGAAGACTGCATTGAACTGCAGTAATTAACATATATTACCTGCTCTCTTTGGGTATTGTAGTAATAACCTGTGTGGTCTGGGAAACAAAAGTACTGAGTTTTTTTTTCCTTTCAGCAAATGGCTACCACAGATGGTTTCTGTAACATACCCTGAATGTACTGTAACTGCCTCTACCTTGAACACGCCTTTTCTATTTAAATAATTTGTAAGTATATTCTCTGAATTGTGAAGTGACAACCAATGATGTAATAACCTCTACAGTAGCCTTCTACAAGTTCTGCTACCATCACCAAAATACTAAAAATTCGAGTAGGATGCATTTCCTCCACGATTTGAAGGTGCTGAAGAAAAAGCTTTGAAATATAAAGTCATTTCCAGAGAACTGTTCTGTGTATTGGAGAGGAAATGCCAGAAGTCAGTAGGTCTTCAGCCCTCTGTCAGCTCACCTACCGAAGGGTGGTTTTGCAAACTAATTCTTAGACCGGAAGATGGACTGTGTTTGATCTTGCAATCCTTTCTGTTCAACTTCCTGTTCTTCCCATCCCTGTCCATGCTGTGTATTTCTCCTAGATTCAGTCATCTCGCTCCTTCATGTGCGTGGCCTAGTTTTGAGTATTAGTAGTTTGGCTGCAAGGGACGCTGATGGTATTGTGTATTGCTGGTCCCTGATCTTCCATGTGCTTAATTTTGCTTTTAGGAGTGTGTTTAAGAAAAAAAGAAAAAAAATCAAGGTGCTAGTTAGTGTCTTTTTGGCTTTGCCTCAGTATCTAATGTGAATATTCTTCATTGCAAAAGTGATTTTTCAAGATATCTACTGTCGAGGTACTTCTAACAGGAAACCCTACAGAACAACAGAGGTTGTTTACTGCTGTTCTGTAACGTGTAAAGAGACATTTTACATGGAAAGTGACATTACTGTGTTCATGAAGGCCTGCATAATTAATGAAACGATCGTTATCAACGAGAAAGCTGAATTGTAGGGGGATTTTTTTTTAGTCAAGGTTTTTGAGTACATCAGTAACAGTATGTTTTGGATAACTGATACAACTTCGGAATTGTCTGTGTATGGATGCAGATAATCATATTAGCAGCCCAAAGCTGACATTTCTTCCAAAACACTGAATGCTGATCAAATAGCAAAGCTTTAAGAAAACAAAAAAGTCACCACTACCCTTTGGTACTTGCTTCCTACGGGTGAGTACCAGTGTCATTGTTACCAAATTCTCTCTGCCATATAGTCTCTACAGCATCCAGTAGTACCTCATTGGAACAGCTAGCTATCTCGTTCCTCTCTTGGCTGGAGGAAGTGTCTGCGTTACAGCCGTTCTGCGCTTTTGTGTAACTCGTCACCAAGGTACCTATGGAAGCATGGAGCTGAGCTCCTGGAAAAAGTAGACAGGATTTGTTGCCTTTCTAGCTCATTACACTTTTCTTGCTTGCTGTCCAAGCAAGGATGCTGGGGTATATGATGAGTCTTTTCACTGTGGTGAATGTGGCCCTTCTTTATACATCATAAAGAGGCCAACAACAAAAAAAAAATCCCTCTACCTCTACACCTGTTGTTCACCTGTAAAGCTTCAAGCTACAAAAAAATATATATTTTAACCTTTTTTTGTCTTTTAGAAGCATACTAATTGTTTGCCACTGAGGCCTTTTATCTACTGTATTTTAATATGTTAATTTGATAGTCATCGAGATCTCTTTGTACTTCTAACCTGTAGATCTTGTCATGTTTCTTACTGCTCCTCTTTCCTTGTTCTCCAGTCCACTTTTAAATTGATAATAGAAACCTGTACATTCTCTATTCCTATTACATTTTACACTAGTGGAACTGGTATTTTGGTAGCGCCTTAATTTTGCAGTTGTGAAATGATTGTATCAACTCTTATCTGGGGCTTCTGACCAGATTTAAACGAGTATGTTTAATGTAGATAAACTTGAAACCATTTTTTTACTGTTTTAAAGCTAGTTACAAAGTGGAATGTGTACATATGTATAAATATAAATTATTAATCTTCACCTTTTTGTATCTAGTAAATACCGGAGAAGTTCATGTTCTAACCACATTTGACACTTCTTGTTGCATAAGCAAAGCCAAAACTTTTTTTAAAAATTGCAATGTTCATTTCATGTATATTTGCAATATTCATGGGAAATGTATTTAATTTATGTGATATTTGGAATAAAACAGAATGACTTTATAAGCATGTGAGTTTATGGGAAAGCTTTATCCCTTTGTCAGTGTCTTTGAAGGGAGAAGTCTGGGGAGCTATGGCTACCTGTACAAAAATTGTACTGCCGATTTCATTTCATGCAGTTGTAGATGTGTGGACAAGTGGATATGAAGTGCTTCTCATTTTCACAATGTGCCACTGGCTCTGTAGTGCTCCTGGCTTTCAGCTGCAAGGAGGTCAGAAATATAGGGTCTGGAGTTCAGGAAAATGACACTAGTCCCCCTGGCTTCTGAAAAGCTGGCAGCAAAGAAGCGAGAGGAACTGTGAAGAGTCAAAAGGCTTTAGGGCTACACTTCTCATGTCTGCAGTGCAGATGTACACTCAAATACGAGCCTTTTTGGTATTTGCTGGCATGGCTATGCACCTCCCTTCCTATCCACTGGTGAGGAACTTTTTTTCTCAGCTGCAAGGTTCCCGGAGCTGCTATTCAGTGTTCAACGCTATTTGAATCCCCAAGACGTGATGCTTCAGTCAGCAACATTTGCTATCTGTTATCACTGCCACATTTAATGCATTTAACGTCGCTGAACAGAAAGAAGTCACCGAGTGCTGGTATCAGAAAGAAACTGATAGTCTGATTCCCTGACAAGTGTCTGGGGAAGGAGACGGCCTCACAGTTTTAAGAAGCAAACAGCACCTGAGAAGCAGTGATGAGATGTTGCAATTCATAGGTGATTGCATTTTAAGGGCTTTAGACCCATTGTGAGTGTAATGGAGGAGTCTGTAGGGGACCACAGTGGAGTGTGATGAGGCTTTGAGCCTGGGGGTGTGCAAGCAAGAGGTGGGTGTCAGAAGGAACAGGTCTCCAAAGAACTTGGGAATGGTGATGAGCCCACCAAACTTGTACAGCTACACAAAGACCTCTGGCCCTTGGCACCAGCATGCCTCGGTGACCTCTTGATCTACCTGAATGGGACTGACTGGCTTACAGGAAGCACAGCAAGCAAGATGTTGCTGAGATTATAAAATCGACCATGCCAAAAGAGCGAATGAGTTACACTGCAGAGGTGCCATAGGCTGTAACCAATTGAGAGGAGCTGCTGATAAGCAGCAGCTCTGCTGGCCTTGACCCCCAAAGGGATGGTAGTCCTCACGTGGACTCCTGCCTTGCCTCAGGACCAGGCCCGCTTGACACAGTTGCTTGCATTCACAGCAGCTGGCCTCAGGGCCAAGGAGCATACCTGCTCTGGTGTGTTATGTGCACTTGTGGAGATGGATCCTCAGTGTCTGGCAAGGCAAGAGATGTGTCCCAAATATGTAAGCACAAAACAATACAGAGACTTGTGGGGCAGCCAGGGGGTAAGAGGGTGATGAAGGAGCTCTCGTAAGGTGGGATGGAGGAGAAGACCATTTCAGGAGTGGGAAATGACAAGGAAGGAGAGAAGTCACAAGGTGCCTTTTGGTTTTGTAGCTGCTCAGATGAGAAATGGATATTTAGACCTGAATGTAACTTGTTAGATTTTTATTTTCTTGTGCGTATTCTTAGTTAAGAGATAACTGAGATGCAGAAAGGCCTTGTATCAAATGATGCTAATTTCCCCTGAGCCCTACAGTGATACCTCCCTCGGAGCATGTAAACCTTAGTAGTGTGTTACACTGTTAGCATTGCTTTCTATTTCATCAAATCACGAACCCAAAATAACTGGTTCTGTCAAGCAGACTCAGTTCTTCACTTACATTTGGAAAGCCAAATACTTGCTGGAAGCTGTTGAGTATTCAGCCATAGAATTAGAAAAATGAGTAATCTGGACCAAAAAAGTATGAGGCCAAGTGTCTTGGAGGGTGGGGAAGATACGTGAATCCATGCCAGAACTTTCCTGAGTTCATTGCATGAATGCATGTGGTACACTCGCAGCTGAAAGGCATGTTTTTAATCACATATACATTATGTGGTAGGGATGTGTTGTTTGTAAATGGAGATGAGTACTGCTTGCTGACAACTTCTGTAGCTCAGTTCTGCCATATGTGGGATTTGGCTTTATTGGCTACATTTGGGAAATCATGAATCCATAGAAATGTCTTCATTGCTACTTTTCTGAAAAGAAAAAATCAGCACTGAGACCTTCTCCTGGAAGGACCTGGAGTTTGAAGACAGAGGCTGGACCAGAAGCTGGTTCTGAGGGTCAGGCCAGTAAACACAGACTAGACACAGATTTATACACTGACTCAGGGAAGTTGTTCTGCTCCCTGTTCCCCTTTCCAGTATATTCCAGAGGAAGAGAGGAAATTTCTGCCCTCCAGTTTTCAATGATTAAACAGGGGTGGCATCCAACCAAATCCCTCTCAGGCACTCTGGTATTAAGCACGAACCTGTCTCTGCAGAGCTCCTCAACAGTTAGAGAGAGGTAGGCACATTGCTGCAGTCACCAGGAGTCCCAGGAGAACATGCCCTAGTCTCAGCTGGGGCTGAAGAGCTGAAGATAAGGGCAATTAAAAGGGGCAGATAACGTGCTTGATGGAAGTATTATGTCAAAAATTCTTCTCAAACAATACTCTCAACATCCAATCAGACTCATGAGCGGCATATTGCCAGCACACAAGAGCATTTATTTTTTTTTTAATAATCACAGCAGCCACCTAAGGAAAACACTTCCACACAGCCTGTTTGACCCATTCACAGTAACTGTGGTATGAAGTCCTATGTTTAACCCATCAACTGCCTGAGAGACCCACTACTCATCATGGTTATGTTCTCTGCTATGATTCCCATTCCTTGCTTGCCAGTAGCTCTTGTTCATTCCTTGTCTTTCTTTTTTTCCTATTCTGAGAAGGTGTGAAAGGTAAGAAATAAACCAAACTCTGTGAAAATTCTGTAGGCTCAGCAGTTGCCAGGGTTTTGGTTCACGCTGCAGGTGCAGGCAGCAGGACCCGTTGTATCCTGCCACAGCAGATCTAACAGAGAAAGAAACACTGAATGGTCAGTGGTCATGGTCTTTTCCAAACTTAACAATTCTGTGATTCTACTTCAGAATCACAGTTTTCATTCTTCAGAGTAAGTTTTCATTCTCTTTGTCACTGTTGTTATGGATCAGCTCTCTTCCTGCTCTGTTCCCACACCAGGAGTAACTACGAGGCTCAAAACTGAGCACACTCAGTTCCAGCAGCAGAGTTGTGACTGTAAATCCTGCATAAGAACTGGATGATATTCAAATGTTCTTTCTGAATGTTTACGAGTACCAGACACTTGAAAAGTACAAGAAATGCTTGGATGGGAAAAAAATGAAAGGAATCTGGCATTTTTTCCCCCAAATTCTTCAATTAGAGGATTAGATATATCTTGAAAAGCTTTTTCTCTGGCAAACTCCTAGCACACAGAGTAAGAAAGAGGCTGTAACCTTTAATAAGTAAGGCTGGATAGTCATGGTATTGCTAAAAGTTGTCCATTGTCTCTTCAATTCTGCAATATTCTGATCTTGGTGCCATGGTGTATTAACAAATTCCTCACAATAATTGTGCACTGAGGACTTCTTTACTCTTCTCTCTCTATTTTTTTTTTCAGTTTCAGCATCTCTATTATTTTTGGCAAGTTTTCCATTGCTAGAAAGGCCTGAATCACACTTTCCTGAAGAGGTTTTGTAACAAAATGAACCTCCCTCTTTTCACACATTTGAATGCTTTGTTTGCTGTGTAGGTAGTTGCAGGACAGCATCCAGCAACCTTTTGTCCAAATTTTGGGCTCCTTGTTTTGCAGAGGTGCCTCCTTACCAGATGGTGCTTTCAAGCAAGTAATTTTCCTGTTTACTTTGCAGCAATTGATTTTGCGTAAGTGTCAGCTTTGGCTAGAGTTTTTCAAATATTGTCCTTATGTGCTAATTCTACAGTGCAGAGGCTTCTTTATTTTATGTTTATGGGTAATAACAGCCAGTTCCTTCTCAAGGATGTGTACTAACTGTTCTCCCATTTATAAAGCAGCCAGATTTACCTTTTTTTTCTTCTTATTTTTTTTTTTTCCAGAGAAATCCAATAGCTGCTAGTTCCAGTTTGCCTTTAGCTCAGTGCTCTGTTACTGCTGTGCTTAGGGCTGGAAAATCTGTTGGCACTGAGGAGTTAAATATTTCTGAGTTCTCACTTGAATCATCTGTCCCTGCTTCAGGAGTCAGTTTGCTTGCTAGCACGTATGGGATTGGAGTCCATCCTGGAACAGGAGCACGCGGCTCACGTCCAACATGCACCCACACAGGCAGAGGCCAGGGAACAGCTACCGTACGTGCAAATACACTGAGAGCAGAAGGGGACATGGAGGACGCAGGGAGGATTAGCAAAGGACATGCTGTAGCTTTGCATCCTTACATTTTAACTGCAAGAAGGAATCCAAGGAAAGACGTGAAGTTTTTGGCTGTACCTTTGCTTTTAAACTGCGTGTAAGATTGTTCTCTGGCACAGACACTGCACATAGTGTTAAGCCTTCTTTCCCAGACATGCTGTGAAGCTGTGCACAAAGTACCTGCTGGGAACGGTCCCAGCTTGGGCCCTGAGCTGTGTTTACGTGATGGTGTGCTTCTCGCTGGCTGCTGTCTTGCTGAAGAAGCATTTGTGTTGTATAACTCCATCTGTAACAGTCTGCAAATCCAAGGGGAGTGGAGGGGAGTATTATGTTGCAAGAGCCAAAAGCCTTCCTCAGCTCTTCTCAGTTTGCTTGGACACAGATGGTTGTTTCTGAGCCTTGGTGGCTGCTTTTAGTAATGAGAAGTTCCATGATGAGGGACCCCAGGTGCAACAGGGGGTGAGCACAGCTGGCACTGTAGCTGTGAGGCTCTGACAGGCTTCAGGTGCAATGGTGGTATAGGGGGCCCTAGCATGCATCTCCTAGCCAAGCACATATACAAGGCTTTACAGTGCGTTAGCTTGATCTCCCTAAATGAAATATAAGGTCTTGGTTTCCAAAGTGTGAGGGAAAGGGAAGAAGTGGAAGACTGGAAAAGTGGTGTTGAATTTAGGATGAAATTACATGCAAGTGTCCTAAGGGATGTGCACTGGTTTGTCACGTGAGGACAGGACATGAGCCCAGGCTTGTGCATACAGGGCTGCTGATGACCAAAAAGCCTGCAGAATGCTGCATTAAAAAGGAGCAGAAAGACACCAGTCCGGACTGAACAAAGGCCTGCCTGGCACAGTGCAGCCTCCATCCACGTCTTAGTAACATCAAGAAAAAAAAAAGAGACATGTCCATTGGCAGATACACAAGGTCAGGCAAAAGTGAGGCATGCAGTAGGCAGCCCAGAGGTGGTGGGATAGATGCCACTGTTTCCCTTACTGCTGGTCTTTGTCACAATAAATCAGATGTTTCTGCTGGCAGTGGAGCTTGTGTTATGTGATTGAAACATATTTGTAGCCATTTTTTTTCCTATTCAACAGGCAACTTTACCATTTCATCTGCCCACAGCTTTTGAAAGCCAGACAGCAAGCAAAGTGAAACAGATGGGAGACACAAATCTGCCTGTAGCACCCTAACTAACTAGAAGATGTTTCTGCTATCTGTGAGGGAGGTGGACACAAAATACATAGATGCTGAACAGACTGAGGCCATGAATTTCAATGCCCTTTAAGCTACCATTGGAAGCTGGCATCAGAGAGGCCCCTTCTGAGCTTTAGAAGCATCAGATGACAGTAGGTTGTGCTAGTGCTTTCAGTTAGACACTGAAGGAATAGTTGCTACCTGGTATGTGGGAGAATTTGGATGTTTGGGAGAGTCAGAAATCCCAGGTCTTGCTGTACACGGCCTGGATTTGTTCTGGCTAAGATCTGGGCCCAGCTTGATTGCTGGCTTCTTCTGCTTGACCTCTATCAATGGCTGGATGATCTTAGTGATCTTTTCCTACCTTAACAATCCTGTGATTCCATGACCATTGCCGCCTCCTGCTGGCATCACACTTACCCTGAAGTTGCTGGCCTACCCAAAGCATGCTGGTGAGAGAGGTATCCATAGGAAAAGAAGAAAACTAATGCTAGGGAATTCCTGGCATGGTTTCTGCAGGTAGTGCTGCTGCAGACTGGATGCAGTCCCAGTTGGATGGGCTGGCTGGTGGCACAGACCTAGGTGACAACACCTAGCTCCTGCAGCTGGGCCAGCTGCTCTGCTCCCTCCTCAGTGCAGCCACGCACTGAGAGCTGAGAAGAAAACTGCATCAGTACAAGCTCCAAACTTAAGATGTTCTTCATTGACCCAAAGCCCAGGTGCTAGGAAAACCAGGTCAATTTGAACCCTCACTTCTCTCAGCTCATGCACCCCCAAAATTCTGCTGTCTGCACATCCCTGACCCAAGCCAAAGCCTAACGCTGGGCTTATCCCTGAGCCTCTCCCAGCCATGGGTGGCACCAGTTCTTTGCTCAACACCATGTCTCACTGGGCCTGTGCATGACCTTATACCCCCGAGCTGGGCAGTGTCATTGGTGCTAATCACCGTCATGGTTAAAGCATACCCAAAGTGTATAAACCATGAAATAATCCCTCCTGTCCTTCTTGAGGGCTCTGGCTATCTCTGCCAGCAGAGGCAGAAAGATGTCTCACAGTGGGATTTCAAAAATCCCCATTTTAAAGCTAAACTAAGAGCAATGCACAGCAGGCGGCATCACCTATTTTGCCTCAGCACCTGTGAACAGCCCTTCAGTTTGTCTCTCTTACAGCCCAACAGACCCTTCTTGTCTCCCTCTGCCCTAATTCTGCTGTTTTTTTCTTTTTCACTCCCACAGCAGCCTCTTACAGTCTGGACTGACTCTCTGAGCACCAGCGGGTGTTCCATATGTGAGAGCAGAAATTACATGTTATACCACTGTTTTCTCCCTGCAGACACGTGTCCTTTGGGGGAGGGAGTGGTGTGAGCAGAGCTGTGTTCAGCCACTGGGCATGTGAGTGACTCAGAACTGTTTTTAATCTTTGTACCTCCCAGACAGGGGCCTGGCTGTCCTGGCATTGCATCCCTCCTGCTGTCTGGCTCCAGCTAAGACAGTTTCTCTTTCCCTTTCTGCCAAGCAGTGAGATGTGGTTATGCTCCTGTAATAAATGAGCATTGCCTGGAGGTGCAGTACTTCTGTGCTACGCAGGAGTCACAGGGACACTGCATCTCAGCTTCTGTCTTGAGAACTTTGTGTCTCTGATTCAGAATAATAGCTGAATAAATACAGCTCTGTTTGGGATTTCTCACCCACACCCCCTGCCTTGGCCTGAAGGAGCAGACTCATTTCCTGAGCTCCTTCTCAGAGTTGCGTAGGGTCTCCAAGGAACACCTGTATGAGCTGCAGCACAGATTTCATTTGCCCTGACCACTGTCTGCTGTACAGGCACCACATTACTGAGCAAAAGGAGGATGATTATATGGCTGCAAATGGCCATGTCTTGCTTTCAAGAAAGGTAATTAAACATCTGAAGGCCACAGAGTGGGATTAATGACAAGAGGGCCCAATCAGAAGCTGTGGGGATGGTGGCACCAGCTAGATGAAATGCTGATCCCCTGGCTGCTGCTAAGGGAACACAGAAAGCTGGCTTGGTGCTGTGCTGATGTTTCTGAAACTCGAGAGAGGTTTTGAGATGTTGAGATTTTGAAATTATATTAAGTGCTGGATGTTAAGAGGTAATTACAGAAAAAGAAAAACAAGTAAAATGAGCAGTGTTTTTTCCCCTCCTCCACCAAGTGAAACAGTAATGGAGTATGGTCTGGTGTAGTATAATGCTTTAAGTACTATGTGTCCCAGTTTCACAATGCTCAGTACAATGTGTACAAAAACAAATATGAGTATACTGTGGTTAGGCTGTTTTATCAGCTATCTGCTTTGCTGAATATATATTTGAGTATGTGTGTTATTTTTCCTGTGAATCAAGTGTAAAATAAAGCAAATGAAAAACCCACTACCACTCAATTAAATTTCACAGTGTCCTGCAAAAAAGCTACAGATGGTGGTTAATGTCAGGATGCTAAACTATCTCATTGCTTTTATTTGGTGATGTTATTACTGTTAATAAGTATCCCCTGGATAAAGAAAGTAGCACCAGAAACATTTTGCAAAGCTTGCTGTGTCTCCTGTCCCCTGCTATAAACCCTCTAATTATCAGATTATTGTATGGCACTGGCAGAACTCAGCCAGTGCTAACAATGGAAGTTGTTGGCACATGCTGACACTCCATTAACAAATAGCAATTCATATTTCAAATGACTTCTCATTTCAGCCATGCATGTGTATCTTTTCACTTGCTGTTCATGAAGAAGATTATTTTTTTCATAGAGTAAATTGCATCTTATGTGTACACCATGATGTATATGGAAGGGGTATTTAGTCTCTCTTTTTCCTCATGACACTATGTTTGCAGTCACTTCAGGCTACTCACATTATCAGCGGACTTCAGTTCCTTACTGACCACAGACAGTGACTGGTCAAAGCAAAGGTGTTGAAAAGCTTCTAGGCTCAGAAGGTGGGGTATGATTTACAGATTTTTCCTTTTGTGTCCTTCAGCTCAATGTAACTGCACAGGGTAACCATAACATTCTTCAACCTCCTGTTTGCTCATGCTAGCTCCCTCCTCTTCTCTAGTGGACAAAGGAGCCTGTCTTTGCACTTGATCCTCTTTTGAGTTCCTGTGTCTTTATTATGTGTGCCCAGAAATTTGAACTGTATTATACTCTGTTATTTTCTTACCTTTATTGGATGTGTCTCCCTGAAGACTGAATCTTCCCCTTAGTGGATCCCAGTGCCATGAGTAATGGTAAGCTTCTCTTTCTTTCCCTCCTTTCATGATTTCCAAGTGTCAGTTTGTTTGTACTTATGTCATTCATCTTTATAAAACAGAGCTACTGTTTATGTAAACCTCAAAAGTTATTAAAAAGAAAGGACATCTCCCAAGACTGATCCTTGAGAAAAAGCACTACATATCTTTTTCCAGCTGTGGCAGGACGCTTTGCTGGCATGGTTAAGTGATTCAATCCATAAAAAAAGAATATAGAATATACCAGGTGTACCTGCTCAGAGCATGTGCTGCCCTGTTCCTCTTGATGGGACAGGTTTGCACTGTCCCACTCAAATCAGGCACAATGACCTGAAACAATACATGTTCCCAGTGACCTGAAATACAGCACATTCCCAAAAGCAACATATCTAGTTTTCAGAGCCAAAAATAATCAGGTGACAAAATTCACCAATGCGTGAAAAAGGTCTTCCAGCCTTGATGTATGGTAAGCATACAGTTTATGATACTGCTATTTGTTGTTCTCTGACATTGCACCAGAGGGGCTGCCCAAGGAAAGAGATGTCCAACACAGGGAAATGCAAGTCCAGTGTGCAGCACAGATCCATCTGTTGATCTCTTTGGGACTTTAGCAATTGCTTAATGCTTTACTTTCATAGAATCATAGAATGGCCTGGGTTGAAAAGGACCACAATGATCATCTGGTTTCAACCCCCCTGCTATGTGCAGGGTCACCAACCAGCAGACCAGGCTGCCCAGAGCCACATCCAGCCTGGCCTTGAATGCCTCCAGGGATGGGGGATCCACAGCCTCCTTGGGCAACCTGTTCAGTGCGTCACCACCCTCTGTGTGAAAAACTTCCTCCTAATATCTAACCTAAACCTCCCCTGTCTCAGTTTAAAACCATTCCCCCTTGTCTTATCACTATCAACCCATGTAAACTTTCCATCTTTGATATTCAATTATGACCTCTACTTATCACTGATGAAAATAGCCTTTTGTTTCTGCAACAAATTATTGGAAACCAGTTTTTGCCTCAGAAGTCACTTTGTCATTCAGTATTCAAAAAAACATTCTTTGTTTTGTGACACCATCTGCAGCTTCATATAACGTCTTTTCAACTTGCCATGACTGCATCCCATAAGCCTTATGATTTGTTTATTCATCACCATTTCCTTGAACTTTATTGGAAGAATCCCACGCTGGACTGTACCAAAACCAACTGAGACTAATTAATTTCTTAGAACAAGGAAATGCAGATATCTGATTAACCACTGTTGTTTTTACCCCATTTTTCATTTAACTCCAGGTCTCCAGGTCTCATCATTCCAGAGATGCTCTGAAGTCCTATATACTGTTAACATCAGCTTGGTGGGTTTGTAGGTACCTACATGGTTATCCTTCTTACATATTGGTATTGCATTGTTTTAAAAAGGCAGCATTCCTAACTGGGCAAATGCATAAAAAATCCATCCACTGTAAAAACTGAAAAGTAAAAATATGTGCATCAACTCCGTCAGGACTGAGGTCACTTGTAGTTAGGTGAATAAAGATCCATGAGCCTTTTTTTCAGCATTGGTTTCCACCTCCATGATTCCCATCTTCTTATCCACCTCACACTTAACCTCTAGTGAAAATCAATGCCCTTACTGTAATTTACACTCTCACCGAGGCCATTTCAATACCATCCTTAGCTGCTGGTTCCTTTTTCTTCGATTTATTTTCTTTATGAGTTTAAAGAATTTCCTCCTAGCTGTTGGCACACTCTTTGCAAAGCACCAAGTTTTTAACAACAGAGGTCTGGTAAATCTTCCAGCAGTAATTAGATGCTGCTGCTGTGTTTATTCACTGTGTCTTTCTGCAAAACCTACCAGCTCCTTTAGTAGAGTGTAAGAAAAGGTTCAGCTGCTTTGGTAATAAAGCTTGGTTAGTAGCTTAAAACATTGATGGATGTTGACTGTTGATCAGACATCTGCCTGTGAATTCGAGTGCCTATGATTCGAGGAGAGCTAAAACCAAGCGTAAAATGACATGACATCCAGACAGACCCAGAAACTACAGCCGGGTTGAAGTAGTTTGAGTTCGATTTAGGAAATTTCCACAAGAGGTCACTGTTATCATTAGCAATAGAGAAATAGATCTTATTTCAGGTATTGGGAGCCAGGCATAAATCCTCCCTTAGAGAAAAAGTAAGGTCATTTGGAATAAATTTTTCTCACATAACATCTCTCCTAACTGCTTTGAGATAAGAAATTCTTCCTTCCTAAATTTGCTGCAGGAATCCTATATTTTAAAGATGCAGAGACTACCCCATGTCGTGCTTGCCAAAGAACGACCTTTGCAAATTAAGATGTTTTAATTAGAAGGATTTACAAGAATATGCTCAAGGTTCTGCTTATTGTTTCTCAGGACACCACAGCAGACACCATACATAAATAAGCATTGAGATTTTCATTAGCACTTACTTGGGTTGGCGGAGAACAGCAACCTGACTGTGTTACGGATTCCTTGTCCTAGCAGGGGCTTTTTTGTCACTTAAAAAGATACATGGACTGGGGACAATTTGTGAGACTTGCCAGAAGTAACAGCACCCGTTAGGGTGTCAGGCCACAAATTCCCCTCAAGACAGGTTCTATGAGATAATAACCTGGTATCCCAACAGTGAAATTTGGTGTAAAAAAAAAGGGAAAGTTTTGAACCGAGACGTCAGGAACGTCAGATGTTCAGTCCTCCTGAAGTAGAGGTGCTGACTGTAAATTCCATAACACTGGATGCTGGGGGAGAGTGGGATCTGAGCTATTTGAGCATTCTTCTCTTTCAACAAAATTGCTTTCTGTTATCTTGAAAGTGGCACAGAAAGGCAGCATGTTTGAACCCTGCCATGTGCACAAGGGCTCCTTTCCTTTTCAGATCCTCATATGAAATGGAAAAGAAAAGCAAAGATGTCACTGTAATGTGCTGTAGACAGTAATTCGTGGCAGCAGCAGTGCTACCTGCTTAGCATGAGTGCTTCAAAGTGCTCTGCTGTCAAATGGAGGCAGTCATTCCTCACAGAAACAGCAGCCAGCTTTCTCAGAGGGAAGCAGGATGGAAAGAGAAGAGGGATATTTCTTTAGGACAGATGTAGATCAAATGAAGCAGTGCTTTGACTTGGGCTTTCTGCCCAAATGACAGTGTAACTGCTGTGTTAATGGAAACCCTGGAGGTGGAATGAATATAGGCCCTTCTCTGGGCAGGCAATAGCTGGACCAAAGTAATTCTATACTGTGATTGAGGGGCTGGCTATGGGAGACAAAAATAGACTGGGTTTTTTTTCAGTGTCAATTGTGTGTGTATGGAAAGCACTTAGGTAATATCTTCCACTCCATACCAAGCAAAATTGCTCCTTAACCTCTAGGTAGGTTGGTCCAAAAGCATTTCTATTCGACACCTCTACCAACCTTATCCACCTGAGCAAACCGGCTATAATAATTACTGCAGACTACATCCTCTCCCAGTAGCTGCTGGGGAATATGTCCCACTGAGATACACTATTTGAGGAAAAGCCACTGTATATCCAGAAGATTGTGATTATTCAGAAGAAATAAACTTCCTCAGGAAAGTAAGGCCAACAGATGAGCTATTCCAGAGCAGCTCTTGCGCTGTAAAGCATTAGAGGTGATGTGTCGTAGAATCACAGAATCATTTGAGTTGGAAGGAACGCTTGAAGGCCATCTAGTCCAACCCCGCTGCAATGAACAGGGACACCTACAGGTAAATCAGGTCGCTCAGAGCCCCATCCAGCCTGACCTTGGGTGTCTCCAGGGATAGGGCATTCACCACTTCTGGGTGACATATTCTAGTGCACCACTGTCCTTATTGTAAAAAACTCATATCCAATATAAATCCCTTCTCATTTGAAACCATTACCCCTTGTCCTATCTTGCCTTCTGTTGGTGCTAGAGAAAGATGCCAAGGTAGAACACTGGCCAAATTTTGCAGTGCTCCATGTCTGGTTTGGACCATTTCATGGATAGAACTCAATCCAATGACCTGGAATAGAAACCGGTCATGAAATGGGCAGACAGTACATGAATGTCAAAATTGCTGTCAAGCAAATGCTTACAATATGACTTTCTCCAATAGTTCAAGCAAAATCATTTGTATTATTTGCATGCCGCAGCCCACCTTGGGTTGGCCTCTGGCTATGGAGTACAAAGCTGCTTTGTTATTGAAACATCTTGTAGCTCTTCTATGTAGAACCAGGCCTTAAACACAGACATCTATTCTTATGTCTTGAAATCTTCAAACACTCCTTTTGACAAAGATCCTTGATGCCTATGACTTTTTCATATTGAAAATAAAAAAGTTTTATTGCAAGCTCTGTGTCCACCACAGTGGACCCACCACAGTATTTGACAGTGGCATTAGCCACAGCTTGTTGTGAGCTTGCTCTTGAATGCTTTTTACAGCAGCTGAAAACACAGCAGAACCCAAACTAGGGCATTGAAATTGTAAATACTGTGAGTGGGAGAATAGCAAGGATGGCAGCAGGGAGCGGAGACGCAGTCCCTTTTGTGGTGATTTTCCTGTGCAAAGTGAGGAAATATTCTGCTTTTAACAATTGAGTGAAAGATGTGTTGGTTTGAAAATTGAGCACGCACCTTTCTGGGCCATTAGTTTCCTGAATCTGGGAGTCAATCCAGTCTGGCACTGTGTTCCCAATCACCTTTCCCGGTCAGCAAGGCATTTCTCCTTCCTAAGGAGGAAACTTCTCCCAGGACTAGGTGCCCAGTATAGCCCCTGCCCTAATAATAATTGCTTAGATAGAGCTGGAGGACAGGATTTAGAAGTGACATTTTTTTGTTCAGCTAGTTACTGTAAGGCAGGAGGATTTGTGGTGTGCACTCTGATATGCTTTGCCATTGAAATCAACATCTGTGGCACAGTTTGATTCAGAGCTGCTGAGTATTAGAAAAGCAACATGCATGATAGTGATCAATATCTGTGCTGCATTTAATGGTGGTGGTTCAGGTAATTAGGAAGGATGCCTAGAATGAAGCTGGCTTCTGAAACCTGCAGGTTTCCCTTTAGAGAAAAGCATGAAGGAGTGAAGCAGAGGGAATTAGCAGATTTGTCTTTTAAGCCATGTAGAAAGATCCTGTTCGCCAGTGGCAGAAGCAGTATCAATAGGGAGCAGGAAAAGGATGCCTCCTTTGAACCTCTCTGCTTTTTTACCTCACAGAGCTTCAGACCATATCAGACGAGGGACGTCGGAGAGGATGTGTGCACACAACAGCAGCAGGTACAGGCATTGTAGCCACAAGAAAGAAAGGCTTATTCCATTCAGCCCTTGTAATCCTGGGCAGGCATTTATTTAGATGTTTCTAATTACCACAGTATGTTTAAATAGATACCCAGAGAAATCAGCAGGGAGCAACATCTCTCCTCACTGCCTGGCAGGGCTGATGATGACAAGGGTCATGTAATGGCTTAATATGATGCCACTTAATATCCTACTTAAGCAATGTAATTACGGGGTTTATTTGATAGAGCAAGAAGGTTTATCTCCTGCAGAAGTCATGAATGAGATTGCCAGATGCAGGTGCTGCTGGGTTACAGGACTCATTTTTCATATTACTTAGTTTTTACAGCCTTGTCCACTTGGGTGATTTTCATTTTCTAAATCCAGTGCAGTCTGTCTCCTCAGTCTGTCTCAGTGGTGCCCCTGAATAAAAAAGCCACTTTCCTCTAGTAGTTGGCAGCTCTCATTACAAATATTTTCTGCCAGCTGTTCTTGGAAGATTTCTTTATTTGAGCTCTCCACAACAAAATGGAGATCTCAGACACTCATCCCACGTTTTAACACAGTGTGTCTCAAAGGAAGTGACTCAGTCTTTGTATACAGTCTCATACAGCAGCTAAGTTTTCATGCAGGAGCATAAAGCAGAGATTTATGTAACTAATATAGCACTGAAAATAAACAAGCCCTCCAAGCAAGTTCACAGCACCAGGTTAACACATACTTTCTAAATAAATATGATGCTTTCAAATTTGTCTAGACCTTATGGTCTAAATCTTAAGATACTCAAAGAATTGGGGGGCTGAGATTTCAGAGTCCTTGGGGATTTCCTGCAAGTATTTGCAGATGTTGAGCTCCTGAAGGACTAGAAAGGGGCAATAGGGTGCCTGTATTTGAGGACAGGGGGAATCATAGAATGGTTTGGGTTGGAAGGGATTTTAAAGATCATCTCGTTCCACCCCCGGCTATTGGCAGTGAGCATCTGGGGACGCATGTGCCAATCAGTGCAACGCCAACTCCAGTAAAAATGCTGAAGCACATAATCAAACACCTGGAAAGAGAAAATGCCAACATGGATTTGTCGAACTGCTCTTATTTTCTTAAGTGACAGGGTGACAGATCTCGCTGACAGAAGCAAGTGCATGTCTGGTCACAGCATCTCACACGGAGCGCTCACAGGCAAGTGTGTGGTCTAGACAGATCTATGGCATGGTGGGCACAAAATGGGTTGGAAAACGTTACGCAGGGTGTGCTGGTGATTAGCTCATTATCAAAATGGAAGTTTTGATCAAGAAGGGCTCGGCAGGAGACTGCCTTAGCTCTGTGATTGCTTGCTGTCTTTGGCAGCCAAAGCAATGGTGCTGATGATGGACTCGGGAATGAGCCCAGCCGCATTTTCAGACAGCAGCAAGGGGTGAGGACCCTCTGTGGTGCTGGGGTAGGCTTCAAATTGCTTCATGTCTTTGAGATACGACCTTAAAAAAAAAAAGAAGAGGAAAGAAAAAAGGAAAAAAAATGCATTCAACAAGGAAATGTCTTAAGCACAAACCGCTGATGCCGGAGAGAGACCAGCTCTGCAAATAGAACTATAAATCAAAAAATCTAGAAATTGTCATGGATTAGAGACTGAATGTGAAATTACTATGTCATGCTATAGTGAAAAAAATAAACCTAATGCTCATGCATGTACGTAGAAATAGCCAAAGTAATATTTCAGCTCTTTTCAGCACTGTCATGGGCTCAGCTGGAAGGCAATGTCAGTTTCAGGGCACTGTATCTGAAGAAAAGTGCAACCCAACTGGAGACCACTCAGCAAAGGTGCTGTAGATTAGACACAGCACAAGCCTTTTGTAATAGAATAATAGAATCATTTGGGTTAGAAGGGACCTTTAGAGGTCACCTAGTCCAACTCCCCTGCAGTGAAGAGGGACACCTAGAGCTACATCAGGTTTCTCAGAGCCCTGACCAGCTTGACTTGGATAACTCCAGGGACAGGGCATCTTCCAAATCTCTGGGCAACCTGTCCCAGAGCCTCAACTTCCTTGTATCCAGTAAAAATCCCCCCCCTCCTTTAATTTGAAACCATTTCCCCTTGTCCTGTCACAACAGACCCCACTAAAGAGTCTGTCTCCTTCCTTCTTATAGCCCCCCTTTAGATACTGGAAGGTCACTATCAAGTCACCTCAGAGTCTTCTGTTCTCCAGGCTGCACAGCCCCAGCTCTGTCAGCCTGCCCTCGTAGGAGAGGTGTTCCATTCCATGGATCGTTTTTGTGGCCATTCTCTGGACACGTTCCAACAGGTCTGTGTCCCTCCTGTGCTGAGGACTCCACATCAGGATGCAGTACTCCAAGTGAGGTCTCACCAGCGCAGAGTAGAGGGACAGGATCACCTCCCTTGCTCTGGTGGCCACTCTTCTTTTGATGCAGACCGGGATACAGTTGGCTTTCTGGGCTGTGAGGGCACATTGCTGGCTCATGACCAGTTTGCCATCCACCTGTACCCTCAGGTCTTCTTTTCAGGGCTATGCTCCATCCTTGTACTGGTAGTAGGGGTTACTGTGGCCCAGGTGCAATACCTTGCAGTTGGTTTTAGTTTATCATGAGGGTCTCCTGGCCCTGTCTAGATCATAAATTAAATTACTGAGTGTTCAAAGAATTCTGAGTCCTGCAGCTTGATATTCTTGATTATATTTAGGTACTTTCAAATTCTGAAAGATGTTTTGGTGGGGCTTAAGGTACAGGGCCTACCTGATAATAGCCATTTCTTACACTGCTCCCTGTTCCTCTGTCTAGTCAGAGGACATGTTCATCAAATGCTTTTATAGGAGTAAAAAGAGCCTGCTGCTGTTTTCACTTTGAGAAGAAACTGCTTTCTACCCCCGGGGAGAACACAGGTTAATGACAAGCACAGGGGAAGGGCATCGCACTCTGCCTGTCAGCCTCTGAATGTCAGTTCGTGCCCTCCGGGCTGGCACAGCCAAGGAACCGCTCTTCTTTACAGCCGCAGGGAATGAAGGCTGACTAAAGTCGTGCAAAAAATTCGGAGTGATTCAGACAAGCATGACTCAGCCACCGTGTCAAAGAAAGTTTACAATGCTGAAGAAGAAATTTACATATTTTGAACATATTTTAATTGACATGCCAGATTACATACATCTTACAAAATAAAAGATGGCAGACTTCCAACATCTGGTCTAATTCCCTGTAACTATAATAGCAGATGTAAACTGTTATGCATTCTATTAGTAAATATCCTTCCTTTATTTCCTTTTTCTAAGCACATGAATGTACTTATGCATTTTTTATTATAGCTGTAATAATATTCTTTAATTTTCTATATTCATGCTTGGATTCTGAATTTAAATAGAAACTACTCGCGGTGGGCAAAATTCTCCTTGTAGAAACCGGTAGGAGTTTTGCTAATTACTTGTGTGGGTCTAGGATTTTGCTAAATGAGATTATGCATGTCTCAGGAGTTTCCGTAAGCAGTATAAACTGCGAAGCTGAAGCTGAAGCTGTGTTTACATGGCACCATAATTGCAACAGAAAAATTCTGGAGTGTTGTTGCTGTTGCTGGTGAGCTTATTTGCGGTTTTTACTTGAGTTGATAGAAAAAGGAGTGCACGTGAGCCCTCATTTTGGCTGTCTCACAGTGACCAGGGGATGACGAAGTGGAAAAGCTGAGCCAGCCTCACTCACTTCACCCCTTCCTACAAGCCCTGTGATGGCGGTCAGTGACAAAATCCCTGCTTTTGTTGACCATGTGGAATCGGTTGGGTAGGGTGTTGCTCAAAGTATAGAGCATAGTTAGCCAACAAAGTGTACTAATGGAGTGGGAGGGGAAGCCAGCCTCCATACCCACAGTAGGCCATCAGCAGATGCACCATGGCGCTCAGTCATCCAACATCATCCTCTCCAAATATCTAAGCTAAAAAGTAAACTTTGAAGCCAGCCCTGGAGGTGAAAATTGAAGGAGATGGGAAATTTGCATCTTTCTGTACATTCAGTCAATTCTGCTCCTGCATAATACACATAAAAGCCTCGAACCATTATGCATTTGTATATGCAGATTTAGTTCTTCAGCTGCTTTATGGTAAGACACAGAAACCTGTCAACAGAAGCACAGTCGCTGTGTTCCATTAGCATGTATTTATTTACATGGCTATCAGAAACCAACCACTTAAATAAATCACTGTTAGGGAAGTGGACTGCTTAAAGAATGTGCGGCCCATTTGCCCATAAAGCACTAATTATCACAGCATCACCTCTCCCATGAATCACTGATAATGAGACACTATTATGGAAAGTATCAATTTTAGGTGCAACTCAGCCACACTGTGCATGATTAAGTAATTGTACCAAAGTGCCTAACAAGTAAAACTTTTCCAAGAAAACACTTTGTTCTCTGAGCAAAACCCTTTCCAAAGAGGGCTTGGTGATTTTTTTGCAATTGATATTATAAATAAATAATACCTCAATCTGTATGTTGCTTATTGCTGTTTGGAAACATAGCTAGTTCTCTATTCGTAACGGAAGAATTCTATCGAAACCTTTCATCCTCCACTTTGAGGTCATTTTTATGTATCTGTGCTTCTTATCAGAAGGGAAGAAGACTCACAAGGCCTTTAAAAGCAAATGTAAGTGGTTTTGCGATGTGGATATGCAAATGGTAATATTCTCTGTCTGATACTTCCAGGCACTTTTTCATAGCATCTAGATGCAGCACATCCTTGTCACAAGGCAGACAAAACTGTTTGCTCAGATTTCCTGAAAGCCTTCACAGAACTCTCATGGGGAATGTATTTACATACAGAAAGGGGGAAAAGAGGCAGTGAAATATTGGTTCAGAACAGGGCAAGGGAGTATTCATGGCATCTTGGGTGACTCCAGTCCTTCCAGGGCTGTGGAAATAGGCAGCTATGGGGAAGGAAGAGTTTGTGATAGGCCAGGAGTGTTTTATGCTGTGCAAAGCCCTACTCAGGAGAGCATCAGAGATCAGCTTCCTCCTATGTACATCAACGATGCAAAACAGGTTCAGGCTGAGAGTTGTGGTTAGTACTTATCGTGGAGACTAAAAAAGAGAAGGTGTGACTTTTAATCTCATTCTCAATCTACATACAGTTTGTGAGTCTGTTATAAAGAAATAATCAGTGATGAATGCATGGTATCCATCACTACAGAGAATGGTATATTTCCTCCCATCTGCTCCAGTTCCAGTGACAGGCCTCCTTAGTCCTGAAGTGCATTCTCATATGTATGTGGACTTCTCCTGCATTCCATGAGGATCACAGTTGCACACTCACACATTTTTGTACATCTCATGCACACAGCCAGCCAAGTCCTGCATTTCTCTTTGCAGTAAAATAGCTTCTTTTTGAGGTTTGCACTTACGAGGCATCTGTAGCTACCCATGGCACTGCTGGAAACAGCAGAACAGGGCATGGAAGAGGTTTGAGCTGGTGACTTTGAGGTCATTTACTGTCTTTCCCTGGGTTGTCCTGTTTGGAGCCAGGAGTTCTACTTGATACTTAAGGGGCCCTTCCAACTCGGGATATTTATCTATGCACCACATACATACCTGTGCCAAGGGTATAGATTACAGAGAATGGGGTTTCCAGTTTGAAGCTGCTGACACAAGGCAGTATGTAATTCCAAGCTACTGGTGGGCAGCTCTGTTTTGGCAGGACAAGCACCTTCCCTGACCCACAGGAAAGGTGAGCTGAGTGGTAACTCCACACATCAGATTTCTCCCTGCACAAACCCCAAGGGTTTTGCTTTACACCCGAATTACCTCACATAGCTGCCCCTCATCAAACTAGGGCCTTCCTCAGGAAACAACGTTCTCCCATGTTCTTAATGTGCTCCCATGTTCTTAAGGAACAACATATATCTTCTTTTCGAATGATACACCCAGGCGAGCTATAAATGGAGAGTAACTACCACATGCAAGAACAAAGGGTATTGCTGAGCAGCAATACATAATAAATTGGCCAGGGAAAGCACATCCCCTACCTTGGGTTTTGTTTTGCTTCGACTTAGCACAATTTTCACAAAATTTTGGCAATCATGCTGCTATTAGCTTTTGATGATGGCAGCCCTAGGAACTTGTTCAGCCCGCAGCAAGAGCCCTTTATGTGCCTACTGATGTGTTGGTTCACAGACAGGCTGTGTGAGGCTGCTGATCTGAATAGCAATCAGATGCCAGCGTACGCCGGCTCTGTGCAAGAGCCATGGACATTAATAACGTCTCTGGGGAGTGGCTGCAGCTGTAATAAAAAAAAGATAGCTGCAGTGTTTGCACAGCTCTCCTCATTCATCCTGAGATGTAGTGAAGTGTGATAATAAGGACTTTACTGAATTTAACTGACAGGCCTGGGGGGGCATCTTTCATGAGTGGGAAAAAGATGGGAGGAACACTTGTTTCAGCTGTACATAGGGGAATCACAGATTTTTAAAAGTGGTTCTATGGTTTTTTTTTTGTTGCATTTCATATTTTTTCATATATGAAACAGCCACAAAATTGATGGTCCTTTCTAGATATAGAATCATAGAATCATAGAATCACAGAATCCTACAATGTTTGGGTTGGAGGGGACCTCAAAACCCACCTGGTCCCAACCCCCTGCAATGGGCAGGGCTACCCCACACCAGCTCAGGCTGCCCAGGGCCCCAACCAACCTGGCCTTGAACACCTCCATAACCTAAGGGATTTTGATTAGAAGCACCAAAGGGTCTCCTAACAGCACAGTTCCAAGTGCCTGAGCATTGATTTCAGGGCAAAGTCACCAGTTTCCATGAACTGGACACCGCTAAGAGTTGTAGGCAGCTCTATGGTTCCCATCTCAGGAGAGATTTTGGTAACAGTAAATGCAAGAAGAAGGGAAAATGCCTGCAGCCAACAGAAGTGCCTTGGTAATCAAGTGCAAGTGAGCTTATGTGAATAAAAATGTAAACAAGCACAGTGTCAAAAATTGGAAAATTGAGAGTTTTTGGCAGCTCTTTTTATGAGTTTCAGGCTAATTGATACTTTTTCAAACAATCTCTCTTTCTGGAGTCTTTTGATTATGGGAGAATATCATCTTTCACTTCAAATAGCAGTTGGGCTGCTCTTCTCATTGGCTGAGTTTAAGTGTCCCGAAGTGAAGACTGCAGGACTCAGAAACTGAGAGACAAATAAAAGGAGCCTCACATTTATTAGTTTCATAACTCTTTTGACTCTTCATTCAAGTGATGCTTTCAATACTGGCATTGCACTTTCATGAATTGTTCAGTTTTAGCACATCTGAGCACATTACACATGCTCAGTGTAAGGCTTTTCTTCACATAGCAAACATATGACAGGTGTATGGGTAGGAATAATCACACATGCGCATATTAATGCCTTTCTACAATTTCTGAAGATACTGGGAAGGCAGATGACAAAAAAAGAAAGTCCCTAAGAATAAAAATGTCAGTGATTTCTTGTAGAGGTTGGTTGTTTCATGGTGTTTTTGTTTGTTTGTTTGTTTCTGCTTTAGACAAGCTGGGGCAAAGCACAGGGCATGTCCTTAGCTTAAGCCCTCAAGTTGTCTTTGTGCAGCTTACAGCATGAACTGGGGAAAGAAAAGGTGCGCAAGCACTCCCAGGAAAGGGAAGAAGTTTGAGATGAAAATCATTGCACTTATGAAGCTTCATAGAATCATATAGGTTGGAAAGACTTCTCAGATCACTCAGTCCAATCATAGCCCACCCCCACCTTGCCCACTGGCCACGTCCCTCAGTGCCACATCCACACGGTTCTGGAACACCTCCAGGGATGGTGACTGCACCACCTCCCTGGGCAGCCTGTGCCACTACCTCACTATCTTTCTCAGTTTTGAGCTTTTTTGCTGCCCAACACGCCTGTCTGGAGGGCAGGAACTCTGAACTACAAATGCTTTTCTTCACTGTCAACAACACATCCAGCAAACAATGTGCTCATCTGCCAGCTCATGTTTGAGCTCATTCCAGCTGATTATCCAGGCTTGGTTTAATTCAAGGTGCATGTCTGAAGCACTCCAGTCGCAACAGGGACAACAGCAAGGAAGGCCTCTCCCCACATCATCAATAGGAACAGATCCCTCAATACACAGGGAGGTTGTAGAGCAAGTCCCAAACAGGCTGGAGTAGCACAGCAGGGAGAATATTTAACCTGCATTCTGCCCTCTTGAGCCCCCGTCTGTTGTACAGTGTTCAGACCTGGGGGCCCCCAGTATAAGAATGTGGAGCTGTTGGAGCAGGTCCAGAGGAGGGCCACAGAGATGATCAGAGGTCTGAAGCACCTCTCCTATGAGGAAAGCTTGAGGGAACTGGGATTGTTTAGCTTGGAAGGCTCTGGGAAGACCTCATTGCAGCCTTCCAGTACTTGAAGGGATCTTACAAGCAGGAGGGAGGGCAAATTTTACACAGTCTGTTAGAACAAGGGGGAATGGGTTTAAACTAAAAGGGCAGATTTAGGTCAGATGTGAGGAGGAAATTCTTCACTCAGAGTGCAGACAGGCGCTGGCACAGCTGCCCAGAGAAGCTGTGGTGCCCCATCCCTGGAGGCTCAAGGCCAGGTTGGATGGGGCCCTGGGCAGCCTGAACTGGTGGGGGGCAGCCCTGCCCATGGCAGGGTTTGAGGCTGGATGGGCTGTGAGTTTCCTTCCTACCCAAACCATTCTGTGATTTTATCACTTTAAAACAGGGTGCCACAAAGCTGGAAGAAGATCCGCCTATCTTTATTTCTTAATTCCCAGCTTAAGAATTAGTAACTCTGCCAGTCACGAGAGAGGGAGGTGCTTACTACATGCCTTTTTTTCTGTTGGAAAAGAGCAAGACCTCTGAGCTAACATGGTGCCACTTAAATTTCAACAGATTGCCAGTGCTGTGTTCCTATTCAATTCAGCGTACCTGTTCATTTGCTGGCCAGACGGTTGCCTTTGTGCTGTTGTAGCAGCAGAGGCATCTGTCAGTCCTTCAATGTGTTCTTTAGGCCTGGCTTATATATGTTGAACTGATTAATTAATCTCTGTGCAGCAACTGGAAAATGTAAAGTGCTACATAAAAGATAAGTATTACTATTACTAAATCTGTACTTGACGAGTGTGACTTGACATAAAGTGGCAGGTTTTATCTTACTCATTGCTTATATCTGAAAGAGGCCATTGAGAGCAAATTTCTTGAGCATAATTTATTCTATAGACATAGCGGGATAAGTGGTGCACATGAGCAACTTATGCTGCACGTTCAATGGGAAGCACTTTGCCTGCAGAAGATGCGATTATTTTTCTCACAAGTTGCCCTGCTACCTTTGACTCAGAGCCTTGCATGCAAGACATGGAAGGATGGGATGTCATATGGGCAAGCGATGCTCCCTGGGGAAATTTGAACTAATGCACTTGTCTTGAGGTATGGTTTCTGAGCCCTCAGCAGCACATGGGGGATGGATTGGTAAAGCAGTCAACAGATTGCAATGTGTGATGGGAGAGTGGTGATGCTCAGGGTGCACAGGGCAAAGATGCTGGAGAAGGTGGAAGGAGACCCGCAGTGCTGGAATGCAGTCTGGTGCCCTGTCTGCTGCTTGACCCCCTTTCATCTCTTTCTCATCAGGAGATGGCCTTCCTCAGCTGGGTGTCAAGTAGACATCATATAGGCTCCATGGCTCCCCATGCAGTCATCAGGATTGGGTTGGGAGAAATATTTTCCTTCAGAGCACAATTTGTAAAACTTAAATTCCAGATTGCATGTATGGCTCTGTAAGACAATGCATCACTCCGGCATGCTGAGGGTAGCTGGGAAGAGACACGACTAGTAAATACATAAATTAACTAATATTTACATTTTCTGTGTTTTCTGAGAACCTCACACTATAGGGAGTTAATCCTGACTGTTCTCTCTAGACCCAGTAGTACCATAAATAATTAATAATAATAATAGTAAAGAGCTTTGAAAATGGAGGACTCTGAAAATGGTTCACGCTGATATTTTTATAATAGGAACATGGAATATTTGTGATCTAATGGCTACAAAATGCTTTTTGATGATTTAAGACTACAAAGCCAACATGAACACATATTCAATAAGTTGTATCTGTGCTGTTCCAGCATGAAAGTGGGTCAGGATCCTGTTCTTGGATAAACACCCCTCGCTCTGCATTAAGTAGGTCAGACCTTATCCAACAGCTCAGCATGGTTCGGACCTGAACTTGTGCAAAACTGTACTTAATTTGTCACTATTTAAATAAGTGAAACACAAAAGTCAATGGGAAGATGACCTTATTCATTTTAATGGGAAAAGGCAGTAAGGGTGAGTGTTCCTTCTGCTAGTGTTAAATCCCTGCTGTGAGTAGCAGATACCCAGCTATGCCCAAAGAGAGATGAGTCAGTGATGCTGCACGACCTGAACTCTTCCCCTTCCTCCTTCCCAGTGAAGTCTAGCACCTTAGTGTCTCACTTAATGTCTTTGAATTTGGGATTACTGCTGCTGGCTTCTCTTCTTTTTTCAGCCTTTCGCCTTTCTTGGCATCTCTTTGCAAAAGAATGAAGGATCTGGTCACAGTGTTTGTACACAGAGAAACTGCTCGCATAAGCACAACCTTTGGCTTCTGCCCTTGCCCTGTTTTTGTCAGTCCCTGTAGCCACAGGCTAACACGTGCTTGGCTGTGCAGTGTATGCTGGAGGGTGTAAATCCACCTGGTTAGTGGTTTAAACACCACTTTCTTAGCCAGTCAGGTGAAGCAAGGCTCTGCTTAGTATCAAGCTCCCTCCCCTAACAGATGCGGTATTTTGTTTCAGCCTTCAAAGATTTATTTCCCTGGTGTTCTTTCTGGTCATTCCTTTTCCTCATCTTCCAGGGTTTCCCAAAACTATATAAAAAAACACTTCTAAAGGGTTTTAAGTTAATAAACAATAAATCCAGCTATTGTGGGGTAATGTGTCATAGCCTAAGGAAAAGAGAAAGGTCAAAAGCAAACCTCAGACACAAAATATGTGGTTTCCTTGAAAAGCCTCAAATGTAATGGGGAAAATTTTTCTCCTTGTGCCAAGCAGGGTTTCTGGACAAGCTCCTGAGTACCAGTTTCATCTAGATTGGTTGCGAAGTACCCAAATCTCACTTAAAAAATGTAACTTGTCCTCTGAATCCAAAGGAAGAACAAAAGCGAAGGAACCTTTTTATTCTTATTCAAAGCTTCAAAGAGATAGCAAGGAAGAGCAAGGAAGAAGGAAATCTTTGCTTCTGGCATCAGTCTGACATGCTACAACTCACCATATTCCATAAGACCTTTCTCTTGTATCAGCTCATTTGGTTATCATGCTAGATGCCACCAGCAGTGCCACATGGGATTTGTTTGTCAAAGCTGGTTTTAAGAGGGAAAACTGGAAAGAAATTTTGTGTGATCTGAAAGTATGTGATGCATCAGAAACCCTGTCATGCTGTGAAGATGGTGACCGGGAGTGCCTTTAGGGCCTTAGGTGATGAGCATAGAAAGAATGCTGGTTTTAACCTCATTAAGGTACAAGACAAGTCAGGACCTTAAGAAAATGACAACTAATGCCCTCATTACATACAGACTTGAGCCTGATCCTGAAGCTTGTGCCAGGGTCTGACATAAAACTCACTGACTCCATTAAGTTTTAGGAGAAACTCCTGGTATAAACCTTGAATTTCCTCAGAAAGAAACTGTGGAGGTGGCTCCAAGCTCCTCAGCCACCAAGGACTCCATATTAGCCCCATTGAGGGGGTACATATGGCCAGGCCACTTCTTTAGCAGGGAGAGATGGGGAAACATGAGATGGAGGACGTAGGGTGGTTGTGTTTTTTTAGGAAAGTTGTTCCACTTTTTATTACAAATTTTTTTATGCTCTATGTGAGTATATCACTAGCCCTCTCTTTGCAATGGGCTGTAACTGTGTGCCTGTGCATTACGGTGCTGCAATGGAGAGTTATTGGATTCAGTATCAAACCGTGTGATATAAAATTATTGAGTAGTCTTCTTGTTGAAATAACTCTTTGGTGCCTCTTATGTTCTGTTATTGGACCTCTTCCATTCATTTCTGTGTAGTCCTGCATTTGGAAGTAATTTGTGTCTTGGAACAGCAACCTGAAATTATTGGCCAGCATTGCCTGTAATGTAATGAGTGCTAGACATTTCTAAGCTTAGCGGGTTTGTCAGGAGAATATCAACTTCCGCTCCTCGTGTTATTACCAAAGGTGTTCTGGCTGACCCTACGGTTGCCCTGGAGTTTTAGTCATCTCGAAGTTTTGGCTTCAAAATCAATACAAGCTCCAGTTATGCTGATATATCCTAAGCAGTAATAGAAAGAGTGGTCTCCACATCCGTCTAATGTTGGAGGCAATGTTATCGAACAGCTGACAGAGCAGACAGGAGCTCAGCTGGCTTGGGCAAGCTCTACTGCAATGGGCTTTTGAGACTCTGGGAGCACATTCAGTTGTTGTGCATTTTTTGCAGTCTGCAGCATGGATGAGGTGAGTGTGAAGAGGATGGAGGAAGGAAGTAAGGACAAAAATTCCACCTTCTTGAGAAGCTGTGCTTATTAGTGCTGGCATGGAACTCTATACACAACGTGGCTGTGTACATGGCACGTAGCTACTGTTATAGTAGACATTGGAAAGAGTCTGTTTAGAGGGGGAGTTTTGCACTTTGAAACTGCTGTGATGGGAAGTGAGAAAGAGAGGATCCAGTGTAATTCATGCTGTATGTACATGTGCACACATTCTTATTTGGGAGTGAAAGGAGCTGTGCCATGGGTTCAAGTGCTTACTGAGAGGAGAGTAAGTGAAGGATTCAAGCATGATATCCTTTATTGCTGGGCAGCTTCCAGTGGAAGCGTACATTGTGGAAGTTACATGTTGTGGGTGTAAGCTATTTGGGCACCACATACCAAAACAAAAAGGAAACGAATGCTTTCAAAATCTGACAATTGGTTCACTTTTCCAGCATGGTTTATTCAAACTAAACAAATACGCTTCTCTTTTTAGAGAAATCTGCTTTTTGTATTCACAGCTTGTAAGGCACTTGAAGCATGCCACCAAGCCACGTTATGTGAGAAAGGAAATGCTAACACAGAATCAGACTGGGTATTGCTTTGTTATAGTTCTCTAAAGGCATAATAGTCATTCACCTACTAATAGAATAGCTATTGACTTGCTGGTGTTTTTGAGTAGCGTGTCCGAATGCTGTCAGCAAAGATTTAGCTCCCCAGCTGGGCTCTGTTTCTTCTCCCGGACAGATGATGGCATTGTAGCCCTGCTATATTCTGCAAACCCCGTGAAGGTACTCCCAGAGCGAGATCTTGATTTGATTGTGCTATGCACGCTTTAGCAGCTCAAGATTTTGCCTTTTGCTTTTCACGTCTTCAGTGAAACAGATGAATGTTATAATAGCAGTACTTTCTAAAAGGAAGACATGAAATTCCTACACTTATAATAAAAAAGTGTTACAAACCTCATTGTAATTCAGACTTGAACTGTTCACCCTGTGCACGTCCAGAAACTCATTCTCTAATACTAGATGCAATGATCTCTGGAGGGAAGTTTTCCATCTGTTTCCTTATGATGTTAAGCTGTTAGTGCTGTTCATTATTTATTACATCTACTGGTGTATGTTAAACTATGATTTTCTTCTTGTCTGGTATTAAGTATTCAACTTGGTTGGTGTAAAAAACCCCTAGGATTTGCATATTACACATTGAAATTTAGCATATTTGGGGTGGGGGGAGATAGGGGGCTGTAATTGTTCCCAAGCTGCTTTTGTGCTGGCAGATAATTTATATTTAATTCAGTGATACAGAGCTAAATTAACCACTTAAGAGGGAGATAAATATAGTTGTGCTATATATAGGTGGAATCTGCCACCATACTCGGGTGGAAGAGCACTATCTGTGCTTAATTTCAGTGGGACTACTGCAGGATGAGCTGCTTCTCCGTATGACCAAGGTAGGCAGAATTGGGCCCATCATGAGTATAGACCTCATCTATATGAATGGAAGTGCATACGTGTGAGAAAGGTCTATTTAAAATAAAAACATGCCGTTATTAATGTGTGTATTAAGAGAAAGCACGCATGCATATGGATCATTATGTTTATTTTCATACCCTCTGTTACTGGAAGATGTGGTGGACCCAGTGGTGATTTTGTTCTAGATAGAATAAATGGCTAATTCTTTCTTTGGATGTGGAATGGTTCAGTCTGATATACTGTTCCTTCACAGAAATTATTACCTTTTCCTAGAAATAGAATTCTTGTTGAGTTTATCCTATTTCATCGCTGGTTGCATTAAATACTAACAACACTTCAGGTGTCACAACATAGCTGGGAGGGATAGCGTTCGTGCTATTATTTGCAATTATTGTATCAGGAACAGCTCCTTACGTTCAGTGTGTTGCTCTCAGAAATATCTTAAGAAGATGCACAGAAATAAGATTAGTATCTTATTACACTGTAATTAAAGTATCAATTTTAGCTGTGAAACATTATCTAGATCAACCATTGAGGTTACTGTTAACAATATGCCTTTGGAATAAATATATGTGTTTCCAAACTGCATAATGGAAAGTTTTAGCATATCATTCTCACATGTAGTGTCTTTTGATGTGATGGAGAATTGTAGATGAACTGAAATGTTCACTTTCCTGTCATGTAGCTGGTTCTTTATCATAATATAGATGTTATTAAGATAAAATCTGTCTCTCCATATTGTAGTATTATAAAACTCAGAATTAGAAATGCTTTATCATTTCTGAAGAACAAAGGCTGTGACTGCTTTAAGCAATATCAAAGTCAGACTACCTTTATCAGAGGAGAACGTGAAGGAAATCACCAGTATTTGCCAAAGTCTAAGTTAATTCTTGTCAGACTTAACACAGGATGTTTGTGATTACCAAGCAAAATAATCACTGAGAGATAAAACAAATAAGCTTTTCCAGTGCTTTTTTAGTATTTTTTTTTTTAAGTGATTGCAGAATTATCTCCCTAGGAACAAAATTGTTTGATTGCACATCTGCTCTTTTGACTTCCAAGTCCGATCTTACCTGGAGTAAATCAATACTGTTTTGACAATTCAGAGGGCCTATGTTAACCCACACCTACTAACATGCATATATAAGATATGGGAAATATAATAGTACTGGTAAGTATTATTAAGCTGCCTCTGGTGCCAGATAAAGTCCTGCTTTGCACCCTGTGAAGATCATTGCTTGAAGACTGTGCCCATTAGACCCATACTGGGGAGAAAGTTTAGATGCAATTATTGATTGATTGCAACCTGTCTTTTCACAGTGACATCATCCAGTAATTTTTGGAAAAAGGACCTGAGATAGTGTTGTTAGCCCTCAAGACTCTGTTGTACTCTGCAAAACCTATCCTCTATACTTCAGCCCTGGAGATTATCTCTGGAAGATGTCTCTTAGAGAGACCAGCTTTTCTCCCTACTCCAGCACCGTATGCTTTTCAGAGGGTTTTAAAGGGAAGTTGTGGTATTAAATGTACAGGAAGGTGGTGAAGTCAAGCAGTGAAAAGCCAGGAAATGTCAGCACTGGGGTTAGGCATTCAGTCACTGAAGAACCATGAGTACCATGTGAGCAACTTCTTATGATCTGTGAGCAAGGCATTTCAACCCTTGTCTACTCTGCTGAAGTCTTAGGCTTTGCAGATTGTCTCTCAAGCTATGAGCTATAACACATTTAGAGACAGAGGTAAATTTTATTACCTATTAAACATATGAATATCGATGTCCACAATTACAGGAGGGATTATATAATATTTTATAATAAAATAAGGACTATATAAAATGATTTTTAAGATGCACTTTCACAATAGAAGTACACCTGTTGAGCTGCACAGTGTTTGTCATAAAACCTTTCAGAAGGTATTTGGTGTCAGGAAATGACATATTAAAGTGAGGAGGCTGCTTTCCTGTTGCCAACAGAGGTTAACAACATAACCAGTGGCAGTTCCTGCATGTTGCCCTGTGTTGCACTGGAGATGGAAGCAATGTTCCCTAACCACAAATCAAATGATTTTAATACTCATAGAATCTTATAATTGTATAATTGTTTGACTTGGAAGGGTCCTTTAAAGGTCATCAAGTCCAATTCCCCTGCAATAAACAGGGACACCCACTGATCAGATTGCTCAGAGCCCTGTCCAGCCTGACCTTGGGTGTCTCCAAGGACAGGACATCCAACACCTTGCTGGGCAACCTGTGCCAGTGCCTCATCACCCTTATGGCAAAGAACCCTTATTGTAAAAACAAAATATTGGGATGCTGGAAATAATTAGTTGGGATGGATTCCTAGCAATCAATACTTCTTAAACTTTTTTAAGTCACATTTTCATTATTTTGAACTACTCACTCCAAGCATTATCTTCCATGAGTGAGTACCATTGTAAAATCCACTGTTCTGCTCAAAGAAAGAATGAGAGAAAAAAATGGAAGAAGAGAGAGAAAAAGGAGGAAAGAATACTACCATTTATTGTTTTGAATATGTATAGTACATGGAATATGTAGTCCAAAATGTTCCCAAAAAATTAAACAGATCTCTTAATGGATTCCATTGAAAACAAAATTTGATTAACTCTACTAGTTTGCAATGCTTTGTGATAGACCATTATGTTGGAGAACTGAGCACTTGCTGGCAGCAGCTTAAGGGATCTCAAAAGAATTTTGTTCAGCCTCCTGCAAGGGTGGAGCTACCTCCCACTTCCAATCAAAGATCCAGCCATGTTACCACATTTGTGGACAGAATGCTCTGGCTTCCTCAGACCGAAGATGCTGAACTGGAATGAGAGGCTCCTCACACCTTCCCAGGGAAGAACAACAGAGTTTAGTTTGCCAAGTATATACTTGTACAAATACAGAAAGGTATATTTATCTTATCTTATTAAATACACTTTTAGCAAACAGATTACACCATTACAATAGTAACATTCTGAAAGGCAACTAACATGGCACTTATGTTCTAAATGCTTATTTTCAGTCACTTTTAACTTTCTGAAAAAAACAGCTTTTGCACTGATTTATCATGCTCCACCTGGGACCAGACATGATCATTTTACAGAAGAAAGGGAAATTTTATTAACATCCACCCAGTCATTTAGCCAATTCAGAGTTGTCTGACTGAGAAAAAGCCATTTTTACTTTTTAATCCATCACATAAATTCTGAGGACTGAGAGACAGCTCCTGACTCGTTTTGTTTCAAAGAAAATTCCTATTCCACATGGGTCAAGCATGGTCTTTAGCTTCCTACTTTCTGAAGAATCAGAGAATCAGAGAACACTCAGGTTGGAAGAGATCATCCAGTGCAACCATCAGCCCACCCCCACCATGTCCACTGACCACATCCCTCAGTGCCACATCCACTTTAATCCTTGAACACCTCCAGGGACAGTGACTGCACCACCTCTTTGGGCAGCCTGTGCCACTGCATCACTGCTCTTTCTGAGAAGAAATGTTTACTAAGATCCAACCCAAACCTTCTCTGAAGAAATAATAAATTTAGGAATAAGAAAATTGCATGTGAGTACTCACATGCTTGTGTGTGTGTATATATGGACCAGTTTTAGTAACAAATTTGCACAAGCAAATCCTAAACATGGGTCCCAATTATGGAAAGGATCACAGACACGTGCCAGGTTTTAATCTGCTCACCAGAACTGCCCACACACAGAAAGTCAGGCACAAGCTTAAGTCTGTGCTAAAATGGAGTCCTGGTAACTTAAAAGAAGGGAGATATTAATTATGAGGGTTGACAAATCTCCTTAGCTTTTTGACTGTTACCTGCACAGCAGTTGATAAAATGTTCAAGCTAATGGTATAAAGAAGTCAAATAATGATATTGCAGACTTATGGGTTTATCCTGGGATTAATAAATTATGGGAGTCCGCAGTGAGTTGTGTTTGAAGGGATAGCAGCTGGATTCTTGAAAACAGATGGCCTTCCTTGTCTAAGTAGGCTTGATCTTGTCTAATCTTAAAAGCTAAGCAGGTTTGGGTCTGAAAGATCCACCAGAGAATATCTATCTGATGCTCTAGGTTGTTGCTTTTCTATAGCAGCAATTGCTGCTCTTAATGTGATGGGAAATTTAATGAGAGTTTTGTAAAAATAAATAAATAAATGCAAAAATTATAACCTGATTTTATATTTTTCACGTTATTCCTGGCAGCGTGTTGCTAGAAATTTGCTGTGTTCTCAGGATGTTAGGAATTTAATACAAGCTTGTTTTGCCTTAGTACATAATGCTTTGTTCAAATGGCAAAAAAAATCACCAGCCTGCTGTTGTGACCTGCAGCACAAGCTTTGAGAATGATTGCCCATGAATTGGAGAAATTTGAAAACAACTTAAAAAAAAGTACCCTCTATATTTACAGTATTTGCTGTTTCGTGAGCAGCATTTTGGTTGCAGCTTTTCAGTTTGTTTATTGGTTTGAAAGTACTTTTCTTACAGATTTGCTTAACAACCTGAGCATTTTAACAAACTGTGGCACAACGTTTCCATCTTGATTGCTTAACGCCATGAGAGTCTGATTCATATCTACCTATTTGTGCTTGTAACTGAGCTAGGTATCACCACAGGAGGCTGCAAGGCTCTGTACAGCTTGCTCCTTGTACTCCAAGGGAACCAAGAGGAGACCACATCCCTCCTGAGTGCTTTGTGGGCTGGGAGGCTCTTGTCAGACAAAACCGCACTTGGTGATTGGGTTTCCAAGGAGCACATTTTCAGCTTGTTATTTTGTATTATTATTATTATTATTATCATTATTTTTTGTGGGAAATCGGCAGCTACTGAACCAATGGTACTCAATTTTCTGAAAAACCAATGGCACCAGTGAAGATTTAGCCTTTGGCTTTGGTGAGAGAAGCCTTATGCCCTCAGAAAAATGGGGAGACTTGATAGGCAGAGTCATTGACCCTGGAAGTGTTCAAGAACTCTGTGGACGTGGCATGGAGGGACATGGACAGTGGGCATGGTGGGGATGGGCTGGTATTTGGACTAGATCTGAGAGGTCTTTTCCAATCCTGATGACTCTATGATTCTAGGACTGTAGCTGGCTGCCACTGGGTGCTGATTGCCCTCCGCAATGCCATTGCTCACATGACAAGCACTGGTGTTTAGGAACAATCAGATTAATTAGTCTGTCAGCATGGAGGGGTCTGGTTTATAGCCACTTGACTGTTTGTTATGGTGCTTTTTCCCTGAGCGCTGTTAACAACATACAAATGCTGGAAAATCACACTGTTCATGAATCAAGCGAATATGGAGAGAATAATTGTCATTTCCCTAAGATGCAACAATCCCAAATGCTTTATATAAGCATCTACGATTAGAAAAATGCTGTTCCTTTTTAGTAATTTATTTTATATCGTACTACATGCTAGTCAGAGTGGTAAAGACCTATATCAATTATAGCATTTCATTACCCACTAGCACAAAACATAATGTTGTATAGTAGTTTGCTTGCACACGAATAGGCAACTCTAACTCAGACAGAAAAACTCCTCTTAGGGACTCACAGTTAAATTATATCAAATGTCCCATACGGTTGCAGTCAAAAGAAGAATTTTTATGAAATCCAGTTGAGCAAAATTAATAAATTCTACACAAGCCAGGATTCAACAGCAGAAAATTTTGCAACGAGCCTAAAATCCTGTAAATGCTAATTTGATGCATGTCAGATAATTTCTGATGGCAAAGAGTAACCTTTGTCTTACAACATGTTCATATTGAACTCTTCAAAAAGAGGGGCTTACACACAAGGCACTTGTAGTTACATGGATGCTTTTCTGTATTCCCAAAGTACATAAGAGCATATAGATGCTCTTATTGCTCAGAAACAAGTACGAAAACACTTTGAAATAAAACAGTGGATGGGGTTTCAGGTCAGCCATCCAGTTTGTTTGAGCTGTGTTTTTGAATGAATATCTGATCTTACAAATACAGCTTCCACGCTGGAAAATTGTCTGTCTGTGCGCTGGGGGGCAGTGATGATGTTGCAGTGCAAATGAGTGTGGAACAATGTTTGGAAAACCAGATGTAGTTCTAAAGAAGACATCTATTACAAACAACAAAAAAAAAATCAAGTTATTGGTCTTCAAAATAGAGTCTTGTTCTTTTACTTTAGGAGGGGACTCTTATATATACACATTTCAGTTTGTCCTATATATTACTATTCAACTAATTTTAAGTATTATAAGCCAGCATAAATAAAAATATGTTTTCACTGCCTCATTTAATTGCTTAGTATTTCAACCAGAAGCTCTAATACATTTCCCATACCGAATGGTAGAGAAGCATAGAGTAGAACAGTTACATTTTCATAGTTTGTCTCTGTGTACAGCTACCTCATAGATTAATTATCTTCCAAGACTTAATTTTCATAAGAATCCACAACTTCCAAAATTATACACCCAGGGAAGTTAATAAAAGTTTTCATTTAAAGGGAAAAAGTAGTTTTCCTATAGCCACCACTACAAACTGTCAAATCCTGGTTATTTAAGATCAAGAAAACTTACAATATTAGTAAGTTTTTTTAGTAACAACAGTATTTTGCTGTTGTTGCTCAAGTAGTTTTACTGTAGGTCTTTGAGATATAAATTTGACCTGATGACTCCCTTCTCTGGCTAATTAACACTGGACTCCCAAATGTGCTTTAGGATTGTAATGGCTCAACTTGCACACCGAGCTTAAGAATATATAATTCTCTTAATTCCTTGACTTCATTAAGAAAGTCAGCATTGAGCATCGCTTTTCTTTGCTGAAGAGGTAGGTAAATTCTGGAGACTTGCTCCATTTTGATGGATTCACAGCCCAAAATGCACAAAAAGCCCAATGGACTTCAACCACTTAGGCTATATTCATTGCTGTGATGTTTAACTATGGAACAAATTTATTTCATAGTTTTCCTTTTTCTGTCTTTCCCAAACACTTTCTTCCCTTCATACACATTAAGTCTTGCTATATTTTCCTAGTGCCCAACTCAACCAAGGAAAGTATTTTGTTCAGAAATCGTCTGAATTTCTAAGGTAACCTGACTGGTGGGGCTGTGGGCACAGTGCTCCAGGGTTACCGCACAACCAACAGTCATAGCAAGAGCTGCTGCCCGTAACCATGCTGCTCAACAACACAGGAAAAAAGAGGGCAAGTTGTCAGGCTCTCTCAAGATTCTCAAGCCCATTGTCCACTTTTCTGTGGGTGGGTATTCAGGACAGAGAACCCCATTTCCCCATCAGCCTTGGTTTTGTTTTGGTTTGGGTCATTCTGGTATGTTTGAGTCAATTCCATGTATTTGGGCCAGCAAGTTTGTGAAGTACTATTTTGGTGCAAAAGAGCCATGCATAGAGCCCTGGTTAGGATACACCAACACTGTCACTGGAGAGACCTCTCTAGGCCCATTTCTGCTCATGTTATTCAAACAAGCAATGATAATGAAGGAGATTCTTCAAAGGTGACAAGAGACCTTAAAATGATGTTTCTCTTACAGTGTTCCTTGGAGTTATTATTGTCTCCACCTACACTAATTCACTTTCATGGAGCCTGACCCAGAAAAGAACTAGCCCGAGTTTCATCTGACACCATCCTCAAAATCAGTAAAAATGAGAGAAGAATAACCAAAGAGCCTATTTTCTAGTGTGTGCCTTCACTCGGAAAAGGCATTTAATTTTTTTTTCATATAACTCTGCCTGGTACTTTTCCAGATGTAAGTTTTAATTCTGCTCTTTGACAAAAAAGCATAGTACTGTAATATCTGGGTACACAAATTGTAAGGTAGAACAAACACATTCAGTAATCTTTACTTGGTCTTTACACAAAGGTCTTTGTTAAAATGTCAATAAGGCCATTTTAAAAGAACCCACTGAGAGATTGGGTCAAGTTAAGGTATTTTGGCATCCACAAAATAGAACAGTACTAGGAAGGCTCAGAAAAGGCTGCTGAAGCTTGACAACCAGCAAGATGTTGTGTAGGTGTGTTTGTGAAAGAGAAAAGTATGCAAGAAGTGCCCAAGGAAGGCTTCCTTGCCTGGAACTGAAAGCAGATTTGAAACTGTGTGGGGCTGACAGACTGAGCAGGATCCAAATCACAGTCTTCATAAGCCTGGAAAAGCATTCGCCTTGCTTATTGAGTCACATTTTCTTCTCATCTCCTGGTTCCTTCCTGTGTCCATCTGTAAGACCGAAGCTTTACACCCTCACCTCATTGCTAGGATAGGAACCTGAAAATCCTCATCACTGACTACTATGTTTCCTCTGTCTGGCTGCATTGAGTGGTCACAATATCACTGCCTACCAGTACTCCTGGATTATGGTTGCTGCAGGAAATAAATGCTCTGTGTATGTCGCTTCAATTAAATCAGAATCAAAGCAGTTTTTTGATTTATTAACAAGACCTAAATAATGAGCAATCAGTGAACAATACTTAGAGGATCAATATGAGCAATACAACAACCACAACACTAGGCTCTCCCACCCAGGACAGAGCAGTTACACGGCTTCAAGCACTCAGGCTGCTCCTTTGAAACCAAATCTTTTGCAACGTCAAGACCACCAAAAATTGTTTTTCAAGTGATCTGCTTCTAGCTCAAATAGTTTAATTAATTTTGTGAAATGTTATAGGTTTGCAGTAACTCTATTATTATTATGAAGGCATGCAGAGATGCCTAGAAGGAAAATACAGAATTGAATCCAGGTATGGAAGCAGAACTTCTAATGGTGCAATCAGCTCTCTTTAGATGTGTTCCTAACTCACAGTTCCTCTTCCTGGTTTCAGTCCCTTTAAAATGTGCGTGCTTAAATAAGAGTTTGATGGGCTGGATCCTACCTCGCAGAAATGTCTCGTGGCATGTTTTGTGAGTCTGATGTGTCCACCACAGACATATCTCAGGATCCTGAGAAAATGCTTTCTGTTTTGGACAGGGTGTGTAGGGTTGGTCTGGGACTGAGTAACTTCTGCAAGGCAAAGGGCCAAGAGATGCAAGCGGCAGAGGGAAACATCTGGAGGTTGGTGGCCCTGCCTGTGCCAGGGGGGTTGGAACTTGATGGTCTTAGGGGGTTGCTTCCAACTCATGTCATTCTATGATTCAATGATTGTATGACATTGAGAATGTATTTTCTTTCATCTTTTATGCAAAGCCAATGCATGGAATAGAGCGACATGTCTTCATTTCTTTCTGTATATTGGCATAATACCTCTTTACCCTTCCTTTTTGTAGTCACTTTCTTCTAGTTATGATGAATGTAGTACAAACAGCACAAGCATAATAAATTGGTTCTTAATTTCCTTCTAGCTGATCTTGAATTTGGCTGGTGGCTATAAGTGAAGTAAATGTAGTAGAACGATATATGGTAGGGTTTGAAAATAAGGATCTGATTGTCACAGCCAAATAGTCATTATGAGTGTTAATCACCAAAACTGAATTCCAGAGTATACTTAACTGCACACCTGTCTGACATCTGGAAAATTGAACTAATCCATTTTATGAAAGGAACTCCAACTTGGAAATCACATTTGCGCTTGGCAGTGTTATGCTTACTATTGTTACAAATAGCCCTGAAGATGATTAGAATGGAAAGGAAATGAAGGCAATCTCCTTTGTTTTTCAGGCTGTGCGTTTTGTGAGTTTGACAGCATTTGGAGGGAGTTATTTCCTTGTTTTATCCGTGCCTGCCTCACAAGCTGCACTGAGGGGGCTTGTGCATGACTTGCCCCAGCCTCTGTAAGCTTTTGGGAAGCTGGGGGTGCAGAAGGCTTGGGGCAGGACTGGGGCGAATCCCTCCCTGCACTGCCCTTCCCACTGCCCTCAAGGGACTGCAGCAAACCAGGAAGGCTTCATGCTGTTCATTCAGAAAGCACTGAAAACTCCCTTGGAAGGTTTTGTTGGATTAAAATGGGCAATTTATTAGTGGCACTCTTCCAAAACCTTCAAACTCTTTGGTTGAATTTGTGCAGCTATCTTGAACAAAGAAAGGAGAAACTCATTTCAGCATCACCTCGAGCTTCTCAGGACCCCCTTGAGTCCACCAGCAGTGCAACAGAGATTTTGCTGGCAAAAGGTACAAATAATGCCCCGAGCTCAATGTGCCAGAGATTAAACAAGCATATTCATCTTAATGTGAATCTGCCTCATATCAGCTGCTTTTTTATTTTTTTTTAACTGCTAATTCACCTATCTATTAGCACAACAGGATATCTTTTATCAATGGAAGCGGCAGCTATTATAACAAACTGTCGTATTTTCTTTCTCAAGAAAACCTAGAGAATCTTAGGGCTGATGTATTTCTTCCATATGTCTTAGTTGTTTTGTCATAACAGCAGCAGCTTAAAAAATTACACACTATAAAAACCAAATCAGGAAGCTGGTTTTAAATTTGGATTTTTTCGTCCTCTCGTAACGTGTGATTGAAAGTTTGTGAAGTACTCAGTGTGGTTTATAAAACCCTGTCAAGTGCTTGTAACTTTGGCAAAGAAAGACTTATTAATACACAGTTTTTAATGTGAAATTACCATATTTTCAGTTAGCGAGCGAGGTCTTTTTCAGCAGCTAAAATTAACTGTTGAAAAACGTTGGAAATGTGCATGGTAATGAATTCATTTCTGTCAAAATGAAATCATTAATATTAATTTTTACCCTCCTCTGAGTGACTCCTGCACCATTTTTCAAGTTAGAAAAGAAGTTAATGAATTTGCAAGGCCATTTCCTATAATGCAGGGTGTGCAGGTCTCCCACCACCAGCAAAAGGCTATTTTAACTCCTGGCTCCTCCTTTGAGAAGTCTTTTTTTCAGTGTTTCACTTTTCCTCTGATTATTTACAGGCAAACCCACCAAAATTACAGTAAGCCCATTTACCTGAGGTGCAGACCTTGAGATTGCCATGAGATGGTTTTCCAGAATGTTTTCACCAGCTGAGTTAAGCAATATATCTCAGTTCAGACTCTTCCCAAGGGACCTGTTTTCACTGAAGTCGATGGAAAAGTTCCCATTGATTTCAGCATAGCTGGATCAAGTCCAAAATTCAGACATTTCCAAGAGGTCTCCAAGTACAGCAAAAAAATAGAGGGATTCAGAAGCTCTTGATTCACTGGCAGGTTTCAGTACATATTTAGTCTAATCTGATTGAATTACATTTAAGTACACAAGTAAATATAAGCATAAATTTAAATTTCTTTCCTTATAAGATATATTTATGTAAAAATATCACACACTGTACCATGGCTGCACTTACCATGCAGGATGGTGACATGGAGACTTGGTGACAATAGCCCGTAACAATAAATTTAGTTTCTGAGTCAAAAAGTGCAATTTTAATCCCACAATGCATCATAAAACTTTCAAAAGATGGCATTAACTGCAGTATCTTTCTAATTCAAAAATGCCTTTGTATTTTTAACTGGATGTGCATTGTTGGCTGTTGTTTTAATACTGGGGGGAGGGGAAACGATCAACTTTTATCCTCGTTTAATGCTAACTAAATATTCCTTAGCTACTGAAGTGACTTAATGACATGAGTATGTGGTCTTATCAAAGTCCCATTATTGTTCTGACAGTATCTCATTTGTATGCAAATCCACTTGCATGCATCTTATTCTTTGGCAAACGGTGCTAGCAAGCCAGCGAGCGTCTTTTTAATTATGTGCATGTCTCTGCGTAGCATATTTGTTGCTGCATATGAACATTATGCTGCTGTAACAACTGCTGTACCTTATATCATGCTTATGAACAGCGGTGCAGATCATCCTGCAATTTTTATCGTGAGTGATAGACGTGCTCTGTCAGCTGCTGTCACCCAAGGGTAATCGCAGTACATAAGGCATCCTTTTAAATAAAATATTCATGGGGCGCTTTTTTGTGATTGCCCATCTTTTTCATAATGATGCCCACTGGATACCTGTTCAATCAGTGCCTCATCTGGACTTACTTTGCATATTCTTGACCATTAAGGAAAATGAATCCTGTTAGACATGAACCAAAGTGGAGACCACGTGCACCTTTACCACAGAGGACAACTTTTGCATCAAAGGCTGACCAGAGTCCATAGATGTGTGTGGGACCATCTCTCCCACGGCAGCATTTATCACTGTAGGTGTTCCTTTCCTGTGGATGTACAACTCACAGAGGGTGTACACCCTAAAATCCGGGAAGTCTGCTAGGTGATGTGAAGGTCCCCTCTCAGACTGGGAAGTCCTTGCCAGCAGATGAGGCCACTCATGGTGATTCTTCAGTGTCTGGAATGGGGCAGACAGATCCCTTCCCTGAGGCTCTATAAGTTGAAACTTTTCTTTAATATGTTTCTTCAGAGAACCATAGAACTGTTTGAGTTGGAACACTTAGAGGCCATCTAGTTCAACTCCCCTGCAATGAACAGGGACACCTACAGCTACATCAGTTTGCTCAGACCCTGTCCAGCCTGACCTTGAATATCTCCAAGGACAGGGCAACCACCACATCTCTGGACAACCTGTTCTGGCTAGCAATAGAAAGCTGAAGTTGGCTTCACGCCTCATAGGACAACACATCTTAAGGGAAACACAGTACAGGAGAAAATGTTGTCAGAATTGGGAAAGTAATTCAGAAGTGCAGATTTCAGAAAAAAAGAAAAATGGAAAGGATGGTGTAAAAGTCCCAACATTCAGTCAGAAGACTTTCAGCATGAACCTTTGGAGGAAAAAAAATGTGAGTATATAAGGAGAAGAGTAATAACGCAGAATCAGCTGGTAGAAATATAAAGGCACAGAGAAAATACAATGCTTTAGTCTGAACATGGACTCAGATCAGATGGTTAAATCAGATGTGACTGCAATGCATCCACATGTGCTGTGGTTTGATCTGTGTGGGAATATAGGGCAGGAGGAACTGTCTAGTTTATTAGCCCCAATGCTCTACAGCTTCAAGAGCCAAATCCATCCTTGTATGAGTTTATGCTCGTGCATGTGTACAGGAAAATGGAAAATCTGCATTCCTATGAAGATACCTGTATCTAGAAAAACAACTAACAGCTACTAAAGAGAGGCCCCAACCAAACAAGGCAACAAAACTTCCTCTATTACTAATAAACCTGACAAGCTGATTGATGGCTGTTTTTCTTCCTGCGATTTGTTGACAGATTGTTCTTTATGCAAAAATTACCAGGGTTTAAATCTGCATCATATGGCTCCTAATTCAACCAGCAATATGTTACCAATTAAATTCCGCTTAAGCTATCATCAACTAGCGAACCACAGACTGTGTGAAAGAGAATGACAGTCAGATAGCCAGTAACATCAGTTGTGCCGTGATTCTGAGGCTGGCCTATAAAGGAGGGACATTAAATATCTACATGAAAGATTAAAAGATCTGAAAATGAAAACGATGCCAGTTTTGCTTGTGCTGTTGGCAGATAGAGACAGAATCCCTGCCCTTGGTATCCACTGCTCTCCTCACACATGCAGGAAGTGCTGCAAAGCAGGGTAAGGGCTCAGTGAGAAGAGCATTAATGAAACTTCCCCATTTGCCCTTTCATTTGATCTCAGATTACACTTTGGCTAGATTTCGGCCCTTGCTCTTTGGTTTTGTTATTTCCATTGGCAGGGAGAGGATACATTTACTGCCAGGGAAAGGGCTGGATCCCACCAAACAGTGGAGGTGTTTACATGTCAGCCACACCTCCTCAGGTTCTTTTCCTCTTCACCAAAATACCAGAGAGGAGCACGGGTCCCCACGCCAGATGCTGTCAAAGCAGCACACCATCTCTCATTCCCACATCTTCCAGGACTGCAAGAGCTGAGATACAGATGCTTTCCTGAGCATCCTTGGACTCGCTTTGCTCCCAGAGAGTCGATGCTTTCCTCGGAGCCTCTGTGGCCCCATGTGGGTTGAGGCCCAAAGCAGAGCACAGGACTGGTTGGGGTTCTGGATGAAGCACAGCACTCGGTTGCACAGTGGAGGCATGTCTCCGAATGATGCGTTGTGAGGAGCTTCCCGCTGTGAGTTTTATCTGTCTCCTTATCTCAGCTTTAATGTTGTGGTTGTGTATTAAGTGTATGTGTGCTTCAGAGAATGGGCAGTAATCTTTGTTTAGAAAATTGAGCATATCGCTATTAACCCTAGTGAATTGAAAATTCCTTTTCCCACTATATGATCATCGCAGTCATTATTTACTTAAGAGCTTTTTAATGTTCTGCTGTCTGCACTGAGTACTGTGGTGTCCTGGGAAGGGACTGGAATTTGGAATCTCATTGTGAGGTGTCTCTAATGAATGACTGCACTCCTCTTCCGTTTTCACATTGCAGTACAAAATCATAAGCCAAAAAACCCCACTGAGAAGCAACTGCAATCGTAACACTCTCGAAAAGTACAAATATCCCTCTTTTTGAAGATTACAACGTAAATCAGGCATCTATTATTTCTGTGTCAGTGTAATAACTTGCAAAGAATTTGCACATGATAAGAGGCATCCTCTAAGGATGACAAATTAGGCATAATAAAACAGTTAGGAGAGAACATAAATAAGAAGGCATCTGGGGCAAATCCTCTCCTTCCTCTGCAGTCTCGCAAACAAACAGCTCTAGGGATACCGTGTCCTTGCTCACAACGCAACAGCCAGGCCTGCAGAGGGCTTTAGAGATCCCACTGAGCCTCTCCTCCCAGCTCTCCTGCCCAAAAAGAAGGGAAGGAGGCAGCAAAACCTTTGGTCTCCCCTTTTGTTGTGACTTCATGCAAAGGTGAGGAAATACCATGCCATATTGCTTCTTTCTATCAACGGATGCCATGCTGTGCTGGCTTCATGAGATAGCAAAATGCAGGATGGATGGAGTAGGCTTCCCCGGATATCAGAAAACTGGTAGAATGGTTGTGTTTATGAAATCAGATCTGTGTGTCTGTAATGACTTCCAGCATGGCTGTGTGGTCTTCATCCACCTGTACAGGTATATTCAGGTGTAACTCAGCTGAATGTGGTTGAAATGCTTCCCCCACATTCCATATTCTAGCTGTAGGTGTCCTTGCTCATTGCAGGGGAGTTGGAGTAATTTAAAAGTAAAATGAGTTGGACCTTTAAAAGTCCCTTCCAACTCAAACAATTCTGCGATTATGTGATTCCATGAAGTAAGAGTTAGTCCCTCTGCTATTCAGTAAACCTCTTGCATCAGCATCGTCAGCACACAGCGTTTTTGCCTGTGTTTCTTTTCAGTCTTGCTTGTCCATCTGTGTGTGATGCTGGAGAAAAATCACTCCTGCAGCATCAGGCAGAGCCTATGCCAACTGCTCCACTATGGTGCATTTATCAGAGCTTCTCCAGCCTCCTCGTTCAGATTTTTTCAAGCTTATTTCATAGGTTGCCCTGTAGATCGTGTGGGAATGCAGATAAACTTCTGCTGGAGTCAGCCATAAGGGATATCACACCAGGCAGAAGGACATCTTCCTCTTCTCCATTTCCATGGAGAAGGTGACGCTGCAGTTGTCCTGTGTGGCTTCAGTCTCTACAGCTAACATCTAACCAACAAAACTTCAATGCTTTGCTTTCTTATATAGTACCTTTTTTCATCCTTGATTTCTCAGATAGAGCTAGGTTTATTTGGAGACTCACTGATAGCAAATGCATGCATTAGTTAGACAAAATGAGCAGCAGGCTCATTTTGCAAGGTTTGTCTTCCTGCTCTACCAGCAAACAACAGAGATAACTGCTGCCTTCTGAATTTCAGTACTCTGCTTCTTTCTGGGCACGGTCCAATAGGCATTCAAGATGGTTAGATAATTTCCACCATTTTTCATGGATTTGGGGCTAGTCTCTCCTAAGAGAAAAAAAAAATTCTACCAGAGATGACTAATTACCCACTGGCATCTAAGCTGTATGTGCCTATAGGAAGGACATAGGGAAAACAGAATCTGTGCCATCTGAAATGGTGACACATCTAGACTCCAGCCAGTACATCTGCTACACTTCCTAATTTATGCAGTGATTTAACATTACAGTGGGTCCAGCTCATTGAAGCAAATTTATATGCAGGAGCACTATTTTAATCTTAGACTTAAAGTAATTTTAATTAATAATAGCTTCCTTTTCCAGTCTGTCAACATATCTCCACCTCTTGGCTTTCTAAGAATTAAAGTAAATACCGAAATAAAAATATTAAATTATTGCCAGACAACCAGAACAAAGGAAACAGCAGAATCCTGAAGTCTATACATGTGAAAAATGGCCAAAAGTTTTCAGCCCCATCTTGTCTGCTCAACACCACTATAGCCAGCTCCATCTTATTTAAGATAAGAACTAAATAATGAAAATGAAACTAAAACTAAATAATGAAATGAAATGATTGCCATGCTGTAGTAGACGACCTCACCCTTTATTCTTGTAATCTGTCAAGTGCAAGGTTTCTTTCTCACAGACTTTGCCTGTGGCATGGATCCCGATGCTACTCTTGCAATTTTGCTTCCTCTTCACTGGAAACAGCTGCTCTATGTGGGTAGCTCTTCACCAATGTGGTGAGACATTAAAGCTTGTTGCTAGTGCTGATAGAGATAGTTGAGCTGCTCGCACAGAGCATATGGCTTTACTGGCTTTCAGACTCCAAACGTTGTCCCCGAAAGTCAGGAGAACAGAGCATGGAATCATAGAACCATAGAATCATAAAGGCTAGAAAAGACCTCTAAGATAATCTAGTCCAATAGTCAACCCTTCCCCACCTTGCTTACTGACCATGTCCCTCAGTGCCACATCCACACAGTTCTGGAACACCTCCACCATCTCTCTTGGGCAGCTTGTTCCAATGCTTGAATACTTTCTGAGAAGAAATTTTTCCTGATATCCAGACTGAACCTTCCCTGGTAAAACTTGAAGCCATTCCCTCTTGTCCTGTCACTGTTACCTGGGAGAAGAGGCTGACCTCCACCTCACTACAACCTCCTTTCAGATCGTTGTAGAGAGCAATAAGGTCTCCCCTGAGCCTCCTCTTCTCCAGACTGAATGTTCCTAGTTCCCCCAGCTGCTTCTCATCAGACTTGTCCTCTAGAAACTTCATGACTCCATTGCCTTTCTGTGGACACACTCCTGAGCCTCTGTGTCTTCCTTGTAATGAGGGGCCCAAAACTGAACACAGCAGGAGAGGTGCTGCCTTCACCAGAGCTGAGTACAGAGGGACAGTCACTTCCCTGCTCCTGCTGGCAACGTTATTTCTGATACAAGTCAGGATGCCTTTGGCCTTCTTGGCCACCTAGGCACACTGCTGGCTTGTGTTGCACCATCTGCCAGCATCCCCAGATCCATTCCTTCTACTCAGTCTTCCAGTCACTCTGTCCCAAGCCTGTAGTGTTGCCTGGGGTTATTGTGGCCAAAGCGCAGGACCCAGCACTTGGTCTTGTTAAAGCTCATACAATTGTCCTTGTGGCATTCTGCAGGATGGGGCTCACTTAGCTCCTCTCTTGTAGACCCCAGTATTCTCTGTGGCTTGTTTCAAGAAGGGATGCTGTCTCACTGCTGGCGAGGGGGAACATAGTGTGCCATGCTGGTGTCAAACCATGCCAGCCAGATTGTGCCACCATTGTATACAGGACAGGGAGATATACATGGTCTATGTCAGGCCTATTTCTATTTTCAGAGTCTGTTGTGATAGGATAAGAAGATAACAGTATCAAACTAAAAGAGGAGAGATTTAGACTGGATATAAGGAAAAAGTGTGTTACAATAAGAATGGTGAGGCACTGGCACAGGTTGCCCAGAGAGGAGGCAGATGCCTCATCCATCCCTGGAGATGCTCAAGGCCAGTGCGGACAGGGCAGGGAGTTGGAACTAGACGGTCTTTAAAGTCCCTTCCGCCCAAGCAAGGAAAAATAAGTTGTGTTCAAAAACCACTACAGTGGTTCCAATAGGGTTAAAATGTACCCACCGGGGTGCCTTTGGAAGGTGTGGATTTTTTTAAATATTAATTGGATAAAAAAATGGATGAGTGTAAGACACGAATTTCTCTTTTGTTCTAAGGAGGTATTCATTTAATGGTTAAACTTGAAAAGGAGCTACAAAAAGTAGCCTGAATACAGCTTAAACGAGTTTAAAATTCCAGTTGTTTATAGCTTAAAAAGAAAAAAAAAAAAAAAGTGTCTGAAACCAAATGGGCTCTGTGGGGTGGTTCATGGGCAAAGTGTAAAATGACACATAATGAAATAAAGTAATTATATTTGCAAACCTGTTCAAAAGCCTGGTACAGACTGTAATGATCAGGCAGAAGCAGTCTCTCATTCCTCTTGGTGTTCTTTTGCAGAATTATGTGACCCAAGAAGGAAAACATTAAGATGTTCTGATTTCACCCTATAGGACAGAGAAATACGCTTTGGATAATGCTTACCATAATTCTATCTACTTGGCTCAGACAGTTATATTTTTATGAATCTTACGTTACTTTCTGTCACCCTCTAGGCAACAATATAGAGTTATTGCAGTATAAAGGAAAATGCTTCCTGTTGAGCTTATACTTGAACAAGTCTTAACCAAGTGGAAGCTCTTAATAAAAGGGTAAATATACCAAGGAATAAATAGGTACAGTGAATAAAAGGAGAGACTGGATTTATTGATGCTCGGGTTCACGGCACGGACCTGCAAAGGGTAGAAAACTCCAAGGTAAAACTGACAGGCTGATCTCCATCAGAACTCTGAGGGAGTTGGAGTTTGGTTAAGTGAATTTAGTGCTCATTAAGGGATTTGCGGTGTCAGCATTACCCAGCCAAGTCCTCTCTCACCCTCACATTGCTAACAGCACCGCACAGCAAGATTAATTCCTTGTCTGTCCTCTTCTTGGCCTCTCCAATGAAATTATCACCCAGGGACCCCATTGCTCGGCACTGCCCGCTGTTACCTGCTCACCAGGAGCTCAGCTGAGACCGTCTGCTCCTTCACTGCAGCGTGTGGATTGCAGTGCCCAACTGGGCTTCAAACACTGGTTTAACTCTGTGGGTTTTGCTCTGTAATGACTTATTAGTATATCGTTAGTAGTGGCATAATACACAGAGCCCTTATTGGTCAGCCTATGTGCAAGCATCACTTCTTTATTTGGTGTGTGCCCAGGAAAAGGTGTCCCTCTGCTCCTTCCAATAACAGCTACAGGTAGGCACCCCTCATCCTACAGCTTCCTTGTGCCAGCTCATGGTGGCAGGGACCTCTATCCCCACCATTAAGAGCTGCAGAGGGCCCTGCAGCTTTTCCCAGTCTGAGCTAAAGGGAAAATGCTACCCAGTGTGCTGGCTGCTTTCTTTGGGTCAGACAATGCTTGGCTTTTCTCCAAAATGCCCACACAAATCGTTTCCTTCTGCTTTACACCTCTCTTCCATCATTTTTTTTCACTTTGTTCTCAGTCTGGTTACTTTGACTGAAGGTTCATTTTGCACAGCACAGGAAACAGAGACCTGCAAATACTAAAAAATATCAGTGCTTAGGCTTTCAAATTAGTTACACAGAGAATGGATATATTTGCACAGAAACCACAAGCGAGTTTGGAAAAAAATGAACGTACTCTGCCTGGTTGGTATCTTTCCCTCTCAGCTGAAAGCAAGCTAGATATACTTCTCATTCTACTGGAAACTATTCATAATGAGTATACATGTATATTGCAAACCCTCTTTCCTTATGGCCCCATGTGGCTTTTTAAGCCCAGATATTAAGCCTTCCTCAGCATTACCTTATCCTTTCGTCCAGACATCATTCAAAGGTGCAGTTGACTTTCTAAATTACATCATATGTAAGTAGATTTATTTTTCCTTTTCTGCAGATATAGTTTAATTTCCTCTTCCAATTTGCATGGGTGCACACTCATAAATTTTAAATATATTTAACCTCTTTTCAAAAGATCCTTTGAATTTCTCTAAGGTCTGTGCCCTCTAAGTTGGATACACAATCTTTTGTACATGAAACCCCACCAAGAGGTCCAGAAATGCTGCATTAAACGCCTTCCTGCCTTTCCAAAAGGCTCTCTCTTTCCCTCATGAAACAAAACTTCCCCCCATGTGACACTCCTGTTAGCTCAGAAATTGAGAGGTGTTTTGTTTGCAGTAGCTTTGCTGAATGTGCAGTTCCTTGAGCAACACTACTGCAAGGGAAAGTCAGTGGGGCTGACCTAGGCCAAACAGCAACACTGCCGACTGGGATCCTTTCTGTGGGCCTGACCAGAACCCTCTGGTAGAGTCCTGAGGAAGGCAGAGGAGCCATTTCAATATGGCATTGATGGGTTGGCCCATGATGACTCCTGAGGCACGAAGAACTCATGAAAATGTCCCACCCTAAATTCTTCTCGATCGTTTTTCCAAGCATCTGTTCCATTTGAAGAGCTGCTTTGCCATCCAAGTGGCACTCCCACCATCACCTCTTTCTTGTTCTTTGCTGCCAGATTTCCCTTTCAGAGAGTATCCCATTTGGGAAGCCCAGGTCTACACCTGCTTTCCACCCATTGAGGATGGGCAGTTTCAACAGTAAACCCTTACCAAAGACATGGCTGAGGAGCAGGAAGACCCTCAGCAAGATGCATCTCCCAGGCACACATTGGAGAAGAGCAGCTGTCAGGGATGTTATTAAATCCTGTCTGCAAGCACCAGCCCAAGCCCAGTTTGAATGGCAGACTAGGACAGCTGTTTTGCATACTGGATGCAACCAGGACAATTCAAAGGGTGGCAATGGGGATGTTCCCAGTCTGAACTCCACAGCATATCCAGGCTGCCGGTATGCAGCTACTGAAACCCCTGGAGAGCATAAAAAAGCCCTGTGGTAATTCACTGAGGACAACCTGCCTCTCCTTATTTTGGTTTGTAAATCACCCCAAAACATATATTTCACTGTGCTCTTTCCCAGACGTGCCAACGCTGGCTTTGTTAGGGTCTCTGCTATGGTTGTCCCATGCCCTCAGCCAGCATGGCAGTGGGGACACTGAGAAGCTTTGCTTTGCTTCCCTGTGCCCCCACCCCATGTGATCCTGGGGCGGCCCCCCAAGCCCTGCATACCTGCTGGTCTCACTTGCTGCCAGCCCTGTGGGTCGTGCCCCTGTCACCCAGAGAGCCTCATCCAGTAAAAGGGCTTTGTTCTTCCCTGAGCCCAGGGAAAGCCCAGGCGTAGCGTTGAGTTCAGTCCTTTTGTTGGCAGGTTAAAAACTTGACCTTCCCCTCCCCTGAGCCCCGGATGGCCCTGATAGCACTTCTGTCCTGCAGTTAAATATTCTTTTTAAATCCTTCTCAACCTACAGGAGGACTTTCATAACATAAATAGAACTCCAAACCTTTTGTGTGGGGGAAAAAAAAAAAAAAGAAAAAAAGAAAAAAAAGGACAGGAAAGAGAGAAACGAGAGAAAAGAAATGCGTGTCTCTAATTGGCATAATTCCTTCAGGCCCGGCTCATAATTTAAGACGGATCAATTCTCTGGCTGACATGATAGATGTCGTCATCAATAGATGGGAGCGGCGATTTCTGTTCCTCTGTCCGGGGGCACAGCCACAGACACGCCTGCTGGGGGTCCTGCACATGAGCCAAAGCAGGATGTGGCCAACAGACGGGGGTCTGACTGAGGCTTCCAGCCAGGCAACTTATTAAAATAATAAATATTTTCATTATCCGCCGAATCCATTATCGTTCTCCGTTTTAGCAATTGTTAACTAATAATTCGGATTAATTACCAAGCTAAATCATTAAAAATTAAACCCGTATATTTTGCTTCTTTAAAAGAGAGATAGTTTGTAACCATTTGTGTAGTGTGCATGTTAAGTGGGAGGGCGATGAAATATGTTGTGTTAGCTTAGCTTTGACAGCATCTGTATCCATGCCATATTACACTCTGGTCTTATCAAATCTCAGAAGCCACGGCGTATAAATAGGCTGTGATGATATTTGCAGGAGAGAAATCATTCACAATAATTTTGGCATCTTCTGTAGTGACTAGCAAAGAACCACCCAGTGAACACAGCAGATAATAGCACAGTAAGTGGCATGTAAGAGCACAGGATTGAGGAGCACTTAACAAGAAGTCAGAGGTAGGGTTTGGCATACATTGGTTATTAGATATGAACACAACTTTCATCCTAAGGAATTTCAGTGCAGATTGCGAGTCGAAGCTCTGTTCAGAGGTCATTTTGCTCTCTGCTGAAGCCACAGTTGCTGGATGTGTGATGGAACTTAGCAGTTCTGTAATGAAACATCATCAGGGTGAAGACATAGAGATGCAGGAGGGAAGAAACGCTGTTCAGTGAGTAAAATTATTTATGAATGTGCATTTTATTACGGTTGGAGAACTAAACTATGGGCTGTGCAGCTGCTCAGACAGCGAGGTTCAGTAGAAGACTGTCAAAATGGTTGGGCAGTGGTATATGGCCCACTGGACTGGATAATCCAGTAGCTCTGCCTTGCTGTGAGCTCTACCAGGCTGAGAAAAAACACATTTAAAACTCCACTGTATTTAAGCCTCTAAGTATCTAATTGAAGTGGAGTGTTGTACTGAAATTTAAACAACAACCCTTTTGTTATAGAAGACAGACAATGGACTTCTTAAGAGCTCACTGGACAAATAGGACACATCCTAAAGCTCCAAGGGACCGATTCTGCAACACCCACTCTGCTTTACGAGCTCTTGCCCCCATGGAGCCTCACTCAGCACAGTGATGAGCTGCAGAAGCAAGGCTAAGTAATGCTTCCTGGCTTTTCATCCCTCAGGGGTTGGGACTGGATGGGCTTCAAGGCCCCTTCCATTCCAAGCCATTCTGTGATTCTGCCATACTGAGGAATTTCCTATGCTGGTAAATACACGTAAATCATTCTGTATCTTACGGTACCTCCAGAACTCCTTTGCTGGTCTGTGAAAGCATTCAGCCGAGGTCTTGAGAGTTCTTTGGGAATTCATTTCGCACTGGGTAAATATCATAAAGGCAGGTTACGCTGAACAGATACTATGGGGATATTTTTCACATAGGATGTGAAAAATGTAGTATTTCTCACCTCCCCCTTATTTTATGTTGCATTACAATTATCTCTGCTCTTCCTCAGGCAGTTGCTATGCCACACTCAAGACAGAACATCTGAGAAGAGGGAAATGTCAACTTTTAAGATGATGTTCAGCTTTCTTGTAACATGCATTCTTTATGTAATGGGTTTGAATTACATATTGTTCTCAGGCCTTCAGCTCTTCATAGAAAGTCAGCTCGACTGGGCACAGTTGCTTGCTTTTTCTTAATGAAGAGTTGTTAACATAGGAAAGAGCACAACGAGGGGCCAAGTAATGTCTACATGATTCATTAAAAATATATGCACAATGAGCAGTGTTAAATAGCACATAGCTTATTTTTATTTATACAGTACCATGCATTCCTGAGGAAGCAGGCCTTGCTCCCTGCACGAGCTGAATATCACACTGCCAAGTCCCGCAGATAGAGATGATGGTTTCAGACTAAAAGAGGGGAGGTTTGGGTTAGATGTTAGGAAGAAATCCTTTATTTAGAGGGTAGTTACGCTCTGGCACAGGCTGCCCCGAGAAGCTGTGGGTGTCCCATCCCTGGAGGTGCTAAAGGCTGGATTGGATGGTCCTTTCCAACCCAACCCAACCCAATCAGCTCTGGGCAGCTAAACAGTGATCTTCAGATGATATTAATTTCAATGCAGTTAGTGTTGATGTACTGTGTTCTGCCTGAGAAGAGAAACATGGTCATGATGGGAAAGAACACAACAATAACAATATACATGCAAGACGTGCAAAAAACAAAACAAAAATAAAAAACCTCATGTGTTAAAACATATTAAAAACATAAAACATGCTGCCTATGTCACTACTGTTATGTATTGCTGTCTGAAAATTAACTCACTCAGTGCTGCTGATGCTGTTTGTCTCCTTTTCATATTGAACTTGGTTTGGAGGATGAATTTAGCTCACAGAATGTCCCTCCCAAGTCTCTGTTGGGTCTGTAAAGTGCCATCACAGAAGGACCCAGGACCAACTCCACCACTGATGCAGAGGGGTCTCCCTCTATTGATTTGGTTCACAATGGCAGCCCAAACCTCCCACTTTCAATTCCCCTTTAAGGGGGATTTCAGCTTAGCCACAGATCAGCATGCATGCTGGGGCTCTGTGGAAGGACTCATGCTGCAACATGGGCTAGAAAATGTCACTTAGAATGTGCAGGGTGTTACAGGGTGGGACATGCTTAAGGTCAGTGTCAGTAGGCTGCCCTTGCTTCTTCACACGTAAGTGTGTAGGTCACTCCAAAAATAATGCCTCCTATTTATTTCAATGGAGACTACAACAGAAACAAAGTGTACCACAGCACTGTTCGACAGAGCAAATTCTCAGGAACAAAGTGTTCTTTTTCAACACAGCCAGCACCATTAGCCATGCATTTTCACCAGTGTTGAATAAGAGCTTACAAGCTATGCTTGTAAGTGTCTGCACCACTGGAGGTGACCTACTGTTTCGTAGCTGTTACGACAGTGTTGTCGCTAGAAAAATGTTACCCACGCAGTTCAACTTTTCCTTGTTTGATTTCAATAACTGTTCAGAACTGATGAATCTCAATGGGTCCCACTGTTTTCCGGATGGAGGAACTCAGTGACACACCTTTGCTCCATCCACACTTCCATGTCAGACACCATTGTGTCAGACCGCCCCTCTGCTGCCATCTGTCGCACGGCAACAACATACAACGGGATGTTGGCGGGAACGTTCAACCTCTACTGCCATCCCACCAACATCTGCCTGTGTCACCGTGGGCCGAAAGAATCAAACAGGAGGCATTACTTTCAGAGCAGCCTTTTTAAATATTGCACGGGGAATTTCATCAGCCCCTCTAAGCCCTCCCTCAGCCGACAGCAAAGGCTGTTTCTAGGCGGCTCTATCGACGTTGCCCCGCTTTTTCCCTTCTCATCTCTGCCAGGCGGCTGCCCCGATACCGCAGCCCTCCCCGTGCCGCGTGCCAGGAGCGGGGCCGGGCAGTGCCGGCAGTAGGAGGCAGCAGCGCCCTGGCTGTGCGAAGGCATCGAGGCAGCTCCGGAGCGGCTCAGGGTTCTGAGGGCTTTCGGAGAGCCGTGCCGGTTTCGAGCCTTTCCCTCGGAGCGCGTCTGCACATTGTTTCTCTCTTCTGCGATGACACGGCACTTCTCCGGCAACCAAAAAGCCCGATGATACGGGAAGCGTTCGAAACGCATCGCCCCCTCCACCGGCACCTCTATGCCCAACCACCCATCACCGCGTCTAAAGGACCCGTGCATAACGCGGGTCTCGACCCACCGCGCACATTTGCGCGGACTGTACGTAGACGCAACCCGTAGGTGCTGCGCTTCGCACAGGTGCAACCCACGGCACAGCACGAGGGCACGCGTGAGAACCCCAAAAAACCCGACCGTGCCCCGAGTGCAAGTTGTCACCAAGTGCCGAGCCTGGGCCCGCCCCCCCGCGCCGGGCGGGCGCTGCGCGGACTCTGCGCGGGCGCAGCGTGCGCGGGGCGGGCGCCGCCTCGGCCGCGCTCTCGGCGCGCAGAAGGGAGGGAGGGAGGAAGGAGGTGCGGGGGGGAGCGGAGCGGGGCGGGAGCGGAGCACGGCGGCCGAGCCGAGCCGAGCCGCGCCGCGCCGCTTCCAAACGAGCGGTGTCACGATCTTTTTTTTTTTTTTTTTTTTTTTTCCCCAATATAAATACTATTATTTAATTATTATTATTATTTAATTTGTTCCTTTCTGTTTGGAAAGCGGGGGCAGGTGGCGAGGAGGGGGGTGTCCCCGCCCGCCGTGCAGTCGGGATGCGTCCCGGACGCCGGGCGGCTGCGGCGCAGCGGCGCTGAGCTGAGCTGAGCTGAGCTGAGCTGAGCTCACCATGGACAGCTTCGACTTAGCTCTGCTCCAGGAGTGGGACCTGGACTCGCTGTGGTAAGCGGCGGGTACGGGCTGGGGGGACACGGGATGGGCGGAGGGGAATGGAACCAGAGCGAGGGGTGCGCGCTCACCGGAGGTGTGCAGCCATCGGGGGCTGAGATCATTTGGGGGCGGCGGTGCGTTTAGCGGGAGGGCAGCGATAAACGCGGGGTGCTGCACCACTAGGGTGCATCGTCTCGGTGGGGGGGTGGGGAGGGAAGGCATCACCGGAGGGGCTTCAGCACGAGGGGTGCAGCACCCCGGGAGACCCCCTACCGCTCGCTCCCCTCCAGGAGGATGCCCCCTCCCCGTCGGCTGCACCCCCAAATCATTCCTAGTGCCGCAGACACCCCCGTCCCTCCCGCACTCCCCTTTCCCCCAGCTTGGCTGCTCTCAGTGCTTCGCTCCCTGCCTCCCTGGCCCCCTGCACCGCGTGCCCTTGACCTCCCCCGCGCCCCCCCGTCTGCGGGAGGGGGGAGCCCATTTCTAGAAATGTCATTAGCGGCAGAGGTGGGAAGCGCTGCCTACCCCCCACTGTTCCCCCCCCCCCGCAACTGCCGGAGCAGCTGCCGGGTGCCGGCGGGGTGCGCGCTGTGAGGGAAAGGGGTTTGGGGGGAGGAGAGTGGGGGGGTAGAGGTGTGGAGTTCTGCCCCAAATCACGGCCGTGCGTTTCTCTTATTCGTGTTGTGATGTATTGCCACGCGTTGCGGGATCCCCATGTGTCGGCGGGCGCGTTGTCCCCGCGGGGCAGGTGTCACAGACCCCAGCGTGGAGCTGCTCCCTGCCAAAGCCCTCGGGAGTGGGAGAGCCGCTGGGGCTGAGTAACGCCACTGCGCGCTGATAGCGGGCGGCCCATAAAACTTTATATTGCGGTGGGAACTTGAAAAGAGCGCCTATCATGCAAAATTAGTTACTGCCCCATAAAAGTTTTTAATTACAGCCTTTCTGCCTGCGACACGAGTTAAGGTTATGTCCTCGTTTCAGTTATAAATACCAATGTTCGGTTTATATGCCACGCACAGTGTTTGTCACAGATCTGATTTTAAGCTTTCGGTCCATATGCACAGTTTAACAATTAAGTTATGTGGGGTTTCTACTAAATGAGAGCAGAGGAAATAATACCTTTATGCATTCAAATGCTTTTCCCTTTCTTGTTGAATGAAGATGAACTTTGGAGCGATTTGCTTTTTCCCAGCCAAAGCATGAGGACGTTCACCATCCATTCCCTGAGCTAGCTGTTGAAGTGAGTACTGAATTTGAAAAGCCAGCAGTGTGTCTCTGGAGAGCCAGGGCTTTGGGTCTGCTCCTCTATGACCCCTTGAGCATGTTTTTTGGATGTTGTGGGAGCACTCGGAAATGACCACAGTAGCCACAAAAATCAGGTGTGAGCCCAAAGAGACATCAACCATCTCCCAGCTAAGGGACACGCTTAGAAATGTCAGTATTGGTGTTAGGAGTGATCCTGTGCTTTAATAGATTTTTTTATCTGTTTGCTTTCCTTCTGTTGTTGCTGTTCAGAAGCAGGGTTCAGCAGAAGGGCTTCAGATCGCAGTTAAAAGCCGCTGCGCAGCAGCAGGCCCACGCTCCTTCCTGAGCTCTCACCCCTGTAACAGAGGGTGGGCCCCCAGATACTGAGCAAGAAGGTCAGGGGCTTCAACTCGGGATTTGTAGGCTTCTGCTCCGTGGCCTTGGGTTGGAACATCCAAGATCACAGACAGGGAGGGTCTGCCACAAAGCAGTTGTTTTGGTGCATGTTTCCAAACAGTCACTTTGAAAGTGGCACCAATTGAATTGAAAGAGAAACCAACAAAAGGCAGTGAAAACTTAGAGAGATGGTGTCAAGGAGCAGCTGCACCTGAGTGGGTGCCGTGTGACCAAAAAGGAAAATAAAATATAGCACAAAGATAACAAGCAAGTGCTCCGCAGCAAAGAGAGGCACTTAAGAGACTTAATTTTCTCTGCAGCAAGAATGAATGTTGTCCTTTATTCTTTGGAATGTAGCTATAATGACAATCTGTGCGCTTAACTGATGACTGAAAATCCACTTTCTGCAGTATTTGGTGAACGTTTTGCTTAAGTGTACAGTAATTAAATATTAACGCGGTCTTCTCAAGTGTTATTATTATTATTATTATTATTATTATTATTCGGTATATTCTTGGAAAATCAAAAGGGTGTGGAAAGGGTTTCCAGATGAACAGAAGCACGCCGATCAATTCTCATTGATTGTTACTTTTATGCCGTTAATGAATTCGCTTTCCAATTAATACGTGCTATGTCTTTCACTCTGCCGTAACATCGAAAATGTAATAATGTGTTGTGTCAGGGCTGTAAGACAGCCTTTAACCAGTGAAGTGAAATGGGAGAATACTGTAAGCTCTTCTCTGCTAAGGAGCACTTTCCCTGGGTTTTATTTGTGCCATTAACACTTCCGCTTCCCAGTAAACTACAGTAATTCAGATAGTGATGGATGAGTACCATCTCAAATAGAAAATTCATCAGAATACACAAATCTGTGGCATAAACAAAACCCATTTCCATGTGGTAAGCTCTTTATTTTTTTGAGGTGGTCAAACCAACATCACTTGGGGCTTTGTGACCTCTGAGTAACGTGTCTGTCCCAAACACACAGCCCCACACGCCTCCTGTTTCTCTTTTTATTTGTATCCAATATGCGTTGTCTGATTTGTCCAGACTGGAGGATGGGTGTCATAATGTCATAATTTTGTGTTCGTTTACACCAAACAAGAGATGAAAAATCTCCACTAGCAGTAAAACATATTGCATGTGCTGGAAAACAGCGAATGAGGAGACCAAAGGACATGAGGAGTGGTTCAGTATTGTAGGCATTCGCATTGTTATTTGCTTTATTTAACAACCCTACACCAAAATTCAGCCAGGCCCTTAACTGTGTGCTTGGGCTCAGTGCACGGCCAGCCCTGGTGAAGACCCATGGGTGATGTGTCCCCTTCCTCAACACCTGTGTCAGACAGATGCATAGAATGAAGTTTTTCCCATTCATTAAAAACAATTTGCAGATTTATTTAACTCCTGACTGTGTCGTGTCAAACAAGAAGCTAATTCTGAGTGTGATATGTTAGCCATTAACAAAACAATGTTTAGGTAGAAGAAGCCACGTACGTAATCAGTGTATTTTTGGCACTGGTAATTCTAGATATTCTGAGCGAGCATCAGTTCTGTAGAGGTTGGATAGTTGTGTTTAAAAAAAAAAAGGTATAGCTGTAGAGCTACCAAGCTGCAATCAATATCAAATGCCACAGCGTAAGGTGGCCCGGTGTGTCGTACAGACCACGTATCGAGTTACTGGCTCATTTGCTATCTTTGGGTCTGTTCCTGCTCCATTTGAAGTCAATGAGAGTTTTGTTTGGAAGTTGCTATTAACAAAAAGTGGCCAGACATCCAGCGCTCTTATAAATGAACCTTTTGTAATTTCTTGATCCCGGGTTGTCTAGCTTTTAGTCGCTACATTTTGTATTTGTCTAAATCAAGACTTTTATTTCGTGTTTTGCGGTGTCTAATAGAGACAGTTCTAGAAAGCAAGTTCCACAAATGCTTCTTCAGCCAAAGCAGAATATCCAGATGTTTGTTTTTGGATCACAGTAAGCAGTGATTTCTTTTTGAGGTGAAGGTGTCACTCAAGTCGTTGTCACAGTGGGGTAAGAGGCCGCCCATGTATAGACAGCACACAGCCATGATACCTCCCTCTCACAAAAAAATACTTACGTGCCTGCTTTTATGTCCCATCTCTTTTACAGCTCTATTCTAGCCTATGTCCTGGACTTTGTCCCTTATTTCTTTTACCTCTTGGCCCCTTTCTACCTGTAACCCTGAAATCTCATTTGTCTCCTTATTGTCTCCATCTCTGTGGTGCTTTCTGTTCTGCTTTCCTCCCAGGGTCAACTGATGGTTACCACCTTCCCCTCGCCAAGATCCCAGCTAAAAATTTGCTCTTCCTGTGATGATTGTACATCATGAGCAAACAATAACAAGCGTAATAACTATTGGCTGTTCCCTTCTCTTGTTTTCACAGCATGTTCCTTACTCCTGATGCCTGTTTTTCAGGCTGTAAGCCCTTTGGGTCAGGAATTGCTTTTATTGTTTGATTTTTTTTATTTTTTATTTTTTTCAGTACAGCACTGAATAAATTGTATGTGCTAAACATAATAAGTATAAATAATAACAGCAAGCTGTTTCATGGCCATAGTACTTATAAGCATCAGCTGTATAATCTTAAAAATACGCCTGTAGGACCATGTGAGCTCTCAGTTGCTGGATGTGACGTACCACATCCTCATTTGATATAAGCCCATAGAGCTCCACTGAGTCCAGAAGCTTTGATGTTTTGTATCAGATGAAGATCTGGCTTATTATCTCTGATTTACAGTATGCTCAGTAGCCTTGTTTTAGGATTATTTTTTCTTAATGCTTTTTTTTTTCTTTTTTTTTTCTTTTTTTTCCCCCCTGATCAATGAGATGTGGATACATCAGTGCTACAGTGAATCTGCTTTAGCATCTCTCCATTGAGGGCCTTGAACACTCAAGCCCACAGGTGCCCATATTTGAAGCATGAAGCTAACAGCTTCTTGGTCTTTCCTGATGGACTTGCAGATTTGTGTTTGATGTGTTGTCCATGAAAAGCTGAGGCAGAAACCTCCTGAGATTATTGGAAGGCAATTCCAGAGAAGATGTGAAGTGCGTGCAGCATTTAGAATCACAGAATCTTTATGGTTGGAATGACCATTTAGATCACCCAGTCCAACCATCAACCCATCACCACCACCACATTTCACATTCAGTGTGAAAATTCTGAGGAAAATACCAGGTTTATTAAAGCTAGTGGAGGAGATATATGAGCTATGAAGGGGAAAAAAAAGAAAAAGACACAGAAGCAATAGAGGTTATGGGCACATCTTTCCTGTCATCCATATATTAGGAGCAACATCATACTCATCTCTGTAACACCGTCATTAAAAAGCAACTGCTTAATTGCAAGGTTTTTAACCTCGTGTAATGAATTAATCCATTTCCTAGTCATATTTATGACTATGAAACAACAAAGCATGGATAAAAAGAATTCCAGCAATTATTCACAACATATGTTCAGAGATATCTGAAAGACTGGTTATAACTTTATTAACAATAGCAGTTATAAAAGAAAATCAATAGAAATGAAGAAAAAATTACATTAACTACAGCTAGGAAACAGGGAGGTTAAATTCTGTCTGAGGTGGTACGTATCTCACCTAACAGTGAACAAATAATAACTTGGAAGTGACATCCTCACAAAATGAGATATCAAAAAAATTGTAATTTCCAAGAGCCCCAGAGACAATGTCTTTGTGCATGGGCTGGTTAGCTGTAAGGCTAATTCCAGCTGAAAACTACAAGTTGCTTTGTGAAAAACTGAAAGTAGAGGCGAGGAAAGCTGTCAGCTTCCTTTGTTTGGAACAAGATCGTCCCTGTGGCAGCTCTGCCCTGCTGCTTTGTGGGAATTGCCATGCCCAAGGCTGCCTTCATGGCTGCCGTCTGCTGGGGAGCCCACAGGGGCCCATCTCAGCCTTGCTGACTTTATTGCTATGCCACCTTCCTGCCCAGGTGTTCCTGCTGGGAATCCAACCCAAAGGGACCGTGGGGTCAGGAGTCGATTCCCACTTTGCTGTGTGTTTGGGGTGGTTTATCTGATCATCTTGCACTGGCTTTCAAAACTTTCTGCTGTTTTCTAGTGGAAGCTGCATGTTTATTCAGAAAGCAAATGCTCTGCAAATACTGTTGGGTGGCTGAAAAGCACTGTTCCATTAAACATCTGAAAAAAGTGAGCAAATCAGCCATATATGGAAGAGTGTTTGCAACATTACCAGTGGGGCCACTAACTGATCTTCTGTCTGCTAAAATCAATGTTAGGACACTGATTGCACTTGCTGCCGCTGCCTAAGGTCTCAGGAGAGCCAAAATGGACACTTGTAGTTGAATACTCAGGTAATAACCTACATAATTTCCAAATAATTTGTGGGTAGCAATGAATTCATACTTAGGAGAAAGAGTGAATGAAGTGTAACAGCGGTTAAATGAACACAATGGCACCTATTAACATACTGTGCTAAACATTTTCTATGTCTTTGCAGAGGTAAAAATGCATGAAAGAGCTACTTGTGTTCCTCTCTTACAGCTTGGTATCTCAGCTTTTCCAGTACCTTAAACAAACAAAAAGTATGTGTTAGTGACTTAAGTTGACTGCATTTTATTCTCTTAGGAAGATGTTAACCTGCACGCACGTACCAAGTGCCAGGATATGGTGTATCTTGGGAAATGTGACAGTTGGAATGCAATTTAAACTTATCCTCAGAGATCCTTTACGTTCGTTTTTTCTTAAATAAATTAGTTCCAATGCAGCAGCGGTGGCCTCAGCAGTCAGGAAACACTTAAAATTGTGCAGGGGAGACCAGAAATCTCTGCTAAGAAGCTTTTTGTTGCCGTGCTTTGTTTCTCAATAAAGATGACCCACAACTGCAAGTATTTAAAACTGAAAACAAGAGGGTTGTATTTGACAAAGCCACACAACTTCTTAATGTAACCCAGTCTTTCCGTGTGGTTGTTTTCACATCTTTGGGACCAAAGAAAGGGTCCTTTGTGGCTCAGCCTCATTTGACTGAATGGCAAGACTGGACAAATAGAGGACGCAGGCAGTATCCTCTTACACTGCGTATGTTTTGATTGCTTTGAGGGGTGATCAATTCTTACTGCATGTATGACAGATGAGCGGGACAGGAGGGAGAAACATTGGTGAAGTATGTATTTGTAGGCATCTGATTTAAAGTCTTATCAGCCATGCCCTCCTACCATCCGTCTCCCTGTTTCTAAACTTGCTTTGGTCTCTGTGAAGGTTTTGGAGAGGCTGTTCTGAGGCATGGGCATTGGCAGATATCCTAATCCTCCTCAACGTGGGTTTGAATTTTGTTCTGCTATTGCTGGATAGTGCCTACCTGCTAGCAGTGCAGCGAGAGAAGGTAGATTCTTCCTTTGTCATCAACTTCTTCTGACTGACCGCAAAGGTTCAGCTCTCGGGTCTGTGGATTATGGGAGGGAATGACATAATTTCAATGTATCTGTGTCTTAGCAATGTATTCTGTCTTAGCACAGCAAGTGCAGTAGATGCTTGAAGCTCGATCCAGAACAAATGAATGAATTGTGTTGTCAGAGATGCTTTAGAGAAGACAATGCTGTTGGTATGCATCCAATAGAAGAAACATTTTTACATTTTTTTGTTTCTGAAGCAGTCAGCAAGGGAACCTGTCATGTCATCAACTGTTTTTAAAGGACAAAGTAACAATAAAAGCTAAGTGTGCTTTTTTTCATTTTTGTTTGGCAAGGGGAGTATAACATTTTCTCCAGGATGATGACCTTGAGTTAGCTAAATGTCACCAGTTTAAAGAGTAAATTAATGTTACAATGTGCTTTGTTTGTGGTTAGGTTTGAAGGCTGACAGGAATTTCTTAGTACAAAAGGAGATTGTGTGCTATTCCATTTATTTAGGCACCCTGCAAGAAAGCCACCATGATCCCAACTGATCTGAATTAGTATTACCACATTGCCTTGCGTGTTTGGATATAGCAACATGTTTGCAGCTAGCTTATAGTTCTCTACCCCTTTTCATTGCATAGATCGCTCCAAAAGGGCCACGGGAGTTTACATTTTTTCTTGATTATTTCTGATTATGAAATTCCAGTATCCAATTATGATATTCCAGTATCATAGCATTGGAAGGAAAAGTGTACGTATTTCCAATATGTGTGTGTTAATGTATTTCTGCCTATTTACTTCAGTTGATTCTGCAGCATCTGAGGTAAAATGGCAATGAGATAAGCCCTTGAAAGGAAAGTATAAAAAAATGCAGTTTCTGCAGATGCACGTTGGCTTTTGTAGATCCAAGCAAGGTGTCTTTTACAACACTCTTCAAGAACCTCCTCGCCCGGGTGCATGGCTGTGTGAACATGATTACATACTATGGTGGTAGAAATGCAACCTTTTTTTTTGTTGTTCTTAGAAGTAGCAGTATCTTGAACTAATTACAGCTGATATAAAGCACATTTAAGGAAACCCATTAGAGGAGAATTAGAACTAGAGCAGATTAGCTAGTCTTTAATGGCCTTGACTGTAGATCTTTTGATGCCTTAGTAGCTTTTCTAACACTCATTGCTCATCTGTCTTGACTAAATGACTGAGGAGCTTCTTTCAACTCACAGCCTGGTTGTAATGTGAAAAAAATTGCTGTTTTCAGCTGAAAAAATGATTATCTGGGAAGGTAAACTATACCAAGTCCTGTGCTACATTTGTTGTTGAGATTTAAAGCATTATTTTACTGCTCGATATGACTGTATAATAGAAAGAGCAATCTCTAATATGCTTCCTCATAGCTATTAATTATTTACTTTCTTGAAATACAGATCATAGACAATTCTACATAACTTCCCTTCTTACAGACTTTCTAGTCTCTGCCTTTATTTTTGAATGCTTTGCCAATGCCTGTAAATTCATTCTCACTGAAAGGGGAAATTAGTAATTTAGACTATTGCAGCTGTTTCATAATTAATTAATTTCAATTTAAAACAGTCAAGTAATGCCCATCCATTGTTCCGTGTGCTTTTCTGAAGCAACAGTATCAAAATAAGTTCCAGATGGAGGTGCATACTTTATAATCGGAGAAGAAGAGACCTTTTCAAAAACCTGAGAAGTCCTGCCCTGATCAAAACAAAATATTACACTTAAGCACATTTTTCAAGGTTTGAGCTTCTATTTTAAGAATTACTTAATGGTACCAATCTGACATGTTATGTTGGATGCTAATGTATACATAGAACTATAGAGTGAGAGAAAGGGTGATACATGAGTGTTTATTCATTTGTTTCCTCAAGTACTTCTGGCATCTGTTAAAATGTAACAAGGCTTAGCACATTTTTCCATTTTGGCACCTTGTTTTCTATGAAAAAGAGAAATATTTGCAATGATAAATCATCTCTCTGCTAATAATCAATAAATAACATGTTCTCCTGAGGGGGAAAAAAATAAAAAGTATGGTAAAATGAAATGAAAAGTGTTGAGCAGAAGGAAAGATGATCAAAATGGAACTGTGAAATTCCATACATTCCTATGCCTTAATAAACATTAGGGTTTGCAGAGGAACTTTTAATACGGCAGTTTGCAATAGGAATTAAAAGTCTTTTTTGAACACGAAAGACACTTAGGTAGGAGATTTCTATTATGTAAATGTTACTGTTATTGGCGATAGCCCATTATAAAGAAACACTTTCTATTCCAAAAAGCATTTACAAATAATGGGATAGATGCTGCAATTTGTAGTCCTGACTTGGACAACTTTCTCTTTGAAGTCAATGGAAGTTTTGCTTGAATAAAGGTGGAAGGAATTAGCCCATTCATTATTATCTGAATTACATCAAGAGCTGACTGCTAAACAATAAAATCATGATTCATAACATAACGGCTTCACTTAATTCTTTTGTAGTCTTAATATATCTCATTATATGGTACTTCTGTTCTTTCGTCTCTGTGCAGTATTCAAATTAATAACAACCACCTTTACATAACTGATGGTTAGACATGTTTTGCTGCCTTAGCAAGATCAAAGGATTTTATATACCCTTTTTGGATAGATACCAAGAATAGGGTGATCAATCTCTTCTGTAACCATTAAGCACAGTATAAATATCTCAGGGTACCCAATTAGACACAAGTGGTTTGCCAGATGCTGAGAGCATCACCAGTTGTCAAGAGCTTCCCAAGTCTGTGGGGCAGCCCAGAATTTATGAGGGATTAGCGGTGGTCTGAGTTGTCACTGTGCTGATTTGTGCTCTTTCAGCTGTGCCCTGCTGTAAGCTGCCTGTATGATGTGTGGAGATAAGGTTCAAGCGGCAGATAGCTCACTCTCTTCCAGGCATCTCTGGGCGGGAACAGGCAGGAATGGATGCTGGTGCTCCGAATCTTCTTATCCCAATGACCTGGGAGGAGTGGGGTTAGACTGTGAGAGGCAGACAGATTGGAAGCGAGGAGGGAAGGGCATAAGAGAAGGCTGAAGAGAACTGCTGAAGAATAGTGACCACCAAAAAGGCTTTAAACCAAAGTTGGAATTAACCCCTCACCAGGAAGCCATCTGTAGCCCTAGGGCTTTAAGAATTCTTTTTATCTGGAGATGTAATTGAAACAAGATGTGTAACAGCTGCAAGATGTCAGGTTTGTCAAAGGAACTAGAAAAATGAGTTCTCTGACACACTCACAGCAAAGTAACCTATAGCTAAATATATATATATATATATATATATATATATATAAAAATTATCACTTGGGTTAAAGAGAAGAAGGATAAAAGGAAAATGGTAAAATAATAAAAAGTTGTGGTTAATAGCGGAGCATGGATAATTTGAATTTAAACTGCACTGAAGGTTTCCAGAAGAAAAAACAAACAGCTTAAATCTTCGCTCCAGCAGAAACAATACTGAAACTGCTCACATCCCTGTTGTAACCTGCATTTCACAGAGGAACTGAAATGGTCTGTGCTCTGCAGGAGAGGGCAGTAAGTGATATTTTACCCTTCTGCCCGTTGCTGTTACTGCATCACCATTGTGACCCTGCACATAGCAGGAGGGTTGAAACTAGATGATCATTATAATTCTTTTCAACCCAAGCCATTCTATGATTCCATGATTCTATGATTCTATGGTTCTATGATTCTATGACTCTATGATTTCCTGCGCTTGGTGCTGTGCAGAGCAAAAAGCTGGTTGTGGGATCAAAAACTTTACAGACAAATTGGAAGACAAAAGACCATTATGAATATAGGCAAAACTGGTCAGGAAAGAAAGATTGGGAGCGTTATAATCAGCCAAACAAACAGTGGTCACAGCAAGCCACCATCCTGACAGTGCTGCCAGATGCTGGATAGGGGGCATGATGGGAAGAAACAGGACTTTCTAAGCAACAACCTCAAAAGGAACAACAATGTGATTTTGTGCATGTTTACAAGGTTTTTCTCCTAAGCATGAGTGACACCATAAGGATAGCCTGAAGGTGTTAGCTGGGAACTTGGAGAGTGAATTGCCCGAATGGGCCAACTGAAGAACAGGGACAGATTTTCTGTAATGCATTTTTGTAATAATGTTTCCTAATTGTAGGTCCTTGGTCATGAGGTCGTGTGGGAGCTGGTGAAGAGCTGTAAAGAAAAAGGGGCATAGTCAGAGTATCCTGCCTAGGAAATGCTGTTTGCTGCAGCGTTCCAGCTAGAGCTGGTCCTCTGTTATGAAGTCCAAGCATGCAAGTTGACATTCACATAGCAGCAGCAAAATGGTCCTTAGCAAAGCTCCCAGTAGATGGGTTTGTTAAGTGACAGTCAGTTACTCACTGTAGTTCAGGGCTGCAGTGATCCAAACAGGTAAAAGTTACAGCTTTGATTTGAGTTGGAAGGGACCTTAAAGGTTATCTAGTTCCAACCTCCCTACCATGGTTTCTTCAGGATTTCCTGGTGCAGTATTGTGTATCTCAGTGCCGTGGAGTTATCTGTGGGAAGATTGGAGCTTGAGGTCATATGAGATCAAAGGCAATGAGAGCATGTGAGCCATCCCTTACTCTATCAAATTACATAAATAAATGGCACCTCTGTGTACACGATGCTGCAACCTGCAAAATATCATAGGACAGCCTCTGTGGACTGGTGTTGAAGGTAACTCCTTAGGGCTGAGCTTACTGAAACGGTAATAACTATTGGGTATTATTCAGGGCATCATCAGAATACACGTGGCACTAGTGGGAACTAATTAAACATACTTCTTGCAGTAGTCCTATGGAGTACCACTGCAGTACTGCTGCTTCAGATCAGAGTCCTGTAGCTGCACCTGGATAGCAGTACAATGCACACAAATTCCCAGTTTTAGAAATGAATTGGAAACACACCTCTCATACATTCTTTTCTGTTCAAAAGAAAATGGAAATCTAATTTCTGAGCAAATATGTAACTCAGGTGCTCTCTTTTCCTCAACTCATATTCAAATGCAAAATCAGCTAATAAAATTTCAGTGCTGCTTTTACTGTAATTTGGTTGGCGGAAGAAAAGTCATCTGTTAAAGCTCATGTCATTGTAACTCATTAGGTGCTAATGGATCTGCACCGTGGAACAGGAACAGGCTAGCTCTATTGAAATGCTGCTAGTTCACCTTTATGTTCTCACAGTTGCCTCCTGAGGATTGAAAGTACAAATAAGTTTTCTCACAATAGCTGTAAGAGTATGCTAAAGTAGCTGCATTTGCCTTATCCCAGAAGTCATTGTCTGCACTCAGAGAAGTACAGAACCAAAGTGAATCCAGAAGTTTGAGTACGGATCCTGTATTTCCTCCTCGGAAGTCTCAGGAGAAAAGTCTGTGTGCTCACAGATGTCCCATGTATGTGCAGTAAATCCAACAAATTCTGAATGTGCTGTCCTTGCTGCACCTGGTAATAAACCGTGGTAATAAATCAGGTGATCTGCACATGCATAATAAATCTGATGCACCTGAATGCAGGCATGCAGGATGGACATGCTGTGCACAAACTGGCTGGTTTCCAGGTCTTCTGGATGTCAGGCTTCCGCTGCGATGGGCTTGCCTGGGATTCCCAGCAGAATTGCTGACTTCGGCTCTTCACATCAGAATTTCCAGGGCACGTCCTGGAGGATTGGCACATGTGGGAGACTAAAACCATGAGCATTGTTTCTCACTGTGCCCATACTCATTCAAACTAGACTATTATCCTGAGAATATAAACAACTGTGCACCCATAAAGGTGCTCTTCCTGACAGTGTAGGCAGTTTTGCAAATTATACCTCAAAACCCTACAAGTTTAAATCTAATTTTGCATTTGATTTCTTTGCATGGAAGTTTTGTAGGTGTCAGGTGAATGCTCTTATCAACTCAGAGCATCGGCATCATGAGTACATCACTGTCTTTCTGGAGAGCTTTAGCTTAAGAGCTGTGAATATGTGAAGACCATCCCAAGGGTGGTGGTGGTCAGGGTCTCCCTAGGAGGTCAGGGATTGGAGCCTGGAGCCACACTGCAATTCTTCCCCCATATCTGAGGATGTTCAAAAGTGGAGATACTACAGAGGACCAAGGATTTCTCTCTGCCCTGAATGAAAGGTGATGTAGCAGTGGTTTTGCAGATGCTTTCTTCTTCTCTTTTGATTTTCTTACGCTTCAGACTCTGAGGCTCTGGTGGGTGCAGGGGCTGGACAGGGTATTTCAGGTCAACAGTGAATGACTTTTCCCAAGTCTTTGTTTTGGAAAAACTGGGATTGTTTCATTTCCACTTAATATTTTCAAGTTTGGCAGTTAAGCCAACTGTTCTCCCCAGTGCTGTCTTGAGGTTTTGAAGAAATGCATATGTGAGACTTAGGGACATGGTTAGTGAGCATGGTGGGGATGAGCTGATAGTTGGACTGGACAACCTTAGTGGTCTTTTCTAACCTCAATGATTCTATGATTCTGTAATTCTATGTGAGTTATTTTATCATGATTCATGTGGCCCAGAGTCAGGTCAGTTCTTGCAGATTTAAACATTTTCCTATGTAAATTATTTTTGAGCAGTGAGAGAATTGCTTGTTACCCAAGCCATCCTATTGCTAAAAAGTTAAGAAAATATCAGAAAGAATGCAAAGTTATCCAAGAATGGTTCAAGCTAGACCTCCCCTTTCTGTTCTGTTTCTTCTATTTGTTCCTATCCTCAGAGTTTTCTTCTGCTAATGGAAGATTTTTGTTTTTATTTATTTATTTATTTATCTTTAATCTGAATGTGAGCAGGAATGAGCTCCATTGCGACGCAGAATTGCAACTCTGCCCAGATGAGTGCTTGCTTTACCCCCACCTCTGCATTCATTTGAGAGGAAAAGATGATCTCACACCTGCAAGACGGGGCAACTGATTTTACAAAAATGAAAACATTACTGTTTTTGCTTTCTCTGGCAAATAAGCCTTCTTTACCATCATGATATGGGCTGCATTGAAATGAAACCAGAGACTACGTTGGATTGTAAATCACTACATTTGTGTGTAAATAAGGAGTACACACAGAGCAGAGATGCTAGTGTGATTTCAATAAACCAGAAAGCCTTTAAGATATTACCATACCCTACTGAGTTATAGTCACATTTCTCCCCAGGACTTTCTCTCAGTGGTTTTCTGTGCCAATTCAGGACATTGCCTTTAAGCTAATTAGCAATTCTGAGCAAAGTTGGAGGGAATTCATGTTTTTCTTCAGCTGGGCGACATGCTTATCAAGACAGCTACCTCCAGTCTGATGCAGCAGGCTGCCAACAGACTTGTCACAATTTATGAAAAGAGTTTGTGGTGGAGATGGAAAGTATAATGAAAACCACATCCACCAATTAAACACCTACATTTCTGTTTGAAGTCCAAACAATGGATGACTTTCCTTTTGCAAAAGAGATTTCTCAAATCAAAGCAACTCGTAGAAGCGATATAAATTAGGAAGGGAGCTTTAAGTAGATTTTTAATGAATCTTTGGCAAGATGAAATAGTGAGGCATGATGCATTCATGAATATGATCTGCTTGAAAATATTTAGCTCTCAGCAATCAAGCAAAAGTAAAGCAACCGCTCATGGGACATGATCTGGTAATGTCTTCAGTAGATACGTTATCAGCTTTCTTTCCAATAGGCAAAGAGCACTCTTGATGCTTTCCTTAGTGCGTGCTACATGGTTTGAATACCATAAAATTACCATTGGTCAAATTTTTAAAGTGAGCAAAAACTGACCTCTTAATAGTGGTAAAATATAGAAGAAGATCTTCAAAAAACACAATGAACTTGTCAAGCTGAAGTCAGATGATGAGGTAGAGCCAGGAAATGACACATTCAGCAGAATTGCAGATAGAATTGTAGCAACAGGAGCTTTGGGAGCTGTTTTCTCTGAAGAAAATCACTGGTATCAAAACATTTCATTCCAGGGACACAGAAGAACAGAACAGACACTTCAGAGAAAGAGTGTCAAAATTAATTTTACATAATTTTACTGTCAACACTCAATTACTAGACAGTTGATACAGACCAGATGCAGTGAAAGATATTGCAAAAATACACAGTGTGATGATAAAAACAAATGGTATTATTATTAACACTGGGGTTGTATTTATCTCAAGTGATGCTCTGAGATTTTTTGGCACCATTTTCACTGAGCATCGCGTCAGTAGGTCTGTAAAGAGTTTGGCTGTGTTCATAGGGAACAACACCCGAGTCCACCAGCTTTGTCACATATTTTTGTCCAGAGGCTATATGTATTTTGTCTTCTGTGCTCAACATCACATGAATACAGCCATGCTTCTACTAGACCTAGGCCCCCAGTGCTGTATGTGAAGGCCCCTTTCAGTCTCTGCCCCATTGGCTGTGTCTACATGTGCAAAGCTCCCCAGAAGGATGTGGGCCAGGAGAACCTTTCCAGCAGGCATGTGCTCTGTGTATTTTATGCTGCCAGTGTATCAAATGATGTACTTCTTTGGGAAACTGCTATATGCATTTTCAACCTTTTTCTTGCCAGCTGGGACACCTGACAGGCTGACAAGGAAAGGGTTTGAACCAGGCTTCTCTCTGAGACTTCATTTTCTAAGGATGATAGAGAGTCAGTAGATCATTCATTGTAAAGTACTTCAGACAGTAAGGCATCTAAACCTGAAGTCTGCGATCAGAGATGTGTGGCTGCTGAGAAAGGCAGGCAGTTAAGGCAGGAGGCACAGTTTTATTGCTTATGAGGAGCACACATTAAGGGAGCACAGAAGAATCTTAGGTCTGAAGTCTACAGAAAAAGCAAGCAGCTCTGGGAGGTCAAAGTACAGCACATAATCCACAAAGGATGACTGTTAGCAGCTTGGAGACATACCTGGGTTGGAAGCTGAATGGGTTACTAACATACAAGCTACCTACCTGAACCACTAAAAATCACTTTGATTATACCTGTCATTTAATATGCCTAACGATCACAACATCAGCCAAAAACAACTCTCAGTTGTTTAGAGACTAGAATTTGATTTTATTTGCATAACGAAGTACTGCAGGCTTATGCCAGGAGGTTAATTTAGCTGGTCATGTACCACAAAAGCAGATCCTTGCTTCAGCTTTTACAGCTTGTAAGGATGGTATAACATAATGGTTTATGGGCACAGTGTGGCCAGAATTAACTTACTGAAATCATAGAATCATAGAATGGTATGAGTTGGAAAAAACTGTGAAAGGTCATCTAGTCCAACTCCTCTGCAATGAGCAGGGACACCTACAGATGTCTCCAGAGACATGGCATCCACCACTTCTCTGGGCAACCTGTGCCACTGCTTCACTACTCTTACTATAAAGAACCAACTTCTTCATACCCAATCTCCCCTCTTCCAGTTTGAAACCCTTTCCCCTTGTTCTATCAGAACAGACCCTGCTAAAGAGTCTGTCCCCTTCTTTTTCGTAGCTCCTCATAAATCTCCAGTGCAGAAACCCTACACAACCCAACTAAGTACCGAGTTGCCATAGTTTCCTGGGAGAAATGCACTTATCTCCAGTCTCCTCCCACTGTCTAACTGAAATGCCCAGGAGTGTGCACAACTCAAGCTATGTCTACTGCTTTCATGACAGAGTCTAATCACAGCAAAAATGAAGTTCTTTTTGACTCCTGCCTTTGGCAGGCACAGGGTCTGCCTCCCATGGATACTGAGAACCTCGTTTTTGGGTGCTGGCTTCTCCCCATCTTCAGTGTGGGAATTTTGGCAGCCAGTGCTGTGAATTACATTCTGGGAGTGGGGTGCCTAACTCTGCCCCAAGCTGTGCAGCTCATCCCAGTACCTGAGTCTTTTAGAAGAAGTTTTAGATCTTAATGTCATTATATTTATTAAGTTTAATGTTTCCACGCCAGATTAATTGAAGCCAGCTGCTGCTCTCTAGTGAGAACTGGTAAATGTTTTTTTTTCAGAGGAGACAAGGATGTTTGTCTCATCTTTTGGATTTTCAGAGAAAGAACGTTTGTCCAGAAAATGTACCCAGTTTCGTTGTTAATGCTGAGATGTTCTAAAAGGAGAAGATAATTCTCACCTAATCTAATCTGTTTAGAGTATTTCAAGAGAGCCCATTACTGGTGTCTGAGTGACAAATGAAGGTCTGGATTGCACCTGCTAGGTATGTGTCTGGGGAAAAGGCATGTGCAGCTCATAAGGGTAAAGGCATGCGTGTCCTCATGCTCTCATGCAGGAGCTATCCCCTCTACGCATTTTTCTGGTGAGACATATAATAATTCCCAGCAGACAACAGGTCAGATTTCTAAAAGAATATCAATAACTATAGGCCTGCCTATATGTGAAAAGGCAAAATACATGAGGATGTAAACTGAGTAGCCTGCTGTACAGTCTGCAGGGTGCTGGCATCGGTATGTGGAAAATTGCACACATATGTGCCTTTATTTAACTAAATTTACTTATATAGATGTAAAATATAGCTAACATAATGCCTGTACCAAATTATAGGCATTTCTTGTAAGAATGAGAAGTGCCACTATACAGCAGTCAAAATTAGTGGCTCCTATCCAGATTTTGAAGATAGCCTTTATCTCTAATTAGCAATTCCTGTCATCCTTCTGAACCTGGTGCAGACATGAGCATGATGCACAGATTTCAGCGTTAGCAATAGCAGATGATTTCTTTCTAGAAAGAAGATGGGGACAAACAATCATCCTGTTCTGTTCCTTTCAGGAAGAACGTCTCTCTCTGTTCCTGCTGCAATTGCTTGTTCCTCAGGGCCAGTCACACCAAACAGCATTTAGCAAACAGAGATTTCACATTTAAAGCTTCATCATCTTGCCTGTAACCACCTCTGGACCATAGCAAGGAAGTCTTTGACTTGTCCAGCTTTCTGCCCCTCTCCCAGCCTTTTACATAAGCTCCACTGACAAGAAAAGTCTAAGACCAAGCCTAAGAGAATGCTGTGCCATAGGGGAAAGGAATATGCAGTGTACAGGATTCACTGTATACCATCAATATCCAGTATTTTCTCATCGGTGAGAGGGAGGAAGGGAGATGGACAGCAGCAAAGCTTCCTCATTCACCCTTGTGCTGTTGGAGGGCTTCTTAGGGCAGGAAAACTTTTTTGCCGGCCAGAATTGTCTCTGGGAGCACACAGCAGAATAGAGAATCTGGCTGTTAGCATGTATCCTCCCTAGATCCCAGCTTGCATTCACGGATGCCGGTTATTTCTGGAACCGGGTAGAGTGCAACATGTATACATTAGTAAAATCAAGTCCTTATGCTGTTCAGGAAAAATTGGCTCTGAGCTGTATAGCTAAAAAAGCTATCTGTCTGAGCTACTTAGAATACTGCACAGTTTTTGCCAGCTGAATAAAAACGATAGAATTTCTATGAACAGAAAGCTTTTGACAACAGTCTTTGAATTATGAGTGGCAAGAACCATTCTCTTCATTTTTAACTTCTAACCTATGATGTATAACGTAGCCCTCATTTGAGGATAAGAGGTTAGTATCTTATTGACTTGGCTTTAAATTGCATTTCATTGTATTAAAGAGTATCTGCCTTTTTTTTTCCTGTAGAGCTGTATATACTGTAATGGATGAAATATTTGACTTGCACATAGCTCTAAGGCTAGACTTTGGAAAACATTCAGCTACAAAGCTAAGATGATATTTAGTGAAAACATCCCAGAAAATTATGATTTTACAATTACCTTATTGGTAGTTTGATTTTAATGTAGTTTTGCTGATAGCTACCTTTGTACTTAAGGATTGTAAATTAATTAGACATACTGTTTCATCTACTCAGGAGGCAGGAGAAGAGCTGAGCTAATAGCTATGGGAGTGCTGCACCAATTTGAGACTGAGGCTAAAATGACATGATAGAGAGGTTAGTCCTCTTCCAAGGTTGTCACTCCTGGTCACATTTTAATGTGAATTTATTGAACTGAAAGAGGTTAAAGAGGTAATTCTGCACAAGAAGAGAGAAATTTCCAACATAAAATGGAACTCATCAATAGTTCTGGTGTCTATTGGGAGTTGTCAGATTCCATAATATTAACCATGTAATTAACAGGATATATAAAGTGATGTGCTTTCAAATAATTTATATTTCAGATGCCTTTCGATGTGCTAATAATACCTCTTCTTTTTTCCCCCAGTCTTCTGGAATCACTGCATTCCTTTTTTTTTTCTTTTTCTTTTTTTTTTTTTTCCTCATGTATAAAAACCCTTCACATCTATCAGAGAGTTCTAACTAGAGCTCATTCCCAAGGGTGACTTAATGGACAAAGTATGGATAAATCCACATGACAAATCCACTTTACAATATGGCACAGCTGGCATTCTCTGCTCAAGTTCAGCTCTCAAATAAACTTGTATGGAAACAGCATCGATGCAGAGTTCAGGTCAGTGCCTATTGCTTCATCGTGTCCTGGGAATGACCCCTCCTACTGGCGGTAGTGATGCACCAACTTTTGCATCTCCCTTTCAGATGAGTCAAGATGTGAGGGGTCATTTGCAGAGTACTCGGCAAGAAAGCATGTACTAAATCTTGTGGAATTTTGTTGCTCTTGAAAACCTCAGTTTTCAGTCTTTAGTGATTGGGCTTTGAATACTCATAGGCTCTACAGTAACCTTTACTGACAATCTTTATAGGCTTTGCAATAATCTTTAATCATCAGTCATTTAGGTAGAAGGGGAAAAAAAAGCTTTTCTGAGCACTGGACTTAACAAAAGCTAGACCCTGCTTTGTCTGCGTGCTATAAGCCAGCAGCCCCATGCCACCAACTCTGTGCTACCGATTGCAGCTGCCTCCCTTTGTGGACGTGGGTGGAAAACAGTTGCATTTTCTGTCGGACTTTTTTGAAAACTCTGTCAGATCTAGCTGAAATCAATCAGCAGGTTCAGAGTTGCTGCCAGGAGAAAAGGAGCAGCTCATGGGTAGACACTGTGGTCTTACTCTGTGTCTCCTTAGGAAACCAGGTTGATGGAGAAAAACCTATCAATCTGTGGAGTAGACTTGTGTTTAAAAGTAGTATTTCTTGTTTCAAAACCATATTTGTGTGGAAGATGGAAAAAGAAACAAAAAGGTGCAGGGAAAAAAAAAAAAAAACAAAAAACAAAAAGGTGAGGGTTTTGTATCTGGCGTGGAGCCCAAAATAAATGTTTGCTGGAAGTTTCCAGCTGAAGAAAATCAGACCTTTCAGGAGAGGGGATGCAGAGGTGGCAGTGAGGGGCAGTGAAGGTGCCTGGGCCAGGCAGGCAGCCTCTGGCACATGGAGAATTCCCACCTCGGGTACTCGCAGTTAAAATGGTGTAAAACTATAAAAAGGTGGTTGGGGAGAGGAGGCTGAGGCCTGGAGCTCAGCCTGAGGCAGCTCCACTTCCCCAGTGCATGCTCAGCACTCCTAGAAAGGCTGAGTTTTAACTGTGCCTCTCCTCTGCTCTCTTCACGTGCCAGAATTAACACCTGCATGCGACGTACTGTACTTACAAACTGACTTGGTCACTCGATACTCTTATGATTACATTTCACTGTGACTGAAGAGGAGATGCCTGATGTGGTTGCAGGACACAGCCGTAACAGTAGACCTGTGCAGGAACCACCTGATGAGCAACAGTCTAATTCCTAGGAGCGGTGGAAAATACTGTTTCCATGCTCGCTTACTGCAGTAGAATATCTTTGTTTCTTGTATCTTTGATACTTTCAACTGATAAAGAAATGGCACTTTAGATTTATTGCAATTAGCTGTGCGTATTTCCATCCAAAGCAGACAAAGAGCAGTATTTTACAGTAACCTTTATGGCTTATGAGAAGTTGGAACGCTTTCTCCTCCTATACTTTGGCCATGCTATTGTGAAAATTCACTTATATAACCACTTCCAGCAGCCGAACAATAAAACATTTCCAGTCCCCCTACAAGTTCATTTTATAATAATTTAAAACTGCCCATTACCACCAATAACTTCAGTGCTGAAAACCAGTACAGCAGCTGTAAAGCCCTGGCATATAACTTTTCATGGAAGGCAGTGGTTTTATCACAGCCATGAACACGCAAGTGACCTGGGGCATAAAATTACTGCTCAGAAAAAAAAGATCTATCTCCACAAAATGCTCAGATATCTACTTATAACAATTACAACAATGATGATTTCACATCTGTTAGGCAGACAGTTTTAATCTGTAAAAGGTTAAGTATTTGACAGTTACTTGTTCTTACATACAGATTAGCTGCTTGAGGTTTTAACCTTTAGATGTACTTAAGCAACTACTCTTTAAAATTTATTGTGTAAAACCACCCAAATAGAAATGGTCTCATCACTTGTAACTAAAGAATACAGAAGGTCTGGGAGACATTGTTCTCCTTTCTTACCAAATCGCTCGGTTAGCTTTGCTTCTTCCTTTGTGTCTGAAAATATTTGTACGCATGCCACTTCAATTTCTACAGCCACTGCTTCTTAATTAAAGGATAAAAGGAGGTTTCTGTGATTAAATGTGTGGAATCAGTTATTTAGACTTCATAAAAGTTTCTGCTTGAGAACAAGATTATTCCTGCACATTGAATTGGGTAAAATATTCTGAAAGGACAGAGGGAGAGGGAAGGAGAAGGTGCGAATCTTTGTGTGCCCTTTGCACTTCCCTGGGAGTGGAGACAAAGGAATTATTTATGTAGCAGCAGAAAGATCTCCAGATTTCTGCAGATTTTTGTTAATATTTCCTAAGTATCATAAAACGTGGGACATTTAAAATCTCTTACATGGAAATGAACTAAATTAAACTGGGATGGTTGTGGTTTTTTTCCTTTCAGGATGACATTTACAGGGCTGCAGTGTGTCAGTGGGAAAGGCTTTCTCATTTGCAGAAATACAGCTTCCCAGTCCTCACTTCTTCCTTCAAGATGTGTGTTAGACTACCTCAGTCTTCCTTCATGTTTCTTAGAGTCACTAACTTCTCCTTCTACCAAAACGGCTATAATTTGGGTCTCTGGGAATATGGCCTTGGTGGCATTGCAGAGCCAGTTTTTAGAGAAAAACATGCACCTCCGCAAACATATTAAGCACAAATGTGTTTTTTGTATCAGGCGCATAAATGCATTATATATGTGATTCTGCGAGGATGCAGAGAGAGGGAAGACGGACGCTTCTTGCGAAGAACACATCATTTTCTTTTCCTGCATGGACTCTTGTGACTCAGAATGCAGAAACAACAGATTATGTCAGTGGTGATTGTGTAAAGGCTCGTGCTTACCACAGAGAGTAATGTGTTGGGTAAGTGCTGTGTATGAGAAGCACATGGTGGGCATACCGTGTATTGGGTAGAATTAGACTCCAGCACACATGCTGGGCAGCTGCAAGATGCTCGACACCAGCAGCGTTGCTCTACAGACCTTCTTGTTCTGGTACCTCTCTGGTAGACCTCACATTTGTCAGCTGTGCTTGTGGAGGCTGGCCCTTGTCTGTGCAAAACCATCTTTATGGATTCACTCTGGAGATAGGTTCTTTTATCCTCACAGTGGCAGTGACCATTGTGTTTTTATGTCCCACTCACCTTGCATCACTATAAATGAAACTGCAGTAGGTCTGCCAGCCTAGTAATACTGTAGAGCATTTCAACCCCATTAAAGTCTAATGGATATCTGGTGACTGCAAGCGTACTGTGTGCCAATTAGAATATTTAAGCTGGGCAATAAAAAGGAGTTAATAAAAGCACATTAGGACTTGAAAATACAATTGAAGGTAACTGTTTTTTCTTCAGATATTTGGACAATAAGATAGTTTTTAAAAGAATATTGATCTGACACTCTTTGAAGGCCAAAGAACATGCAGAAGGATGCCTTCTTTCCTTGCTTTCTCTACATATTTTACTACATATTTAGCAACCAAGTGATTTTTTTTCCACCTCACATTCTGATGAACTCTTTCAAAACTGATAGCTACTGCAATCAAATGTTTAACTATATGTTTCACTTCCTAAAAAAGCAAGAACTTCACTGAAGATACAGAATGCCAGTGGCACGAATATTTAATAGCTGTATTTATAAGGTTTTTAATCTTTCAATCTCTCCATGGGATTGCCAGCCACATTTGTCTGGTCTGTAAACTTCTGTACAGGTATTTAAATTTCAAAAGAAAGAAGAAAAAAAAAGATAGAAAGAAAGAAGTGCATGCAATTTCAGAAATTTGAAGCTGTGAAACTTTCACCTTATTTGTTAACTAAAAAGTAAATAGAGCAATCTATTTTCTATTCTTTTGAGTTTCTGTCTTGCAGTATAGTGTATTTCAGTTCAGTGTAAGAGATGCAGTTAGTAGAGAGCTACGGACCAGCTTCAAGCTGTTATGAATTGGTAGAGTTCCATTAAGTTCTTTTGAATGAGACCAGTTGGTTGATGGTAGCTATGCCTGTGGCCCACATCTTGATCAGAAATCACAAAATTCATACATTAGCTATAGTTGTCATGTGTGGAAGCTATTATTCAGGTTAATTGAATTAATTAAAATAAATATTTATGTTTTAAGCAAAACAGTTTATGTTCTAGTAAGATAACAGACACATTTTACACATCCTTTTCTGTGCTGAATTTTCTTCCCTACAGATAATGATCTTTCAATCTCTGTTCCATAAATATGCATGTCATGTTCAGGTTTCTATTTAAATGCATGCATGAGTAAGTAGCGCTGAATTTGATTAACTTCATTAATGATAAATAATGAAGAATACTATTTTAACTGTTTTAGAACAAACACCTACTCACCTGGCTAATATTGCTTGCTTGAGTTGCCTTCTTCATCCTAATGGGATTGCACACGGGGGTAATGTTACTCACATATGTATATGTAGGTTCAGTCTTTTATTATGTAGCAACCTTTAGAGCTTTTACTATCTGGCAAGCAATCATTTATATCCTTTTTAAAAAATATTTATGACTTCTTTGACTAATTGCTTTTTACATGACTTAGAGCCTTTTGCATTGGTACCATTTGTTAAAGCACATTCAGAAGCAGGCAGAGCAGAACCATTTTTCAACTTTTTAGTGTCATTTTTATAGACAAATAACACTTGTAAATGATGGATAATAGCCGGCAGAATGCTGTGTTGTATAAAATGAGCATGAATTATCTTTGTTGGGAGATAGAAGGTTAACTTGCCTATGAACTAATTGAGGAGCCTCGTGGTAAATGCGAAATGGTGCATTATAAACAATGTCCTGAAGTAGCTAAAAGGGGGGATCTACATTAGTTCTGTATTTCAGTTCTTACTTTGAATACTAGTTGGGTTTTTTTTTCTGAAAAGAATAATCCTCAAAAGCCCTAACAAATGATACTGAACCTGCAGGAAGTACAGAAGGGGAGACAAAGCAGGTGGCTTTAATAACATGACAGGTTAGCCTGTCATTGCCTTTTGGGGAATCTTGTGTCTCTTCAAGTCCGACGCTGGTTTGGTTGCTTCCATTTGTAATTTTTACTTGAACATTTGTTTCTTGTCATGTAAAATAATGCTTGCTTGGCCAGAAAAAGTTACCACATTTTTTTGTGTTCTGCAGTTCATAGTTTACATTTATGCCATATTTCATGGCAGAAATCAAAATAACTGCTTTTCTCTACCCAAGAAATATATGCAGATGCATATTACAAACCTGTTCAACTGAGTAACTTTTTTTATAGGAAAGTGTTTGAGAAATGCCAGTTAATGTCAAAGGATACAGGCACTCAGTGCCAAGTGATGGCATGATATACAAATCAATCTAGTTACAAAAAATTCTTTACATAAACCATGCAGGACTATGACCTAAGAGGACCCCATGAAAGTGCTTAACTTGATTCACAATAACGGTGCCAGTGATTAAAATGAAATTAATGAAATTATTCAAGAATTTTAAATGTGTGTGTCCAGTAAAACGAAGTAAAACCAGACTTCAGGCTTGCAAGTTCAATCTAAAAAAATCCAAATATTATGGTCACTTTCTGATTAGAGGGTCTGGATCCAATTTGTCAGTGCCACATTGCAGTTTACAGGATGTGGCTGCAAAGTGGGGGTAGCCAACCTTTGGACTGTCTGCAGAGTGAAGACTCTTCCACTCCTTTTTTTTGCAGTCTGTTGCTTGCAGGTGGTTAACTTCTTTTGTTGAGGCAGCTTCTTCAGGTGTGGGCATGAGGAAAGCTGCAGACCATCTAAACTGTTCTGATGGTTTACAGCTGGTTTGTATCTCAAGGGTGGTCAGCACGTCCCTCATGATACAATCGAACATGCCTACAGCATAGCCAAAATGAAAACATCACTCTTGTATTTCAGCCCTGTGCCAGTTCCTGTGATGAGCTGAGCTCTCCTGCGCTGGGGCACATTTAATACCTGCAATGTGGCAGGTGTATCCCATCCTGGAATGGGGATGAACCTCACGGCTGCTGTGTTGTGAGCAGCACAGAGTGCTGCAAAGCCCGCCCCAGCTGCAGGGCAGGCACCACTGCTTCAAAATGCGGCATCCCGAGTCCTTCCTCAGTGGCTCAGTGTGTTCTCTGAAGCCCCACTGAAACAGGGGGCTTGGGCTGACCTCGGGACTCAAACTCTTGTTCCCACAGTTTTCCAGTGCTTTGGTTGGGCTTGCTCACCCTTGTGGGTCGTTGTAAATACTTAACATTGTATTTACACATCCTGTCTTTAATTTTTGCAATGGTTTCAATTTAACTTTTAAATAAATATTTAGGGTGGGGATAGAAATTAAACAGTTGAGTTCCTGCCAGGATCCATTTTTTTGTCCTTTTTCAAAGGCACTCATGAGACTCAGATGTAAAACTCTGGATAATATCCTTCCAGTTATGGCATCTGGCTTCTTGGCAGCCTCTTCGAGGAGTTGGCAGGCTTGGTGTTGCCTTTAGATCCAAAACTAGCTCTCTGGTAATTTTTTTAAGATGCTTTCCCCTTCTGCTTGTCATTTTTGCTTGGTTTACCTTTGATTCAGAGGAATTCATGCATTATTAATCATCTGAGTCCATGGTGCTTGCCCAGTTTTCTGTGCTAGCCAGAGTTCTCTGGTAAAAAGAGCTTGTTAATGGTTTAAAGATAGGCACATATATCTGTTTTAAAGTGGTCTCCGACTGTGTACAAGACTATTTTTTTTTTTTCCGAGTGAATCAGAATAAAAGGAATCTCAACTGCATTGGACTGGAATAGCCTGAACGTGGGGTTTTTGTTGTTGTTTCAGTAGTTTCCTTATCATTGCAGTAGCACTCAGATTTGTGTTTTCAATGTTAGCTCTTTGGAAGATGATGTAATAGATTTAGTTTAAAAAAAAATCATAATTTGTGTTGGGAATATTTGAGTACTGCTGCTTTTCAGATATTTCCTTTTTTCTTTTTTTTGTGACTTCTCTGTCTTTCCTGATCTAAACTTACTGCCCTGTGGACCCCACCGTACATCCTCCAGTCTCTTGTAGCTCCCAGTTTTCTGTATTTTTTTTTTTCCATGTTGTGCATAATGAGCAGCTGTGTATGTGTGAGTTTGTGCCTGCGTACCAGCATGTGCGTATGGAGCAGCATTGCCTGAAGGCAGCTTGCAAGCCCATGGAGGGGAGCATATCAGTGCACTCATCTACATGCTGCTACTGACAGCACAGCGCAGTTCCCCTGCATCACAATATTCAAGAAATCACTGCCTGTGTTTTAGCTTGCATCCTTACTACCACACTGCTCCCTGATGTGCACCCTTTGCCGAAACCCTGGGGAAGGGAGGACTTGAAACCTGTGATATTACCTTTCCCTCCCAAGGAGAACTATTGCAGTGCTGAGGCAGGCACTAATTGCAGCCTTTCACACCCCAGCAGCAGGAGTGAGCACCAGGCAGCTCCCCAGGCAGCTGCCTCGCCTGGCAGTGCCAGATCGCAGGTGCAGCATGATGGAGGCAGCCCTTTACCCACAGACCTGTGAACCTGGGACACCGGGCTAAAATATTGCTGCTTTCTTCTGGGAGTGATAAAGAGCACACGCTGTTTGTGACCGTGGGCTTCCACGGGATGGGGGATTTGGAAGCCCTTTGCAATTTTTGGGTTGTTTTTGTGTAAAAATGCATTCTAGTGGAGCCAAAAGAATTAGATGACAGAGAATTTTTGGTCAGAAGAGCAGTATTGTTACTGTTTAGTTAATCGTTGCAGATAAAAAAAGTCTTCAGAGGATCCCTACTAAACAAGTCAAAGAAGAGCCAGTCTACATTTAAAAGAAGGCGTATGTCAGAGGAAGAATATTAGAGTGCATCAATATATTTCTCTTATAATTTAAGATCCTTTTGAAGTCTCCTTGCAATTTAACACCTACAGGCCCCTTTAAAAAGGGTACAAACCTGCTTTGCATGTATATGTCTTAGCACTTAAAAGCTCCGGTTCGTTACAGCTGTATGTTCCACACAAATGCATGGAAATGTATGACTGAGTTAAACAAAATAATGCAACTGGCATTATTTCAATTTTAACTGATCATGCCTCTCCCCTGCTGTTGCAGAGAGAGCACCTAATTACAGAGGCAGTAACAGCATTCCATGGTCAACTTTTCATGTCAGTGTATCAGCACAGATAACAAGTCCAGCTCATCCCTTTCTTTGAAGAAAAAAAAAAAAAGAAGAAGAAGCAAAAACCCAGCAAACAACCAAACAAAAACAGGAATCCAATAAATCCTGCAGAAAACAGAGATATTATAAAACAAGGCTCTTGAAAAGCCAAAACTTGCTTGTGCATAGGCTCATGTGTGTTACAAAACACTGATTTCTCCATTTTAATTATTGACTTTATAATAAAGGCACTGTTCAGGAATTTTGACTAATTGCATTCATTTTCAATTCCCATTTCTTTTAATTAGTTATGACTCAGACTTGATTTGTTATCTTATGCTTCATTATTAAAGATAGTTAGCTATTGGAAATTGCCAGTGCACTCCACATAACCTCTCCGCACCCTCAATTCGCATACAAATACATGAGGAGGTGCTGCTAGAGAGAGGTCAGAGTTGGTGTCCATGGGGCCAGACCTTGGACTAGTTGCTTTATGGTGTAGGGAAGAGCAGCACCAGGGAAAGGACGGACTCATTGACCCCTCTAGAATCACCAAATGCACAAAGTCAACCTGCATGCCTTGAAGTATGTTGAAACTCGACATGAGCCAGCTTGGTCCGGTCTCAAGTGATCTTTCATCATTGTAGTCAATCCCTTTATCTTTAGGAGAAGGGGTAAGCTGTATGTATGTATGTTCATCTGGCAGGGAGCTGACTTCATTCCCTTGGTTGATTTGCCTTGAGTTTCCTGAGAGCCCCTGTGAAGACAAATCTTCAATTGCAGCAGTATTTCTCTCCTCTTAACCTACAGAATAATTGCCTCAGCTGAGATATGTCTCTGTTAGCTTTTTTAAAAATGCTGACTTATTAATAGATAGGGGTTTTTTTTCTGAATTACATCAGGCTTTCTATTTATACACTGTTTCCTTTTCTGACTTGACGGTGCATTAGGGTACGGTAGGTAGGTCTGTGATCTTGGGCCACACAAGATACTGGCTCAGTTCTTATTAGAAGTTTAGATTTTCATTGTTCTTGTTACTCTCTGTTTCCTAAGGAGAAATGTAACTAGGATTGAACTCCCTTTGTGGTGCAAGTTATAAAGTGTGACTCAAACAGTCCAGTGTGCGGTGATCTACATCCAGGTATTTGATCATAGAATCATAGAATTACAGAATGGTTTGGATTGGAAGAGACCTCACAGCCCACCCAGCCCCAACCCCTGCCATGGGCAGGGCTGCCCCCCACCAGCTCAGGCTGCCCAGGACCCCATCCAACCTGGCCTTGAGCACCACCAGGGATGGGGCACCACGACTTCTTTGGACAACATAACCATTCATAGTACATAGCACTGCTGATATGTAGAGCTGTTGTATGTCATTCCACAGGCAAAGGTTGCCTCAGAGTTTGGGAAACTGCAGACCTACAGCCTTCAATGCCATTTGGACAGCATCAGTTGCACATTCTAAATGACTGTGTGCCATACAGCCACTATGCCTGTGCGGTAACACTAAATGCAGCATAAATGCATCAGCTTTGATGGCTGAATGCTGAGTAAGGCAGAGCACCTTAACAGTGTAGAACCCATTGAGAGTCCTTTTGGCTTGTACAATTCTATCTTCAGTTTTATTAGTGTTGATTTTTATTATAAGTGATGAAATAATGCTATTCAAAAGCGGCAGTACGTAGCACTACCTGCCAATATCATCTACATATATTAGGAAGGCAACAACCAATTAAAAATTTAACTCTCGTTTTTTGTTTGTTTTTTTTTTTTTCCTTTTCTAGTCCTAACTTCAGGTTAAAAACATGAGCTTCAGGGAAGTAATTTGCAATGAATTTTTACATCTCTGCTCCTTTTTTATCTGTACAAGAGTGAGTAGATAATTCAGCTTTCACTGGAAAACTGCTCCCAGATATGTATTTATAAAGGATAAAGACATTAACTTTTTGTTCCCAGGAAGTTTAAATTGCACTAGGTTTGCAAATTTGCAAAGTACTGTGTAATACATCAGGCAGGCTCAAGATACCGTGGATGAATGTCTGTGGTAGTTTGATACTGTGTGGATAACTGAATGGGCTGAATGCTTATCTTGTGTTGATTCTGAGTTTATGAATGCTAAAGACGGTTCTCCATGTCACTGGTTTAAAATCTTTGATTAAAGCAGCATGACTCGTTGTTTGAATGAAATGTAATTCTGGTAATCTGCAATTACTGCATAAGCATTAGCAGAAATGGGAAAAAGCACTGAGGTCACAGAGAGAGTGATACCCAGTCACCATATGTATTTATTAGTGTCACCTACAAAATTTATGAAGCAAAGTAGTGCTGAAAGAGTTTGCTGTCTTTGTAAGCAATGCTCATTTGAGGAATTGCCTAAGATAAATGGGTTTGCCTAATTGAATCATACACTTTCATAGTGTGCTACATATAAAACTAGACTAGAAAATAAATATAATTAAAGTAAACATGCCCTTCTAATTAGTAATTGTTTCTGCTGTTTTAAGCAAATTTCAGTGGCACAAAGTAGCTGTTCCAGTGTAAACCTAATAACGGAGGCTGTAATAACAGGTGTAAATTAACACAATGGAAAACATTTACAGTGTAACATTCTAAATTAAAAATGACATTAACAAGTCTGATTTTTTAAAAGCTGTATAATTAACATTTATTCAACCCCTGACAAATTAGCGCAACACAAATACCAGATGATTTTATTTATAGCTTATATTGTTTTTCAAGCTTTATTTTTATTAAACAGTAAATGGAGTGAATGTAGTTAATTTCTCCAAGAATAAGTCATATAAGGGAACTGACAAAGGAGAGGCAAGGAAAAAGAGAAAGCAAAGATATTTACCCAAAGGCATTCCTTTTTTTTGTTAGTGGTGTGCAGGAATTGTTTGAATACTTAACGATATCGTCAGAATTGGTGTTCTTGACAATGTATTCTCAGAAATAAAACACTGTGAATAGTTGAAGTTTGGAGGAATACAAGTGCAAACAGAGTAATATCTATTGTGCAATAAAATTCTTTGATTCCCCCAAGTGCATCCTCAAAAAATCATAATGTACTGCTAAGTGCTTAGCATTGATGTTTCTCTCTACAAATAAATATTACCAACAGTATTTTCATTTTATGGTGGCAGCTAATAGAATGCCATGAACAGGTACAGCAAAAATATCCAAACGAGAAAAAAAAAATTGCTTACCCTAATTTGTGACAAAAGATGTTATCATTTCCACATTACAGAAGATGTCTCACCAGATACCTTCTGCCCCCAAAAAGAAGGCAACGTGGTATATCTGCACTGTATGTACAATTTCCTGGGTACAGGGAGATTTGTAATTTTTTTTTCTTTTTCAGCTTACTTATGAAAAAGAAATCAGCATTGTTTCATGTCGTTGCTGTATAATGTCTTCTAATGTGTCATTGCCTGAAAGGAGGCTGCAGGGACAGGGGTGTTGGTCACTTTTCTCAAGCTGACAAGTGACAGGAGTGTGAGGAAACAGACACAAGTAGGTTGACTTGGGGAGGTTTAGGTTAGATGCTAGGAAGAATTTATTTGCAGAGAGGGTGATTAGGCATTGGAATGGGCTGCCCAGGGAAATGGTGGAGTTCCCATGCCTGGAGGTGTTTAAGAGACATGGCACTAAGGGACATGGTTTGGTGACAGGTCTCGGTAGGTCAGGCTCATGGTTAGACTTGAAGCTCTTTTCCATCCTAAATAATTCCATGAATCTTTAATTCTACAATCAACTGCAACACATTGTAGGAGAATTCGAATGTGACAGCTTCGTGTTTCCAAAGGTGAACATGTTATACTGTATTCATCTTACAGTTGCAAATTCTGAGAGAAAGCCAAGTAGTAGTTATTTTAGTAAACTTGTGCTCCAGGACTCAGCTTTTCAGGCAGTTGGCTTCTTCCCAGCTGTGGTTTCAACAACATCCTGGACATTCCCAAAGTCCACACTGATGACTGTTTTCCTGAGCTGGTTCTCAATGACTTGTACTTTGTATACAGTTTGTATATTGCTTTATGTATATGGTTAGGCATAAGTAGGATCTTATTCCAATCTTATCCAGAATAAATTAAAATAGCATGCTCGATATGATTAAGGTTATACCATTTATATCCCCTGAAGATGTTATGCATTTAAATCTGGGGACTGAGGGACCATTTGTGACATTTGGTCACTAAATTCTTTTTTCGTGGCTTTTTACTTGCCTTTTCTGTTGTTGTCAGAGAGAATTCAGAACTTTTGGGCAGCACAGAGTCTGAGGGATCAAAATTAAATTTCTAATAGGAAATATTATCTGCTCTGGGTAGCAACCTTCTGGAATTTCTAGCAGCAGCAATTAAGTTCCTGATCATGAACGCAAGATATTTTAGTAAAGCTCTATTTATTTTTCTCCTAACTCCTTTTGCATGCTCTGCACGTCCCTCTAGAAGCTAAACTTGGTTCATTGGGTGATGATGGAGAAGATATTCCTGCTTTCACTTGGTTACAGATCAGTTTCTGAATTCTGAAGTACAGATAGTTTCTCTGTCATTTAACTCATACAGTTACAAAATCATGGCCAAAAATTATTCCAGATGCTGGCTGTGAATAGTATTCCATCAATGGAGGACACTGTTGCTTGTCTGGACAGGGGGCAGGGGGCTGCATTGTTCATTGGATGGGCTTTTCCTTTTCTTGTTTTTTATTTTGTGGATTAAACCTGTCTCAGAAAGAGGAACTTTACAGTGTGGCTGGTGGGGACCAGTGTGGGAGAAAAACCAAGCGACCTTTTCTGAAATAAGAGAAGAAGCTGTGGAGTACATAGCCTGTTTCTTGTAGCACTTCCTTTTTTAGTTAGGTAGCATTTCTAAACATATAACCTAAATCTCTTCTGCTGCAAATTAAGTTGAGTGACCTAGCAGACAGAGAACACAATTCATCATTGTCTGCTCTCCAACCAGTTTTTGTAGGTGGGAAGATCATTATCATGCATCTCCCAGTCTTCTCCTTTCTAAACTAGACAAACCCAATTTGTCCTTTTTCATACTTCACTCCTTTATGAACCTGTTTGTTCACTTCTGGCCTACGCCATGTCTTCCCTACAGCAGAGGTCCCTAGGCCAGACACTCGCTTCTAGATAAACCCTCTCTTGCTGACAGCAACTCACATACTGAGAGGAGCACAGGGTTGCTCTCCTGCTCTTACCGACTTCTTAGATGCAGCATAGCTAAGGCACTGCTTTGTCAGCCCTGCAGAGCAAAGTGTAGGTAAAACAGAAGAGGTGCTTGTGTTTCCTGAGTTCCAGTGCACCTGGCAGCTGAGGTTGAAGACTGCAAAGCTCAGCTGCAGGTCAGTTTGGGGTGAAGGTTGTTATCAAAAAGACGTGGGCAATAGGAAACAGTGAAAGGATATGAGATGTATTGTGTGCTTGGGTTGCTAAAATGGGACCCAAATGGGACCATGAATCATTCAGCTGATTCTTCTGCTGCAGGATACTGTCTGGGTCATATCAGGTTCAGGGAACCTATGGCTTTATACCTTGCACCCTAAAACCAACGTTCTTTTTATATTCCTGTTGTGTTGTACATGTAAATTCTTTGAGATGCTAAAGTTGTGTACCAGAGATTGCTCCTCCTTTTAAGCTTTCATGATAAGGGGCATTAAATAGACTGCAATATGATAGTTCCCACACTGGAAGTGGGAGGCTGTTAACTCTGTGGAGTGCTTTTCTCTTTGGTTTCAGGGAATCAGCTAATGTTTTAGAGTTATACATTTTCTCCAGCATTTGAGCAAGTAGATTCATTAAGGGAAATGAAGTTCTGGAATTTCTGTTTTGTTTAATTTGGCCCCAGGGAGATATACAGTGCAGTATGTTTTTTTCTATTTTGTGTATATAAAATGAAATATGTCATAATATGTTAAGGCTGGGCTTTTAAATTGTTAGAGAACAGATTAATTTGAAATGAATAAGTTTAAATAATATTATCTTCGGCTAGATATTCATGTGTACCCAGCTTGTCTGTTCCTCTTCATTTAGTGTCTTGGCCCTTTCATAATTTGTTTTCTGACTTTCTGATAAAGTTTGCTTTTTCTTTATCGTGGAATCAAATTAGGTAGCCTTGACATTCACGCATCAGAAGCAGCAAAATGTTCTTTAGGATTATTTAAAAACTCGGGAACCTTTGACAAACCTTTGTCGTTTATTTGCTGAGATATTATCTTCATTCACAGCAAAATGGAACATGGATATTCTCACACTTGTGTCACAGTTTTCCAAGAGACAGTCCCAAATTCAAAACTGAAACAATTCTCTGGGCTTTTCTTTTAGTTGTATTTTAAAATAAAATAATAAAATAAAGAATATCTTTATGTAAGTCATTTGCTTTTCCATTACCTAGAAGGAAATAACTCCCTGCCATTTCCTTTGTTACTGAGCAGCCATGTTGACATTGCCATATCAGAAAGTTTGAAGGAGGGCCGATTGTAGTAGCAGTTTTCTGTTTAATGCTGCATGCTAGCAACAAGATATTCTCTTGCTGATAGCAGCTTCTGTTTATTTTTTGCACTGGGATGTTCCAGTTACCAAGTGTGAATTATACTGTGCTTTGTTTGGAATCAAATAAAAATCACATTCACCCGCAGTGATCTGGTTTTGTGCTCTCTCCCCACACCTGAGTGATTGGGGCCCATCCAGACGATGGCAGGGGACAGCAAGCAGCTCTGTTAGGTTTCTGTTCAGTGATGTTCCAGGTTTCTGCCAGCAAGCAATGCTTGCAGAATCATTGCTCTTCGTTCGTATTGCAGCCCCATCCAGGAGCACCTCCCCTCTGACATGCAGGATTTTGGTGGAAAAAAAAAAAAAAAAAAAAAAAAAAAAAAAAAGCAGTGTTAAAGCTAGTGGAGTTGTCCCATGTCTTTAAAATCTTAAGCCATCTTCCATAAGGTTCACATGTAACTTTGTAACAAGAAATCAGTTATCCATTGTGGGGGTTTTTACTGTTATGATTTCTAAGATTACAGAGCCTGAGAGCCTGGGAGCAGCTAAATCCAAACTGTGATTTGCACCCTTATAAGTGCTCAATTTTTAGCACTGTGAACATGAGTTTCAGTGAAGCGCTTGGATAGTGGTCAAGATAGAGCTGGCCTTGTCGCCAAAATCCTGTCCGTTCTTAACCAAATGAAGGTTGGAGAACTGTGGGATCATAGGCTGATAACAACGCAGGATGGGTTCGTCCTCTACCACTCTTTTCTGTTGCAGAAGATTTCCTATTTAAGCACCTTAAGCATGGCTTTTCTGAACTGCAACATGAGAGGAATTTCCTTCAGCCTTGTTTTCCCTTTTTCCTTTTGCTCGCTAGTGAGCAAATGCGTATTTTGACTCCTCTTGTCTGTACTGTGTTTCCCTAGTGAGAAAGAGGAAAATTAATTAGGACAATGAGGAAAGGTTTTAAACTGAGACAGGGGAGGTTTAGACTAGACATTAGGAGGAAGTTTTTCACACAGAGGGTGGTGACACACTGGAACAGGTTGCCCAAGGAGGCTGTGGATGCCCCATCCCTGGAGGCATTCAAGGCCAGGCTGGATGTGGCTCTGGGCAGCCTGGTCTGGTGGTTGGGGATCCTGCACATAGCAGGGGGGTTGAAACTAGATGATCACTGTGGTCCTTTTCAACCCAGGCCATTCTGTGATTCTATTATTCTAATTTTGGTGAGTTCAATGCACAACCTGTCAGAGGAGGGTTTTTGTCCTCCTGTGTTGTTTCCATGAAACCAGCTTCACCAGGCTTTCTGGGAGGACATACAAATGTTATATTCTCAAATGCCAGAGTGAGAAAAAGTCAAACTGAAGTTTTAAGACATTTTAAAAAATTGCAGAAAAAAACAATCCACAGATTTCTAAGCTTCCTACCATAATAAAAGGAGATCTTTGCCACAAAAGATTGAAATGGAAATGTTGTAGGTGTTCCCTAAAGTTGTGTTTTTAAAATAATAAATACAATTTAGATTCCTCCTTATGCTTTTATAGTAATATATAGAATTTAGACACTTCTCAGTACTGTCAGACTGAAACACTGAATTATTTTACACTTTATACCATGCAGGTAAATGATACCCTTACAATTTACTGCAAATTATGAATCCAGACTTCAAATAAAGTGTAGAGTAAAAATAAAATGCATCTCTCTTAAGCTTTCCTTGTGGTTGGTAAAACTAAAATTGTCTGAGAAAACAACGGCCAGGGCAAGGCAGCTGCAGGAGCGGGGGCACAGTGCTGCATCTTACTTCATCATGTCACTGCTTCCCTACCTTGGACTGGAACCAGGCTGATGCCCTTCCGCACACAGCATCTGCTTCTTTGGCATGGTTGCTGTATGGATGTTTCTGGAGTGGCTTCTCCATCTATCCCCGCCATTGAAGCATCTGGGTATCTTTTGTTATTTCTGTGTTACTGCCTTCCAATTCAGATCAATATAAAGACGTTTTGACCTGCTTGAAACTGACACATGAGAACAGTCATGCTGTTACTGTGAGTTAAAACACACTGTTGTGCTTTGTTATGTTTAGGGTTTTGTTTTCCTGGCATGTTACATTTTGGTCTGGATTTGTGGCCTGGCCTTGTCACCACTACTCTCCTTAGACGGAAACAGAGTGCCAAGAGAGGCACAAACATTAAATTTGTTTCAAATGTTTCTAGGACACGGTGAGAGAGAAAAGACATGAATTGTCTTTTAAGTGACTGTTGCATGTCACTTAGGAAATGGAGTGCTTGGGTGCTTCTCTGTGCAGCTCTGAAGGTGGGCAGCACAAATTACGATATAGTTGTCTTCAAAGGCAAAATGAATTGTGGATAGCATGTGTAAGGGGCACACATGAATTACACCAATCACACAGTATGAAAGTTTTAACTTTTTCATCATTTTAACATGTATGCATTTTTATTTAAGTATGGAGTTCAATTGTACATTTATGCATGGGTATGCTGGTTTTGGCTAACCTTGCTTCCTAATTTTGATGGCACATCCCTTGAGAATACATATCAAAATACGGCAGAGCTGCACAGAGTGAGCAGAATGTAACGAACAAGAAATTTAAAGGCTGTTGATTTCTCTGTGCTGTGCATCTTTCTAATGCAGTCTTGACAACTGGTTAAGCATCAGCCTCAGTCTTGTTTACATTTATACATTCAGAAGAAAAAACTGGGAAGAAATTTTCATTTTGCTGCAGTTTAGATATGTTCAATGTGTTTTACAGAAACTAGCTAGTGACATGCAGTTTGTTTAGCTGGTGCTAGTTGTTTGTGAAAGGGGAATGCAACATGTCTCATATAAACACTTTTTCACTGTAGATTGAATTTGTATGTAAACCACAGCTATCACAGTTTCTTGAACCCAGACTTCTTACAGTGGTCTTTTTAGTTCTATTAAAGCAAGCTGTCTGCATAGCATTAGATAGATAGATCACCAGATCATAGAATCATAGAGTCATTTGAGTTTTAAGGGACCCTTAAAGGCCATCTAGTCCAACTCCCCTGCAATGAACAGGGACACCTACAGCTACATCAGGTTGCTCATAGTCTCATCTAGCCTGACCTTGGATGTCTTCAGGGATGTGGCATCCACCACTTCTCTGGGCAATTTGTACCAGTGTCTTACCACCTGTATCATAAAAACACTTCTTTCTTATGTCTAGTCTAAATCCCCCCTCCTTTAATTTGAAACCATTTCCCCTTGTCCTATCACAACAGACCCCGCTAAAGAGTCTGTCTCCTTCCTTCTTATAGCCCCCCTTTAAATACTGGAAGGCCACTACAAGGTCACCTCAAAATCATCTGTTCTCCAGGCTGCACAGCCCCAGCTCTATCTGCCTGCCCTCATAGGAGAGGTGTTCCATTCCCTGGATTGTTTTTGTGGCCTTTCTCTGGACACGTTCCAACAGGTCTGTGTCTCTCCTGTGCTGAGGACTCCACATCTGGACACAGTACTCCTGGTGAGGTCTCATCACCACAGAGTAGAGGCGCAGGATCACCTCCCTTGCTCTGCTGGCCACACTTCTTTTGATGTAGCTCAGGATACAGTTGGCTTTCTGGGCTGTGAGGGCACACTAGCTCATGACCAGCTTGCCATCCACCTGTACCCTCAGGTCTTTTTTGGCAGGGCTGTGCTCCATCATTACGTTCCCCAGCTATTGTACAGGGGTTGCCTTCATTCAGGTGCAAGACCTTGCACTTGGATTTATTGAACCTCATGAGGTTCACCTGGGCCCACTGCTCAGCCTGTCCAGGTCTTTCATAATGTCATCCTGTCCCTTGAGTGTGCCAACCATAACACACAGCTTGGTGTTATCTGCAGACTTGCTGAGGGTGCACTTGATTGCCCTGTCGATGTCACTGATGAAGACGTTAAAGAGCTCCAGTCCCAGCACTGACCCCTGAGGGACAACACTTGTCAGTGATCTCCATCCAGACATCCATTGAGCCATTGACCACCACTCTCTGGGCATGATCTTATAACCAGAATCAGATTTATGTTAAGATATTGATTTGGATTTGGGTTTAGGTTTAGGTGTTTATGCATGATTCAATTTTTTATCGTTGTATCCTGATTGAGTGGAATGAAGACAGAAACCTGTAGTTCCCCTAGTAAGATTTTATGCTTACAAACTGATAATAATTATTTTTTTTAAAATGCAAAAATAAATAAATAAATAAATTCACAGTTTCTTTGCAAAGTGGTTTTAATGGATTTATTATTTTGGATGTTTGCTATAACTGATGTTTGTTTGTTTGTTTGTTTGTTTGTTTATTTTAATCTCTACAGTTGGCATAGGGTTTAACTGTTTTGGTTGTTGCTTTACCTGCATGTGAAGGCCAGATTGGACGGGTCCCTGGGCAGCCTGGTCTAGCATTAAATGGGGAGGTTGGTGGCCCTGCCAGAGGCAGGGGGGTTAGATATTCATGATCCTTGAGGTCCCTTCCAAGGGACCATTCTTTGATGCTGTGTGTGATTCTGTGAAGTTAACATAATCCTTGTTTATTTTTAGCATGTAGACAAGCTAGAATACATCTGTTTAAAACTCACCTCAGCCTCACCTCAGCCTCACCTGTGTATTGCAATGATTCCTCTGTAGTACTATCTCATCTATAAAATGCTATGGTAAGGTTTCCATTTCTAACATACAAAAGAAGAATAAACTAAAGCATCTCAAAACACTGATCCTGCTTCTACAGAAACTGAACTCAGTCACTGTCCTCTGAAGTATCCAAGAAGAAGTGATTTTCTGGAAATACATAAAATCTGATGATTTATACACCAACTTCTTCATTATTTGTTTCACACTGGGGCTGTTGTGTGGTTTCCATAACTCTGTAAATCATGATTTAACACATAAAAAAGATTGTCACTCAAGATCTATTTTAAACCAAACGTAACATAATACAATATAAAATTTACATCATTTGCTTGATTAACCCTGATGAACCTTCAGTCATTGCACATTACTGTAAGAGTAAATTGGAAATGTTGCTTTGTTAATAAAACATGTATAGACATTTTCATGAGTCATAGATTTGATGGCTACTAACAGATGACACATTTGTAATGAAATACTGAGCTCGATCTTTCCAAGAAACTGTAGTACTGTACAGCTCTGCAATCCTAAGTGCTGCACTGCACACAGGAGGCAGCCAGTGCTGTGTTTTGGTGCCTTTTGGACATCAGATAATTCTGAATGTTGATCTAAACTAAAGGGGGCAGAATATAAAAACAGACCAAATTTGGCACCCTTTACAGTCAGATTCTGAGTCTCTGAATGACCTTTGCTGATGTTTCACTGAGGTTCTTAATAGTGCCAGAAGGAATGGAGCTAAACAAATTAAAGCTATGAAAGGAGTCTTCGTCAGCTGTGGAACCCTGTGAAATTTTGCTTCTTTTGCTACTGTGCCAGGAACGTTTTTTTTATTATCTATTTAGTGGTAAAGTTCTGGCCTTAATGTTTCATGACAGTCTTTTGCTTTTGCTGCTTCAAGTCAAGTTGCACCAGGGTAAACATTGTGATAATATTTTTCTGCTGGTTGCAGAGCTCTGACATTTTCTGTGCTATGTGAAGTGTAGCTCAGTGTACTTCTCAGGCCTGCAATTAGCTATGGATAGGTGCATCACTGTTCGGAGCCTCGCTGAAAGAATATCCTCTTTGAGTTTCTAAAGAAAATCAGGAGCAAGGCAGTTTATTTTTGTCTAAAAAATTCTTTAAAAAAAATAACAATAGATGGAACAAGGCATTTGCACCTCTCCTGTGAGGAAAGGTTGAGGGAGCTGGGATTGTTTAGCTTGGAGAAGAGAAGGGAGATACTGTGATCTTCCAGTACATGAAAAGAGCTTATAAGCATGAGGAGAATTAATTTTTGCACAGGTGGATAGTGATAGGACAAGGGGGAATGGGTTTAAACTTTTAAACTGAAAGAGGGGAAGTTAGGTTGGCTGTTAGAAGGAAATTCTTCACTCAGGGAGAGGTGATGCGCTGGCACAGCTACCCACAGAAGCTGTGGTGCCCCATCCCTGGAGGTGCTCAAGGCCAGGTTGGATGGGGCCCTGGGCAGCCTGAGCTGGTGGGGGGCAGCCCTGCCCACAGCAGGGGTTGGGGCTGGGTGGGCTCTGAGGTTCCTTCCAACCCAAACCATTCTGTGATTCTGTGATCATTTTGAAAATTTTTCAGGAAATTTGTTTTATTGTTTAATTATTGAAACTACCACTGAAGACTTTCATTAAATCCAGTTTGCAGCAAATATGTGGATAACAAAATCTTGAGTAAAGTTTTATTTCTTTTTAATTGTTTAATTTAAAATTAAATTATTTTAATTGTTTAATGTAAAATTAAACAATTGCAGCAAAATATTAGATAGATTCTAAAAGACTGGATTTTTTCAATCCATTTAAAATGTTCTGTCCCAGCAATAAGCAATGTAAGTGGACACCAGTTAGGCAAGATAAGTGGACACCAAACTACAGAAATAATTTGCCTCAGTGTGCATGTCATCTACATAGATAAGCAAGATGACTGATTAATATATATAAATTATGTATATAATTATGTTTCATATATTTGTCGAAATTTTGACTACTTATGACTGTAGAGAGCCTAACAAAGAAGTTTCAAGGAAAAAACAAATTCTGTATTTGGCACAAAATAACTGGAGCAATTTCCCATGAATAAGGAGGCCATTGAAAAGAGAAATCATTAAAGAAAAAAAAAAAATCAGACAAGTGGGGTGTTGTGTCTGACATCCCTGGCGGGTAGATGTAACACGAGACTGGATCAGATGCAGGCAAGGCAAAATTAGGTAGGGCCTGGTGTCACAGCCCAGGGAGTTTAGCCGTGTTAGGCTGGGCAGAAAAAAGAATTCTTTATTGATCCCTTCAGCTGTATTTTTGAATTACAAGGTAAAAGTAACATTAACAAAATCAAACAAAAGGGCTTTACTGTGCTCAGTCTGTTCTGTGCTATTCAGTCTTGAGTTTTCTTTCTCTCCTCCTGGAACATATGGATTAGGAAACAAGAGGAATTGTTTCCTCTATCTCATCTTACCATATCTGTTACTCGACAACTAAGCTCTCCATTTACTTCAGGAATTTTTAATAGTTCTCCATAGTTTTGAATTATGGGGGGGAAAAAAATAAAAACTCATTCAAAGTGTAAGCTTATTAACAGTGATGAATTTATAATATATGAATATTCTTTCAGATAACACATTGTTAGAGAAGCACAGCAAATCTTCCCATGAAGCTTAGTTCTTAATATGTAAAATTAAAGGTAATAGAAATGTTCTGCTTCTTCCTTGCTTCCTTGTCATTATTAGATCTCTATCCATTGTAGGTATTTTTGTTAGCAGTTTTAGGGTTATAAGAAAGAACACCAGCACTTTATAGTCCAAAAGAAAACAATAAGGTATTGAGTGTAGGATTATCTATTACTTGTGAATGGTGATATTTTTCATATCTATGTATACCGCTGGTAAGGTTTTTATTTCTCTCATTGGGTAGAACTCTGCTAAGGTAAGAAAATGTGCATGTTTTATCTGTAGCAGAGCTGGAAGAGGTGCTCTTGCACCAGCAGATGTTGAACTAAATTGGATTCTTTTTTAATGGTCCTCTGTTGTGATGTTTACTGCCGTGATTCAACAGCCTAGATTCCAGTCTCAATTGCAGTCATCATAGGTTTTGTCAGTATTTCAGCACGTATTTAAAATTCAGTCAGGTTGCATGAAAAGACCTCACATTTTGTGAATGCCAGGTGCGAGTGCCTCCACGATACCAACTGCACCCACAATTAGCCTTCTTTGGCTCTTTCCAGTTGCCCAGCATGGGTCCTCGAAGACCTACTTTGAACACTCAGATGTTGATTTTGCAGACATGAGCTATAGATATATATTTCTACGTGCGTTAATTTCAAGAATGCTATATACCTACCCCTGCAAATGAAACCCCTGGTTTCCATCTCAGTGTTTCCAGGCACATAATTAAAGCAATCTTGCACCTTTCTGCCCGCACCTGCCACCTAGCATGTGGCTGGCCCTGCTCAGCTCTGCACGAGTGTATTCATGTTTGTGCGGCACTGTTTCATGGTTAATATAAATCATAACCAGGCTGTAAAAGATGAAGCGTCAATGAATCCTAGCTTTAAAATTGCTGGAAGCTAGAAGTTTTAAAACTGATACTGCAAAGTGAAAAATGAAATTTAACCAGGCATTTTGGTGAAGGAAAAATAATTTATTGGATGTAAGATGAAAAGCTGTGAGAGTAAACATCAATCTCATCTTAGACACATGTCATTGATTGATGTTTGCTCTGTGCTGCTGCCTGGAGGTAAACTCTTTGAAATAGCAAAGTAGGTACTTTATCTGTCTGTGGGTAGGAGCACAGTTTGTTAAGTTACTGCTTTTTTGAGACCCTGCTACATCTTTATGTTCAATCAAAGAGAAAACAGTAAATCAGAGTAATTGCTTTACCCCACGGCATTTCTGTTTGTAAATGGGAAAAAATACTGTAAAAATCCTCAAATTAACTTCTGCTGTTTAAGAGAGATAAAAAGTCTAAAAAAATGTCAGTTGCAACCAAGGAAGGCATTTTATTGATTGTGTCACTTGGTCATCAAAGTCACCCCCTTTGTTATAATCGAACTGGTACTTCAAATGTCATTAGGGAAAACATTTAAGGCTCAAAAATATGAGGCTGCCATCTCTAAGAGCTGACCGTAACCACTAGCAATTAGTTCCCAAATAGACATTATTTATACTTAACTGAAAAGGAACTGGCCCTGAGAAGCTGGCCAGCAAAAAGCATGGACGTGAGCAGTGAAACAGAAAACAGACATTAAATGATGGTGCTCCAATGTTGCCTGGCAATTCAGCAAGAAACATAACCTGAATCGTTGTAATTAATTTGTCAAAATTCAACCTTCTTCTTTTGAGGCTATTGCCCTTACAAGGTCTCAAGTTGGCTCATCCCTTTGTGTTTTAAGATATCACAGAGATATGAGAATCACAGCTCTCTTAAATTCAGAATCCAGTTTCCATTCTGAATCCAGTTTTATAATCAGTATCCTGCATCAGGATTGGGCTGTGTTTTTTATTGCACTGTTTAAGCTTTTCCTTGGAGTTACTCTTTTTACCTACTTTGGAATAAAATTGGTAATTCAGGGGAGAAATAGACTATTAAATATTTCAGAAAATGTCCTCACTTCAACCTGAAATTTAGTAATTTGAATCATGTGTCAGGTTGCAATTTGTAGGGAAATACTGAGAATTATCAGAAAAAAAAACATTTAAAAGTTTATTATTTTTAACATCACCCTTTTTTATTTGTTTATATGTTTGTTTTCCGTAGCTTTGAAACAGTTCTCATCTTGCTCATAATTCAGAAATGACTGTGTGCTAATTTTTCATTTTAAAGATAAATGTTTCCTCACAGAAAGCTTGTTCCCATTTCTTGTTTTATCCTGGAATCTCCCATATCCTTCATTCATTTGCAGTACAGATTTGGGGTTTTGGTTTCTGTTGTTGTTGCTATTTTCTTTCTTTCTCATTTGGAAAATGATCATCTCTGCACACTCCCCAGGGATAGTTAGTCCCTGTACCTGGGGGCTTGGAGCAGGTTTCATTTCCACAGTGCTGGGAGTTACTGTTGCGGTCTGACCGTATTTCATATGGAGGCTCTTGGTTGGCTGTGAGAAAAGAAGGATCAGTTTGGGCTTACATGAGGATGTCTGGGTGTAAGCTGACAGCGTCTGAGAAAGCAGCTCAGTCCTTGCAAGTGGTATCAATTGGGCTGTCAGAAAATGGTGATCTGTTATTTAAATAACTGCATATTCCTTGAGTCTCCCCATGGTGATGTAGCAATTCTGTGGTTTCTGAAAACATCGGGCAGCACTGTTAATGTCACCAAATGGCTGTGAAAGGCTGTGACATACCAGCAAAGGTGCAGTGCTTTTGCTGCTGGGAGCTGGCGTCTTCCTTGGAGTTCAAAGTTTGAGGACATTTCCTAAAAAAAAACATAGAATTATTAAGTTGGAAAAGATCTCTCAGATCACCCAGTCCAACTGTCAACCCACCCCCACCATGCCCACTAACCATGTCCCTCAGTGCCACGTGCACATGGTTCTTGAACACCTCCAGGGATGGAGACACCACTATTGACAAAGCTGGTGCATTGTCTCCATGGAGATTAGGTGTTTTTATTCCATTTGTTCCAAGTAGTGATGTCTGAGAGGGTAAAAATTGTGTCAAAAATAGTGTGCTTTAAAAAAAGAAAAAAGAAAAGAGAGAGCCTAAAACTTTAGGCTTTTTATATGATTGCTTTCAGCCTAACCTGAGACTACATAACACCTTGGACTTTGTAAGAGATTAAAATCCAGTCCCAGGTATTTCAGGTAAGGTTATTGCTTTGCTCCCAGGCTGTCCCCTGAGCCAGCCGTGTCTATTTCTAATTAAGGACTGAAGGAAGCGGTTCCTTCTGATGTCAGGAATAGCGTGATGAGGCTGCGAGCACTTCTGGCAGTGCTGGGAAGAGGTCAGTGCTGGGGGAGGCAGCAGCCACCCTCCCTGTCCATCAAGTGGGAGCCACAGCCACAGAGGGGGTAACCATAAAGGTGGCCTTCCCAATGACATCGCAGCAGCTTGACATTTGTTATTTGTGCCTCCTCTGAGGAGTTCAGCAACCCATTGACATTCTGATCTGTAGAACACCTGAGAATGGCATTTATTCAGAGTATCCTAGGAGAAGCAGGGGAGGTAGACCTACTGTTACTGGGATAAAGGTGCACTGAAAGTGCTTCAAGCCTCAGACTCTGGTGTTTGGACGCAATTAGCTAGTAGATGTTTCCTTCTCAGTGCATCTCTTGGCAGATCATAGGGCTCAGATAAATCAAAGTGTGTTTTTAAAGCAGTGTGCCAAATGCAGGGTAGTGTGATTTTTATAATACAACATTTATTCATATGTAACTTCTGAAGGTATTTGAACCATCACTCATGCTTCAGTTCACGTCCTTTGAGCATTAATTTGTAAGATGCACAGCATTTTAAAAATAACAATATACCATTTAAAATCTATTTAAATTCATCCTTTTGGAGTTTGACCTCTATAAAACAAATATAAATGACGCTGACTTATAAGAGATGACTGCTTGTATGTTCTTTGGTTACCCAGTCTTGCAAAACTGCTTCCATATTTTGGTTTACCATATCAAAATTCTTAATTTGTAAATTGATGTCTGAGTGTGCACATAGCATATGCATATCTACGTACACCACACACATATGCACAGATGTTCCAGTGAGAAAAAAATCTCGAGATTCTTTGTGAACTCTATGGAAAAGATGAACACAGTGTAAATGATTTAAAAGGTACATGGGCACTTGGGAATGTTTTAAACTACAAATTAAAAAACGAAAGGAAGCTCGAAAGAAAACTATTAAAAAGGATCGTTTTCCATTAAGTGAAGTGTTTGCAGTGAAGACAATTGTAGCAGTTGGCAGTATTCTCCTTGAACCAAAATAAATACATTTGGTGACATGCGTTCAAGGACATGTGAATCTTACAGCTTTCATGCAAATAAGGAGCAGCCTTGCAAATGCTGGAGATTTTGCCATCTAGCATTACTGAAAGAATGCAGCTCTTGACTTGCTGCTCTTCCTAACTTACTGCTTAGAGGTGGCATATTAGGCATTGTCACACTGTTTTGCTATTTGCATAATCATTATGAATTATTGCAGGCTGTGAGTTGTGGCCAAGAGTGAACATCTCCTTTGGGAAAACAGTTCAGAAATCTGAGAACTTGTGTCTTACATCAAATAGGCCTTCATCAAATAAAAGGGATACTGGAGACTTGTATGTCTCCATCAAATAAAATAATAAAAAGCCTCTCCACTTCAGGAGTATTGCACCACAGCATTTTCAAATTTGTGAGGCGTAGTGAAGAATGTTACACTTGTTTACTTTCAAGAAACTGGGTAGAGATCAGTATTATAATTAATCTCAGAGAATCTGCCCATCTCTATTTGACTGCAGGCTGCAGTCCAAATGCAAAACATCTGGAAGAGTCAACAGGGGATGGGGAAAGGCAGCCGAGGATGAAGTTATAACTGGATCCCTGCAAGTTCAGGAAAATCCACACAGCAATGGTTATTCCTGGTGGCAGAAAGCCTACAGCAGACACAGAAGTTGTTAAAAGGACTCTTACCCCAGCTTATAGGAGGGGAGTGTGCTGAGGTGGCATGCAGTACTGACTGGGGACTACTGGTCAAGGAGCAGTGAATGGCAACTACCTAGCCTCCTTGGCATCAGCAGTGCACACTATGTGAGCCCTTGGGGTTGTTTTGCTACACCTTTCTTCCTGGAGGAAGAATCCTATGTTCTCCATAAACTCCAGCTCCATCTTTGGCATCTGCCCATAGATGGCTTCCAGAAGGGCTGCCTGATAGCCCACCAGGATCTGGTCTGATGCAGCCTCTCGAGTGAGACCTCGCTGAGAGAGCAGATCTGTCTGGGATAAATTAGCAGCATTAGCAAGCAAATGTAAGGCTTTGTGTTCATTTGGTGACTGCTAAAGCATTGTTTTTAAATCTGCCAGCATCTAACATATCCTATATATTTTCAGCTCTCTCAAGTCTAGAATTAGAATCAGATAGCTGGTGGCCTTTTTGCAGGCTTGCCCGAGGCACACGAGGTAATATCACGTGGGAAGCCAATGCAACATATGTTTTGCTAACCAGGAAGTGGTTAGCGAGGCAACATTTTTTTTTCATTAACACATGGTGCACTTACATGACATTAATATATATTTCTGGTTTACAGATTTACAGTGCCAGAAGAAAGGCATTAGCTGAGCTAGGCAAAATAGGCAACTCGTCCTGAAATAACAAGGAGAGCTGATTGGATGCACTGGATTTCTTTTGATGAGAATAAAACGTACAGGAGGAAATGCCTAAACCTGTGTTGTTTTGAGGAAATGCGGGGAAAGGACTCTCTGTTTTATGATGTCACACATTGTAGTTGAGTTCTGAAAAAAAAAAAAAAAGTTATTTTTTTATTTTGTATGTCTATATTGGTGTCTAATTCATTTCTAAAAATTAATACTGTTGTGTAGTACAGTGATTTTATTCCCTCTCAAGCTACACTCCACCAGCCGTATATACACTGTCATGCTAGTATTCATGTATTCGTGCTCTATAGTTGTGATAGTGTCAAATCCATCAGAAAGAGGAATTGTTTCAGCAGTAGTTTCATGACTTGGCTGATTAACAGAGATCAGAAGAAGCAGCCTAACTGTGGAAACCACTACAGCATGTAGTTTTAACAGCTCTTTAGGGAGCTAGTTAATGAAAGAATCACTACAGAAACACATTCATGTAAAAAAAGGAGCATTCTCACACAGCACTCAGAGGATATGTCATAAGTGGAAATATGTTCATAATTTCTATTTACTCATAGCTGTAATTACCATCTGCCTTAAGAGTACTTTCAATCTTTGTCAAAGTTGCTTAGATATTTCCTTTGTCACATTTCAAGCAGTGAGGTTCTGTACAGACTAGATCCTGCTCTGCGATTCCTTTTCTATTCTTCTGCAAGAATTTAATTATCTATTCCCTGTGTGAAGAAAGCATCAGCATTCCCAGAGACCAGAGCCTCCCCGGTCTGCTTGGACTGGCATTCAACTGATTCATGTTCCTGCTTATTTTTTGCCATCTGTCTGCAAACCAGTGTTCTTCACTTTCAAATTCACACTGGTTTATATGCTGCTTGCTAATTTTTAACTCTAAAAATCTATTCCTCTTTTTTGCTGTAGTGTCTAC